>NC_092208.1:50545667-50590280 GCF_043381705.1 Parasteatoda tepidariorum | reverse complement strand
AGGTAGAAGCAATATATATATATATATATCCTTGTCCAAATTATTAGACGCACTGTAGTTTTTTAAATAATTCCATATTTTAAACGCGTTTGTATGCAATACTTTTATATTTAAACATACATGTAAAGGGTTTTTATTCAAGAGATTTTTGATATACTTATTAATTGTATTTGCTTTTAACGTATTGAATTACTATGTTAAATAACTGATACGTGAACGTAAACAAGTGCATACTTGTCACAGTCTCGTTCGCGGGTGAGACAGTTACGGACGTGTTTCTGTGGCTTTGTGCGGAGTGTTTATTTGTTTCACAGTTTTATACTACGTAATTATTTGCTTATTTTGTGTGCAGTGTATGAATAATCAATTGGAGCATTTTCATCGTGACTAAAAAAAGGCGAGCTTTCACTATGTAAAAAAAGCTGAAGTAAAGGCCCTGGTAAATGCTAAAATATTTTCAAGCTACGAACTATCACAAAGATCGAAGGATTCTGAAGCTAGCGTATGACGCATAAACATGAAAATTGAGTCAGAGGACGAATTAAACCCGAAACGAAAGAAAATATGAGGAAGAATCTTATTATGTTTTGAATAATTTGACAAGGGAGTGCATATATATTCATCGCTTAAAAAAAGGTTATTTCAACAAATCTATATTTCTAGAGAAAAGGAAACTCAGAGGAAACTAATGTATGCGTATAACTAAAAAGACAGTATTCCATGTAATCAATTTTTTTCATTAACCAAATCAAATAAAATACTCAGAATTTCCTTGATCAAATTTATAATATATTTCTATTAAATTAATACGAATAATATTTTAATATTTTGGATGTCTAACTGATCTACATAAAAACAATCTAGGAAGGGCCAATCTGGCACCTTCAGTTTTTCTAGGTATGCAGCAATGTTCAGTCTTTCTAGAAATAAATGCAATGCAGAAATAAATGTAATCCTAATAATATTTTCAAAATTTCAACCTCAATTGTATTATCTTTCTAGATTTTAGCTTTCTTATTAAAACATTTATCTTTCTTATTTTTGAAGTTTACTTATTTAGTATCTTTCTGAATTAAATAAGCATACTTGTTTCCCAAAAAGTAATAATTGAATTCCCTCATAAGCCAAAATGAAACATAACGATACATCAAATATCATAACTTTCTTTGAAATCAAGTCAGCAGGAGTCAAAAGTAAAAGAAAACATTAAAGATATTCAATTTAGGAATTTTAATTAAAAAGAAACATTAATAGTTGGGGAAATTTAAAATTAGAAATCATCAAAGAAGTAAACTAATATATTTAAGGGATTCTTGATTACAGAACAAACATACTCCTTAGTCTCTTTAATGTGGAGCGTACATTTATATAAGAGGTTTGACATTATGCAGGACTTCATGAAGAAACGCATCATCATTAAACTCGCCTTTTCCTATCCCAGATTTGAAAGTTTTTCATTAAGAACGCAATTATTAAGATCCTCATTAAATTCCGTCACTGAAAAATCATTAGTAGATTCGAGTAGATGACTGGATAATGAAACTTAATACACAGGAGGCGCTGTTTACTTTCTTGAGTTGATTGAAGAGTTGTATGCATGTATATAAAATGCTCCCACTTGTCGATAGCAGTAAAAATATTAATATATATTGTCATCGATTAATTTATTTAATTATTTTATTACTTTATTAACAAGATTATGTAATATATTTTATAGAGTTTGAATATAAACTTTTTCACGGAAATAAGAAAATCTTTATAACAAATTATTTTATTTAGCAATTTGTGAATATAATTAAAGAAATTGAATTTATTGCTTCAAATTAATTTATAAACAATTTATAATTAATTATAAATTAATAATTATAAATAATTAATTTATAATTAATAATTATAAATAATTAATTTATAATTAATAATTAATTTATAATTAATAATTAATTTATAATTATAATAATTATAAATAATTAATTTATAAGTAATACTTAATTTAAATAATTAATTCATAAATATAATAATTATGAATAATTAATTTATAATTAATTCATAAACATAATAATTATAAATAATTAATTTATAATTAATTATAAATTAATTTATAATATGAAATTGATAAAGATTACGAATAACTATTTTTATTTTCCATCTACGGTTGGAAAAAACTTATAGTAATAAACTTGTGTTGAACACCTTATGAAGCTGTTTAATTCCTTATAATTGGGTACACTTTGCAGCCGAGAAAGTTTATCGGTCGATCTAATGATCGGCTGATCAAGAGTTCAAATACCAGCACTGACACCACAATTTTTCATCCATTCCTTCAACACATGAGGAGTGTTGTAATTTCTGGACTATTGTATTACGAAACTCGCAATCATGCACAGATGGCAGCATCACGGAGCAGCTTAATTTGAAAAAAATGTCTAGTATTTCTCATCTTTCATGCTAAACATTCCACGGTTTATTTAACAAAACACAACTCTACCACAATCTGACTGCAAGTAACTAACGAAAAACCTAAATAAAACTGAATTACTATCTAATTAAATATATATTAATGGTTTTGAAACCATGCAAGTTGTAATTGGTTACAAAATTGTATAATTTTGTATTCACGGTTTTAGTTGTAAATGGTTTCTAACCCGTAAAGGTAAAAAAAATGTCCCTAACCGTAAATTTACTTGGTCAACAGGCTAATTCTACTTTTGTTTGCAATTACCGTGCAATTTGAACATCCACTGTCCCAAAAAATAATAAAGTAAGGTTAATCAGTACCACTCCTTAATTCCAATACTCCTCCCATTTTCCTTTTCTTCAAATAAATATAACAAATTATAAACTATCACATGAATATAATTTATGTAAAAAAACACGTTTAATTACATATTTTAGTACCGGCAACTGAAGTTCGTCGTACATTTTTCTTTTATCAAAGTAATCTCCTTAGACATGAACACCCCATACACTTAAGAGCCTTTTATTAATAAATTTGTCTTATATCATGGAAGTCATGTTCTTCTAGTGAAATTTAATCACTTACTGCAGATAATTTCAACACGTAGTAAGCTGTAAAAAATTCTGGATCAAATTACCATGAAAAGTACTTGCACTCAGGGTATCTGCACTCTTTACGTTAAATCCATTTTACGAGAAAATATTACAGAAATTAAAAGCAGATGCACCTTAATTTTTACAGCAATAATTACATTAAAATCACTGAATCACTCTAATTAAATAAACATTACTGTAAAAATTACGGTATAACATATTAAGGTAAAAATGAAATTTACGGATAATGCACCGTGGTACTTTAAAAACAATATTTTTTTATTTATATGCATATATAAAAAAACATATAACAAATATATTTATTTATAAATATGTATACACACACGATTCTTTTTAATAAAATCTAAATACACAGAATTTAAGTCATTCATTTGGAATTTTTTCGTTTAAATGGTAACGGCTTACCGGAAACTCTGAGTTTCAAAATTATAATTCTTATTACCGCACATATAGTAAAAAATATAAAACGGAATACCACATTTAATCAAATAAATTCCTCTTTCGCCCTTAGCTAAGGTACTATGGCAAAATAACCAAATTTTATAATTCATTATAAAACCATATTTTAGTGTTAATTTTAACACAATCATTACCATACGCTTATGTAAGCATTTCCGAGCATTTTGATTTTCACGTAGAGGTAGAAGCACAGGAAATTTTACCATAATCTGGTAGTTCAGACCATACTTTTTTTCTCATTCAGGTAATCTTAATAAAGTTTCATTAAAAGAGTAGTTTCAAAGTTACATTATTAATAAAAATTATTTTATTTTCATACTTTATGGATAAAGAAGAAAGAAATTAGATGATTTGAATACATTTATACACTGGCATTAACAATACTTTAATTCAATACTTTGCTAGAAAAATAATCATCTTTAGGATACACATTAGTTACTGCACATAATAATTCTTAGTTATGCTGGTTACTATCTTGCTACACTGTTGATTTATCTTTCGAATTATCCATATAGACATCAAGCTTACATTGACTCAATTACTTATATCAAAGCACACTTGAAACAATATCCAATCCAATACCAGAAGAAAAACTTATGTGCGGATATCTCTTGGAAATAAACTCGGTCTACACAAGACTAGTCAATATAACAAAATACAACGGCTATTAAGTACTTTCTTAACCTACCAGTGCAAGGGTTGGTTTATCAACTCTCTTCTGCAAATTGCAATTCTAGTTTTCCCTATCATCGAAACAATTCTATGGATTACCTACGTACACAACAAATTCATTTTGCTTCAGATACTTCTGCATTATTTTTATTCCATCTAGCGTTTTATTGCAGCCTCCGTTCAGTAGACAGGAGGATAAAGTGGGATTACTTCCTACAACATCCGATTAATCCTTTCTTTATTAACTGGACAAAATAGAAAACCGGTGCTAAGTCCTTGAGCGTAAGATTCACCTTATTTCTGATAGAGGAGGTAGGTGGCTTAGGGTGAGTGTTTTTGACGCGGGAAAGCGGATCTAGTTACACGTTGGAAACCGAAAAGAAAGCAGTCGATTTAAAGTGACAATAAAATGCCAAGATATTAAGTGAATGTCTAAACATATGCAAGTTTTTTTTTTTTTTTTAAATGCAAAAATTATTTTTAAGTAAATATACATGATGATTCACTTAGTTTCTAAGGCTTAGACTTAGTTAAGGCTTAGGTTGTTTACAAATGCAATTGCGAAGAGATATTTTCAAATAAATTGAAACGCTGTAGCACATATTTAATGTGAATAAAAAGTAAATGGTTTTAAATATACATTTTAGTACTATATTTGCGCTGAAAAATTTTGATTGCCATTTATATTTTCATCCACTTTATGATTAAAAACTTTGGAAATTACCTAAAACTGTACAAACTTACTAAATTTCATAAAAATATGGCAATTAAACTGAAAATACATTGCTACAAAATTTTGAGAAATTAATGTCTCATAGTCAGAATTATTCATTTTAATGAAAGTACATGAAACAAAATGTGGGTTTATAACTTTTAATTTCAGCTACTGTACTGTTAAAACTTCCAGATCAAATTACGTTAGAAAGTACCGGCACTTTTGGTGCATCATCCGAAAAATCCATTTCAACGCAAAATCTATTTTTAGTGTAGAATTTTCCAAGTAGTTTTTATAGTAATATTTATTTTATTAGAGTGATTCAGTGATTTTATGATGATTATTAATGTAAAAATTATAGTACATCAGATTTCTTGTTTCGTAACATGATCTAATAAGGTGGATTCTACGGTAAAAAATACCGAAACCCTGAGTGCCGGTACTCTTTTCGATGATTTGAAACGGAATATTTTATAGTATGACCAGTTTACTAAGAGTAAGTGTTACTTTTAACTAGAATTGTTTATTCCCATTAAGAGGGTGATCTGTCAAATTAAGTGGTTAGTTTAGGTAGCATTATTGAAATATTAAGCATGCTTTTGGCGGTATCAGATAAATCTTAATTTGGATGTGATGTATGGATATTATCCCAAAAAATGAATAAAATCATTTTTGGAAAAATTTATTTATTAAGTAAATATAGCCTGGCCTAGTAAATAGAGCATGGCCGCATTCAAAAATATAAAAATAAAGAAAAGAAGATCCTCAAAAGAAAATCCTTCTCTTAACATCGAGAATTTCTTTCAAGATAGATATTCGACGGTTGAGACTGAGAGGTTGGGACCTGTCACCAATAAGTACAAATTGAAAGTAAATTAATTGCTCCCAACGGACAGTTGGGAGAGTGGGAAGAGATCCGTGGTTGACGATGGTTGACGACGAATGATAACTCAGCGAAAAATAAAGCCAACCCCCCATAATCAATAATAAATTTGAAAACAATTTGACGAAAGCAAATCGCCGAAAAAGACTGTTAGAATTAGTTTAATCATGTTACAGAAACATTTTTGTAGAAAGAAATAAAGAATAAAGAGTTATAATAGATTTTTGTTTTCGATTTTGTTACAACAAGGAAATAATGAGTTTTACACTAATATTGAAATTAAAAAATTTGCCGGTCGTTTAACTGTTCAGAATAGAATAATTTTTTTATATTTTCTTTTATAAAATATAATGAAAATTAAATAATTGGTTTAGTTTAATTAAAATTCCGTCAAGAATGATTAAAAAAATATTTTTAAAATTTTCTGAAAACGATTTTCAAAATTCTTTTTAAAAAATTTATTTTTCTCAATGCTATTTAATTAAATATGAATTTGCAACGTTTTATTTTCTTCTCCATCCATTTGGCAAATACATATTATCAATGATTAAAATAAAAGGAGTACGTAATCCCAAAACATTGAAAAATAAATTTGAAAATATTAAAAGAAACTATTTTATTTTAAATTTTCTAAACAGACTATAAGTTGTTAGCGTTTTTATTTCAGTTGCCAAGCATATGATGTGCAAATCATAAAATTTTGTAAAAGGATTTTTTTTAACATTTAAAAATATCGATTTGCCATAAAACAAACTATGAATTATTTCATTTCTGTCCCCATCCAGTTGACAAGGGTATAAAGTGGAATTACTTTCAATTCCTTCAATTTATCATTTCTTCAAAGGTTAAACAAAATAGAAAACTGATTCAACGACTCTAGGTTTAATTTTCATTTTATTACTAAATAGAATGTTGCAGTGGAAGAGTATGAGAGTTTTCAATGCAATTAGGTGACTACATTTCGTAGGAGAAAATAATGAGGTTATAAACATCATTATTGCTAATTATAGGTGCCAATTAAGAGTGGTGAGACAATAAATGTCCGACATTTGCAATAAATAATAATTTATAATTTTAAATATGTATGGTACATTTGGTAAGGCGATAGTCTCAACTTAGTTTTAAGAAGCTCTATACCATTTTAAAAAATAATTACAAAAAGTTATTTTATACGTTTTCACAGGTTACAAAGCGTATTGTACAATAAGAAGATACTGTTCCAATTTTTTTAATAAATTACGGAACAAAATTTTCTCGAGCATTTTATCTTAAAGTTGATAGTTTAAATGCGAAAAATCATCATTAAAGTAACAAATATTTTAAAGTTAAAATTCTAAGAAGTGTTAAGAAGTTTTGATATTAGAGCTTGTGTGAACCTAATATCCTTTTTATTTGTTAATTTTTACTATTATTTTGATGTCTTGGATAACGGCGACTATATTTTTTTTCAAAGTACATTTCATCAAACGAAATTACTTTCAAAACATTTTTGAAAAATACTTTTTGTAATCTGAAAGCTATAGCTAATATAATTTCGTTCGTGGAAAACTTAAGTTCATTTAAAATTAAACCTAAATACCTAAATAAAAGCCACAATCCAAATTTGACGAACACGTCATTTAAATTGACTACACACGAAAATCTTATATTGAATACACACCTAAGGAAAAATGTGTTCTTTAAAATGTATTCATTATTTTATTTAATGGAACAATATAATTTATCTGAAAAATTGAAGTTTAAATCAAAAGTTTCTTTTTTTAACTTTTATAACATCACAATGCTGTAGCAAAAATCGAAAAATCTTGCTAAACCGAACATTCACAGAACTGAACTAGAAGTAACTAACTGTAAAAAAATTTTAATATACTATAATTTCAAACATTTTAAATAACCATTTATGTCATTCAGATTTTGAAGCACTTTACTTCATTAACGAAGCAACATGAAAGGAAATTTATTACATTATTTTGTTGAGCCTTAATTTTTATTTTTCTCGATAAAATTGAAAAGAAACGTTACTAAGCTGATTAAAACCTCTAGTAGGTAATATGAATTTAAATATTTCCCTAAACATTTTAAAAGTCATAATCGTCATATAAATACAAGACAGCTAGATATATAAAAGAGAAATCATGAAGAGCTTGGAAGAGAAAGATGTGAACCTTTTTAAAGAAATAAAAGACTTTGCTATATAAAAAGTATTTTTCTTTCAGAAAGTTTAAGTTTAAGACGTCACTTTAAGTTTTAAAAAGAAGTTATATTTTTATTCGATAAGAATTTGAAAAGAATGCTGCGAATTATAAAAAGAGTTAAATTTTCTCAGCATTGCTGCAGGGGAAAAATCAACTTAGCAATGCATAAGAGAATGAATACAACAGCGGTGATTTTAATAAACTGTTAATTCCTTAAATTAAAGGAATGCTGTTTTTCGACTAAAGCCATATTAATAACTTTACATCATTATTAATTATTCTCTACTTTATTTGAGTTTTGCATTTTTGAATAACAGTCTCTTAAGAAATAATTGAAGCAATTCAATGTATTTTTAAGTTTTACACTTTATTCTGATTAGCATGTTTCAATTTTTTAAATTTAATTTAAAAATTGTCTTAGTGAAAATAAAACTTTTTAACGTTTTCTATAATTAAAATTTGTAAAAATTTTCCCTTATGCATTTTGAAACATTAAATAATATTAAAAATTCTACTCTGTGTAAAAAAAAGAATTTCTGGATCAAATTATTAAGACAATGCCGTTGGCAGTAAGCAATGTCTAATATATTTTAACTTAATAAATGTTATTAATTACTTTATTAAATATTGTAAATTGAAAGTCAATAAAAATACATTTTAATTCAACTTATATATTTAATGTAAAATTTAAAGATGATTAGCCTAACAATGTCAGTTTAGCAAAAAACTTCATTGCTGGAGGATTGTTTTATCTTTTAAATATTTTATTTGCTGAACCTTATAAATTAAATGGTGGTAATAAAATAAACCAGAAAATGTAAATAATAGCAAACTATCCATAAATCATATTATGGAACGAAAGTACTGTAAAACTTAATGGCTTATAATAAAAAATTATATTTTAACTATACATCTTAAATCCTCAATGCAAGTAACATTGATTTATAAAACAATTTATACGATTATCAGGTCTTATGGAACAGAATTTCCAAATTGTTATTATGTCCTAATTCATGAAAAGGCTGAAAAATTGAATCAAAATTGTTAGTTTAACTCCAATGAGTTAACAAAAATAGAAGAGGTACTGTAAGAAACTCTAAGGAAAAATCTAGATATTTTTAAATCAGTATTCTTGATAGTACAAGCTGCGCAGGCTCTAAATCCATTTTTCCTATTCATGGGAAAATTTTTGTAAAACAAATGGTTGAAATATTAAAATATTTGTAGCTAAACGGCATAAATAATGGCATAAAAATGCATAAATAATGTCATTATGAATGAATAAATAAATGCATGTATAAATTGCATAAATAATGGCAAAAAATGCATAAAAATAGAAACATTACATGATTAATACTTTACAATCTAATGCTGCACACTGTTACAATTTTCAATCTAAAATAAGGGTAAAATAAGCGGCAGCAATCTGACCAGCCTATTAACTATAAGTTAACTGTTAGAATTGTTTTACCTTTACGGGTTTCGAACCATTTACGACTGGTACGGTAAAAAAAAGTTCAAACGAAACTATACAGTTTAGCAACTATTTACAACTAGCATGATTTTAAAACCGTAAAAAGGAAAATTAACTAGACATTTGAGTTAAGCTTCCCGTAAGGTAATAAACATTGGCTTTTTTGTGTTAAGCAAAACTGTATTGCTGAAATGCATGCATGAATGAGAGTTTAGTATTCTAATAGTTCTAAGTCGCAGATTAAAAAGTGTGAAACAATAGAAACTCCTCATGTGCTGAAGAAATGGAAGAAATATTGTGGTATCAAAGCTGGGATTCGAATCCCTGTTCAGATGGTCATGAGATTGAGATATTAGACCTCTCAGCAAAAGTATGCAGGATTGTAAATGGCTTCATAAAGTGTTCACCACACACTTATTACTATAAGACTATTAAACATCCTCCGTTGTGTTAGACAACCGATAATGGATAGTGAAAACATAATCATAATCCTTAGCATAAGGCCTATCACCCAAAGTTATAAAGGCGTGCCCTCATTTGTCATTAGCTATGAGCCTAGTTGACTTGAAAATAATTCTGATTCTTTATCCATATTAGGTAAAAAAACAGTCAGTAAACAATTTTTCTCACAATCAACAGTTTAAATATCACATTTTCATGGTTATTAGACTATTTTGGTTGAATATGGTAAAATAGCAATTAAATTGTTGTTTAATTATTTTTATCTAGCCTATCAGTGTATATTATAATTTTTTTCAAAAACAATTTTTTTAAATCATACACATTAATGCTAGTGAGGACATAAAAAATATTTTTGCACGTTTTACTTTGGGTATAAAGGAAACTATCTTTCTATAGAAGTAGATATCTTCTTGTCCGAAAGAAAGAAAAAAATTGTTAGCTCAAATATAAAAAAGGAGAAATAATAAAAGAATCTCATCATGCTGTCATCTTGGAGGTGATGATTTCCCATCAGGCATGGACCAAAGAATTCTCCATCTTTTCCGCTTCTTCTTGCACATCTATATATTTTAAGCACTCTTCGCTCAAATGACAGAATTCAGAATTGTGTTTCGACCCACCCTTCTGGAATATTCCTTCTTTTTTCCCGTTCGGAACAATCTGGGAACGCGAAAATCCGGGACTTGGATAATGGTCCCTATATGTCTTCTTCCTGATGGTCTATTGTCCAAGATTTCGAGTCTTGGTATTTATTTTATGTGTCCCGAACACTCATCCACTTTTGCATCAAAGGAAATGTTATGGGTTATGTTTTAAAGTAAGTTTTTAGTAGCGTGGCTAAGTTGGGAGTTTAAAAGTCTTTTAAAGTAATTTATTGACCTCTGGTGGCGCAATGTGTTGCTTTTGTTTTATAGTTATTGCATTTAGAGCTTAAAAGAGGTATTTTTAACAAATTTACTGACTTGGTCTTTTTAGCTAAGAATTTTTTTTGCCAGAAATGAAGCTATTTTTAATTTAAAACTACATATTTGATACTTTTTTCTCTGTATGAATTATGACTTATGGAATAAAAATTATTACGAAACTTAGTTTTCTATTTTCTTATGGATGGTATGCTAATAAACTTGGATAGTATTTTAAATTCCGTAATTAAAAAAGTAGCTTATATACTTGTTGAAATTCGTTTACGGTATATATTTGTACATTTCTCATGTTCTCTCGATTTAATGACGTTTGATAATTATTCAGGATGCTACTTCAATTAAATATCACGCGGAGAAAACAATTCTGGTAAAATTGCCATACTGCATGGTAATGACATTTCTGGTAAAAAAAAAATCTGATTAATAAAACCAAAATACACAGTCTCTGGCCAAATTATTAGACACACTATAAGATTCCATGTAAAATCTTAAATATCAGGTGATATTATACAGATGTATTGTTTTTACGTTACTGAAACATGTTTGCACTTGTTTACGTTCGTGTATCAGTTGGTTAAATTTGACGATATATAATATAAATTTGACGATTTTATAAATTTATCAATATGTTATAAAAATATAGAATATTTATTATATCAAGTATTATATTAGTATATTATAATAATTAGAAAAATCATTAGACGCACTGTAGATTTTTAATGATTACATATTTTGCTCGAGTTTATATGCAATACTTTTATATTTAAACATATGTGTAATGAGTTTTTATTCAGGAGAATTTTTATATACAACTTATTTGTATTTATTTTTACGGTATTGGTATTGCATTACAATGTTAACCGATTATTGATACACGAACGTAAGCAAATGCAAACAGGTTTCTGCCGCTTAAAAACAATAAAGCTGTATAATATCACCTGACAATTAAAATTTCAAATAGACTCTTATAGTGTGTCTAATAAATTGGCCAGATACTGTATGATATTTAAATCATTCATCTGGTAATTTTTCCGCTCTTATTGTCACCGTTTACTGGAAATTTGCGTTTTGAAAATTATAATTTATACTAAAATACAGAAGGCAAAACAAGTAAATTTAACCGAATAAATGGTTTTTATGCCTTGATCTAAGGAATCATGATAAAAATGGCACATTCACTAAATTTTACCTCACATTATAATATTATATTTTATTGCTAATTTTACCGAAATCATCAACAAATAATAAAGAGAATTATTAAAAATTACCAAGCCTTTCAGTGTTTCCATGGAGCTGGGTACAAGGTAAATTTTACCATATTTTGGTAGTTTTGACCATACTTTTTTCTCAGTGCATATTTCTTTCAAAATTTCAATCACTGACTATTCTGGGACATAATGAATATTACATATGAATTTTTTCGAACATAAAGGCTTAGTTTCCATTATTATTACAGTCTAAAATACTAAACAAGTTTGTTTTATTTTTTTCTTCGTAAAAATACATGAATTTTCATGTGCATGAAACATTTAAACAAAATGAACTATTAACTGACAGTTACAATTTTTGTTTCAAACCAAAACTTGATTGAAATAAAATTGATTCAAATATTATTCCTTGATTCAAATGAAATTGATTCAAATATTATTACTTGATTCAAATGAAATTGATTCAAATATTATTACTTGATTCAAATAAAATTGATTCAAGTATTATTACTTGATTCAAATAAAATTGATTAAAATATTACTACTTGATTCAAATAAAATTGATTCAAATATTATGACTTGATTCAAAAAATAATTTTTGCTCGAAATGAAACTTATGGCTCCAAAATTTCAATGTTGGTGACTAACGCAAATAATTTATCAGAAGCAGTCACAACTATCGGAAAATTTTTTAAGCAAAGCTTATGAGTATAAGAAAGCCATTCGCAGACTAGTTCTTGGAAAAAAATTTGCTTTTTTTTAAAAACTATTTAAAATTTTCAGATTAAAATTTTTATAAGCTTTAATTTTATTTTAAAAGGAGATATTTTTAAGAACTTTCGAAACGTGTTTATTATTTATATGTGAGAATAACCATGGTATCATTGGTTTCATCGAGCGAACCCAGACACATTTTAAAATATGAATTAAAGGAGCGCATTAAATATCCATGAACAAGAGTCCAATTAATCCTTTATTACCACATTTTGTAGAAACCTTGTACATACATTTAATTTTGTTAATGCAAGAATTCTTTCCACCCCTATAGCACCAACTCACGATTCTGATAACTTATTTCACCAATTTCACAAATTCCAAATGAATTCTGATTCTCTAGTTAATGATATGAGATTCTAATGACAGCCTCATGGAGCTTGGAAATGCAACCTTCTCATTTTGCTACTCTTGGCTACAATGGTTTTTTAAGTATAGTTTTTAACTTTTATTTATTTTCCACTTTTTTTATATTTTTTACGTTTACCGTTTCAAACCTGTATTGCTTTCACGCTTACGTCTTGGGAAAATACAGAGGTTTTGTTTTAAAATATTAATCAAATAACAATAGTTTCAAGTAAAATTGTTCCTCCTTTAGTTATATACCTTCAAATAAAATTTAAAAACAAAGTTTCAGATGGTGCTTCAATTAAAAAGGGCTTTAGAGAGATAAAAGCTGTCAAGCCATGAAAGATAAACAGAATCAAACCCCTTTCGATCTGGAACTTTTGACAACATATAAACTTAAAATTAATCAAAAGTAACCATTTATTTTAGAAATTAATTAAATGCAAAAGTATACTGTAACAATAAAATGCAAAAGTATGTTATTTGATTTATTCATAGCGTTACATAAATCGCTTATTTAAAGAAGTCTCAGATGTATCTAATTTGCATGCAGACAAAATGTTAACAAAAATTCAACTGCGAAGTTGTTATAAAGTATAGTTAATCAAATATGATTTGAATAATAATAAGACATTATATTCTATCCTTCGTTGAGTGTATTCCATTGCATATTGAATGTGTATAAATTCATTTCATTGATCGACTTTTATATAAATAATAAATTTAACGAATAAGAATTAAGTTAACCAGCACCATATTTTTAAAACTGAATAAACTTTTTCTTTAATGTCCTGTAAATGTAAATCGTAACTTCCCTTTAGTATATCAGAAAAATACTTTTATTTTATTACTTTTTTTCCTAATGTTTCTTTGCAAAAGTTTTTTTTTTACTTTTTGCATAACTGTTTCAAAAATTAAAATAACTTTGACTGTAATATATTACAGCATTCACCCTTAAAGAAACATGTAAAATTCAGCCTATTTAATTAATTCCCGTAATATTATTTAGAACTATACTTTATTGAATGTTGCAAACATTGTCAAGTATGTAAAATGGGTGTCGAAATGTGAAATTTTACTTATTTAAATGAATTTTGAATTTTTTACAGTGTAAAAATTCCGGATCACGTTACAGTAAAAAGTACTGGAACCCTGAGTGCAGCATACATAAAATCCATTTCACGGTAAAACTCATTTTTACCGCAAAATTTTATGTTTTTAAATTTTTACCGTGAAATATTTTTACTGCAAAATTACGGAATTACTATAATTAAGGCAATATTATTGTAAAAGTTAACTAATAACAGATTTGTTTCATGAAATTTTACCGTAATTTGATCCGTAAATTTCTGCAGTAAATCTTCTCTGGAATATTTTGTATTAGGAAGGATTTCGTTATTTGATGTGAATAAAATTTACAGTTATAAAATTCAAGACTTTTATTTATATTTGAAAACTTCATTATATTTAAGGATCTAAAGTAAAATTTTTGTAACATTGTAACTAATTCATCTCAAGTTAAATTCGAGTGTGATATGTCAAAAATCATAATTGAACAAAATAAATAAATTTGTCTACTTAATTTTTAAAAAAAATCTTCTGCTACTATAATAACTAATAATGAATAAAATGAGCAGTCATTGAAAAAATTCACGAAACTATCTTTGTTTAGGAGCTATAGTGCTAATATTGAAGTGTCAATTGTCTTATCTGTTTTGGTTCGAAACTTGTGACGTCAAGAAAAAGAAATTATGTTTACCAAATGTTTTCCCGAAATTCTTAATTTAAAATTTGTATCAAGCAATTAAAAAAAATATTAATAAACATTCCTAATGTAGTAACATTAACTGCCTACGAGGAAAAATAAATAAGAGTAATTAAGATCTATTTGTAATCAAGCAAAGTATTAATTTAAAATCAATTCTGAGAAGAAGAATAAAAAATGACATCAGGAATAAAACAATTGATAAAATTTGAAGTAATTAAAAACTTACTATCAACAATTCAAAAAAAATCAAGCAAACTTAAAATTCTTTCATATTTTAGCATAATCTTATTTATTTCTGGGGATTATTTTTCAGCTCGAAAAAAATGTAAAAATTCTCATTAGTCAGAGCTACGTAAATGATATCCAACTGGATAAGGTGTTATGTTTTTCAGTTAATTCCATTTTGCACAATGTAACAGACTTGTAAGAACTTCGAAGAAGAATTATATTAGAAGAAAATGTCTTAATCAGTAGAAAGAAAAGACAGACGGAAGGTAGATAACTACAATGAGAAAAAAAAGTTGGAAAACATGAAACAGCATTTAAACTATTATGATAGCTAAAAAAAGTTTCAAATTGTCAATAAATGAATTGAAAACTTTTCAATTTTCATTTGTCAATTTCCAAAAACTAGATTAGAAAGAAACTACGAAAGTAGTAGAACAAGACATGAATAAGAAAGATAATTAAAAGAAGATGTGGTAAAACTGAAGACAATATAGCATTAAATGTAAGCGATAGAGAAATTTTAAATTCGAACAAATTTTTATTTTAATTCAACCCCATTTAGTTTTCAGTTGCCAGTAACATAATCACCAATCAATTGGAAATAATAAATTTTTCACTGTCTGTAATAAAATTGTAAATTAAACAGAATTGCTAGTTGAGAAGGAAATTGTAATAGAAATGAAGAGGCAATTTTTTCATAAACTGTTTGTTACATAAACTTGCTAGTGTAATAAGAATTTTGCTTAGTTAAGTTTTAACAGTTTATGTTATTAAAAATATACAATAAAAAATATAATATTATATAAGTTCAGCGGGAAAAAAATTAGTCAACCTAGTGCACAAGTACCGATGAATCGTTAGGTTTCGTTAGATGACGCAGTGGTCAAGTGACGTGCTCAACTGCGTGCGCACTGCCTCAATGTGATCAAAGGCAAGTAGCCACCAGTGAGATATTTTTGTTTTCAGCGGAAATTGTGTGTAAATATGGGTAAGTGTACGGATGTGATAGAGTGGCAAAAAGAGGCAATTGTGTTTGGCCGTGGCTATGGTGATATAGTGAAAGAAGAGGCAATTGCAGTAACATATGTAAGAGGCCATTGCAGAAGCATAATGCTCCGCGACTTCAGTGGGTAAGAAGTTAGGACAGCTCCTGACTGGCGGAATGTTATTTGGACTGACGAATCCCGTTTTTGCCTTTAGTCAAATGACGCACGTCGTGGAGTGCAACGAAGACCAGGCGAAGCTCTTTATCATGACTGTATGCAAGGTCAGGTTCAAGCCGGAGGTGGGTCTGTCATGTTTTGTGGTGTTTCTCTTATTATAGATTGGGCCCCCTCACTGAGGAGGCCACTAATGACCAAATTTGTGGGACATGTAGGAACAACGGTTAAAACGTGAAATTCAGTATCCTTCTAATTCAACGCCATTAACTACCTACAGACAAAAGAAAACATAACTTCTCTTTTCCAAGGCAAATAAAGAAATGAGAAATAAAAAAATGAGAAAAAAATGCTACAAGACTCAATATAATTAAGCATTAAATATTGACAATTTATAAAAATAACAACCTAAGGTAAAGTGCTTCCAGATTTAATATGGCCTCTTAGATTTCTATGGATAATTTTTCAGTTAGTTCCGATTACGGAAGTAAAAATCAACAACTTTGAAAAGAACATAGCCGTTTCAAGGTATTTCTCTATGTCTTTTGTATACCACTTGGCTAGATGTTACGTTTTCCAGTTAATCCCACCTTATTCACTGCATCAGATGAAAATAAAAAGAACTTCCAAAGTACAGTTTTAGTAGTAAAGAAGTTAGTAAAGAAGAAAGTTAGTTAGTAAAGAAGACTTCTGAAGAATTAGCAAATAACTCTGGATAATTTTTCAGCTCTAAACAAAATAATTAAAATAATAAGTTTTAAAAAAATTAAAACAACAAGCAATAAAGCATTTGATGTTAACAATAAATACTTGTAATTTTTCCATTGACAACTGAAATGAAAGTGTAACCTTTCAATTGAGAATAACAGAATGGCAATTGAAAACAATTTCTAATTGACGGGATAATTCCCGCACTTTTTGTTCAATCAAAAAATCAATCAGGGCAAAAAAATCAATTTACTGTATTAAAAATTTATTGTCATCAACTCGTAAAAAAATTGCAATGAAAAGACATTGACTACCTAAAAGGAAAAGCGAAACATTATTTTTAATTGCAAAGAAAATAATGAAATATAGTAATGAGAGAGAATAATTAATTTTAAAAAAAGCTGCCAAGTCTCGAAGCAATTAAGCATTATTTATCATACACAGCAATATATTTATCAGCAATTCACCAAAATAACAAACTAGCTTTCAAGATTTTGATATAATCTCATCAATTGCTACGGATAATTTTTTTATATTCCACTGACTAGGTATTACGTCTTCCAGTAAATTGCGCTTTATTCACTGAATCGGATTAAAATAGAAAGGGATTCTAAAGAATATTTTTAGCAGAGTAAAGGACTTCTTAAATAGTTTCGAGTAATCATGGATAAGTGTAAACTATAAACTGTACTATTATCATTTCAAAAGAAAATAAATTATTTTAATATACCAACATTAACTGCCTACAAGAAAAAGCAAAGCATTACTCTTAATTGAAAAGGAAATAATGAAATAAAAATGTGAGAGATAATTGCCAAATCTCGAAGTAATTAAGCATTAAATACCGATAATTTGAGGAAATAAATAACGAGCTTCCAAGATTTTAGTAAGATGTCATTTATTGTATTGAATAATATTTCAGTTAGTTCTAAGGTCGGAAATAAAAAACAACTTTAAAAAAATAATTAAATTATTTCTCCATGTATTTAATATTCCAACTAAGTAGGTTTTACATATTTCAGTCAATGTCGCATTATTCACTGCATCAGATGAAAATAAGAAGAACCTCAAAAATATATTCTTAGTAGAGTAAAGACGGCTTCTAAAGCAGTAGTCAGAAAACCATTTATTAGTTAGCAAAAAACCATTGATTAGTTCTGAACAAAATAACTACATTAATAAATTAAATAAATGTAAAACAACAATCAAAAAGCAATTGATGTTAACAATAAGAACTTGCTATTTTCCAACTGTCGAATGAAATGAAAGTTTTACTTAACAATTTTATATCTTTATAACCTCCGTTGAACAGCGGACCCAATTTTAGGCTTACGACTTTTAGTGTTCTACTAAGTTGCCTTGTAATTTAGAACCCGATTCAGAAGAGAAGGGAACTCCCGGATCAAATATAAGGAGAAATTTTGCTTTCGTGGAGGACTTTTCGATGTAGCTAAACCGTATTTGCGTTACATGGAAAGCAAAACCGCGAAAATCTCCCACTATCAACCTGACTGCAGGGGACTCTAACCCATTATCCATCTACTACTGAGGATATTTTTACGTCAGCACTGTGATCGGTGAGAGCCGGGTACGTGTTTCGCATCGACTGGGATTCGAACCTGGTTCGCCTTATTGGAAGGCAAACTCTCAATCCCCTGAGCCATTCACTTAGAAATTTTTTTATATTTTATGACCGTCGTTGAACAGCCGAGCCACTTTTATGGTTTTACGACTACTGATGTTCAACTCCGTAACCTTGTAATTTTGAACCCAATCCAGAAGACAAAGGAACTCCTGGATCGAGTAATAGGATAAATTTGCCTTCGTGGAGGACTTCTTAGATGGAGCTAACCCGCATTTGCGTTACATGGAGAGGAAGACCNCGGTTTGTTTCGTGACTTTATTTTCGATAGCCTGGTCTTCTAGTTTCGACATTCTAGTAAGCAATCTCCCAGAAGCACTGTGGTCGGTGCAAGCCGGATGCGGAATTCGTATCGACTGGGATTCGAACCTGGTTCGCCATATTGTAAGGCGAACGCTCTATCCCTTAAGCCATCGAGGCTCTCTCTTAAAAATTGGCAATAACGGAATTACGAATTGAAAATAATTGCTTATTAAGGGGACAATTCACAGATTTTGTTCGGTTAAAAAATCTATTATGGCCAAAAAAAATTTATGCTATAAAAATGCACTATTATCAATGCATTAAAAAAAGAATTTTAACGAAATAGCATTAACTATCTACCCGGAAAAGAGGGACAATACTTTTCATTTGCAAGGAGAATAAAGAAACAAAAAATTGAGAAATAAAAAAATTCCCAAACCTCGAAGTAATTAAGCATTAAATATCGGCAATTCTCAAAAATAAACAAACTAGCTTCCGAGATTTTAATATAACCTCATTAATTGCTCCGGATAATTTTTCAGCTAGTTCTAAGGACGGAAATAAAAACCAACAACTTTGAAAAGAACATAGCCGTTTCAAGTTATTTCTCTATGTCTTTTATATTCCACCTGACTAGGTGTTACGTCTTCCAGTTAATTCCGCTTTATTCACTGCATCAGATGAAAATAAAAAGAACTTCTAAAGTAGATTCTTTCTCGCTACAGCCCCATCTATCTTATTCAATGTGAGTCTGCCGTTGACACAAGAATTCATTTGTTCCATTCCCTTCACCTCTTCCCCTCCTCACACATTCGAGTTACCACAAGGGAAACAGTAATACTGACATCGAAGGCGGTCGCAGTTACGCATATATTGTGTTTTTAGTTTTGATCTTGAAGAAGCATGGGTGGCAATACCACGAGCGAAGAATGAAAGAATTTCAAGTCTGGTAAATAAAGCGTCAAACTATTTTATCGGCATTGCCGAGCAATAGTCTTCTCTATGCAACTGTCTTAAAATTTCTGAAATTATTGCCATGTTCGAAGGGAAATTGTGAGGAAGTATAAATTACCGTTACTCCGGTTTATTTAAACAAGAGACCAACTTTATGTTTTTTATCGAAACGGTAAAGTGAAAAGTTATTGATGGCTTTTTGAAATAATACCTGAAGAACTGATTTCCAAGTTATTCAACATCTGAAATGCAATTAAAGTTAATAGCTTTTATTCAATAGTTCTTGAAATGGAACTTAATTGCACACGCTAGAATAATTTTTCTCATCCAATGTA
Source organism: Parasteatoda tepidariorum (assembly GCF_043381705.1). Lineage (NCBI taxonomy): Eukaryota > Metazoa > Arthropoda > Arachnida > Araneae > Theridiidae > Parasteatoda > Parasteatoda tepidariorum. The sequence continues at coordinate 50,570,060 of NC_092208.1, read as the reverse complement.
AAGATTTAATAGGAATTATAAAAAAATTTTAAGTATGATCAAAGTAAAATGATACATTTATTAAATGAAACATAACGCGCATTTATATAAATAAATAATACGGCAAAAATATCTAAATACCTAAAAACGATTAGTGTTATGCTTAGTAGTTTATTAGTTTAATTCGAGCTTAGAAAAATAAAACCCAAATTAGCCTATAAAAAAGTAATTGCAAAAAAAATAACAAATCTTTATTTCGAAACAAAATGTTTAGTTCTACACTTCACTCGTAATTGAACCCAAAATTTAGCCAGTATATCCGTGAACCTAATTTATAATGTAATTATAATCCTTACATTTCAAAACTAAGATATAATATATTTTACATTTGCTTTAAAGGCCAATTCATTTTATTGATATCAATTTAATATTTGCGTACTAGGACTATACACTGGTGCAAAAAATATAGTCATTATCAGAATATTGCAAAATTTACCGCGTTTCTGGCTCAATATGATTACCAAACATTTCGGTAATTTTTACCAAAGAGCTTTGGTAATGCTTTCAGTGTAATTCATTATAAAATATAGTTTTATAATATGTGATAAAATTTAGTAAATGTAGAAAATTTGGATATTTTTATCATGATAATTTAGAGCATGGCATAAATATCATTTATTCGGATACATTTACTTTTCAGTTTCTTATTTTGCACTCATTGTGTGATAATAAAAACTGTAATTTTTAAAACTAGAATTTTCGGTCAAACCGTTACAATATGAAGGATGAAATTACCAAATAATTGGTTCAAATACCGCATATATTAGTTTTCATTACCTGAAATGTATCTTTTTTTACCAGAAATGTCTTTACCATACAGTACAGTTATTTTACCAAAGGTTATCTCCGAGTAAAACCAATATTTATTTAAGGCAGATAAACCTCTGAATGCCACCAGATATTTTATGAAGTTACAAAAGCAAGCAAAGATTACTTCCCTCACTGTATTTTAATTACATTTAAAAACCTTTAGTAAAAGTGTAATCTATTACTTTTATAAAAAAATAATAAAAGTTCTTACAATAAAATAAATTACAAAATCATCCATTTTAGGTAACATTAAACTCTCTTAAACAACTACATAATGAAGCAAAATAAATTACTATCTCCATTCAAAAAATATATATGTAGCATCAATATCCATTAATATAAATAATACCAAACACAATCTCCGAAAAGAAATTACTCCCGATATTTAAGTGACAGCCTGCATATCAGGATAAATCAAAGATAGAAACAAATAATATTCTAGACGTTAATTTATATAAATAATCATCTCACTGCTTTTTCAAATAATTGCAATTGTGCTATATATAGCAGTTGTTGTTCCTCTTTTTATCTAAAGCAGACTGTTTTTATCTAAAAGCATAACACCCCTGGGTGCTTACAGAGGCTTCACGAAGCCACAAAATAAAATACTATTCCCCCCAGTGTATTTTTTTGCATTAAAAATCATTTAGTAAATGAACCAGATTATATTTCCGTCTGCAAAAGTATCTCCTTCATCCTTCATTAAAATAAAAAAATCTCAAAAAATCTTTTTCAGCAATATCAAATACTCTTAAACCACTACATAATGAAGCAAAACGAATTACTGTCTCCATCAACAACAAAAAAGGGTCATCAATATCCATTAATGCTTTGATAATACCAAGCACAATCTCCTGAACGAAGTAACTCCCGCCATTAAAATGACAGCTTGTATATAAAGATAAAGCAAAGAAAGAAACAGTTAATATTCCTCAGTCTATATCAACATTTTATCTGTCGAAAAGGTGATGAATCATCCGTAGATACTTTACGAACCCACCACAGAGAAAAGATGGTTGCTCCCAACGCGTTTTCATCTATAAAGCATCAACCAGCGATGCGAATATTAACTGGAGGTATTTAGGACCGGACCATGTCCCATCGCATTGTGCTAAAAGGACTTTCCGGATCATTAGAGACATGGTGTAGGGGGAGAGGAAGGGATAATGCGATTTCGGAATTCCTGAAAGGCTGTATTTAACATTCCTTACAGAAAACGGCAAAGAAGAATGCACAGAGAGAATCTTAAAGCATTGAAGAGAAGCGAGTTGGGATTTTTATAGAGAAAATAACAGTTAGCTCTATAAATTACTTTAATGTAGTAAAGAGAAATTCTTTTATGAAATATGAAAATAGTTTTGTTTTTAAATAACTTGCTTGTTTTTTCGTTAGTTCGAGAAATATTTTAATTTAGTATTACTTATAAAAACTATTTTTGGGTAATTTTTATGCAGTCTGAAAGAATTTGTTGAATAATTTCAGTCCAATAAGTATAATTTAACAAGATTTTTTGAAAATTGTCAAAGTATTACATTGAGTTGAATCTCACTTGCCTGAGTCAGCAGGCATATAGCCTGATCACCACTGAACACAAAACTTTAATTAATCCCAATGAAGTAGAAAATTTAAAAATAATTCTGCTGTGAATTTCATTACATTTAAAATTATTTATAAATGAGTCATATATTTGACGTAAGAATTGATGAAACATTCAAATATATTTTACGAAACTACTTCAAAGAAAAGATGCTAGCTCTGATGCTGACAACAGAGCATTAACTGACGACGCAAATATTTGCTAGAGGAACTTAGGTCCAGACTATACCCCATCTTAATGTGTTAATAGACCTTTCCGGATCATTACGGATATGTGGGAGGAATAATGCCATTTTTGGATTTATGGAAGACTGTTCTTAACATTCCTACCTCAAAACGACAAAGAATACCATAGAGAGGTATAGAGAATAGCATTAGAGAAGCAACTTGTGATTTTCATTGAGAAAAATTCTTCTAATTTCATACAAAGTGTTCCTTAATAACCGAATTTATTATATATTTTTAGAATCCTTGTCAAAAATGAACTCCACAAATTAAGCATATTGTGATCTCAAATTATTAAAGGGGGAAATGAATAAGTACTGAAAAAGACGAGACTGAAAACAGCTTGATTATTGCGGGAAATTTAAAGTATGTAATCCTGAAAGGCTGTTGGCACCCAACATGAAATGTTTGGTATTTTTTGCATTAATGGTATATAACATTGCTGACGTAACTTTCCTTTCAGAAAATAGCAGAGTTGTTGTTGTTGTTAATTTACGTCGCACTAGAGCTTCACTTTACGAGAGCACTTTACGGTAGCACAGTTTAACGAGGACCAATACCGCACACCCTCGATCCCTACGCAGACTGATCCAAGTGGTCACCCAACCGCACACTGACCGCAGCCAGTGATGTTTGACTTCGGTGATCTGCTGGGAACCGTGTCTTAGCGATCAGTTCACTGCGGGACAGAAAATAGCAGAGAGGAATTAGCAGAAAAAAATCCTTTAACATTGCAGAGAAGAGAGCTTGATTTTTCATGACGAAAAAAACAATTATTCACAAAATTTATTATTAAATGATCAACACTTCGAACTTATGAGCAAAAGTGAAACACATATACCAACGCAATAGTTATCCATATATTTTCATTTATTCATATTTATCGCTCTTCTTGGTGTCTTCAGGTTAATAGATTAAGCAAAACATGTTCTTAGAAATTTGTTCCTTCAAAATAAAGATTTATAATCAGTATCATTTGGCATACTGCGAGGTCAACCATTATGGTTAGTCAAAAATTACCATTATCAATAATTTCTTGTAGTACTTATTCCTTTCGTTGAAACGCAAGAAACCTATTTACACAGTATCTTGGGGGGCAATATTAGTATATTTAGTACACATTAAAAAGTACCAATAAACATTGCAAAAGTAGTAGTATTTATTACCACAATTAATTAAGCATCATTAGCATCAATAACAGCATGGAATTTTTTTACGATTATCAAAACAAATAAGGATCTTTTCTCCATTAATTCAGCTTTTGAACTCATCGAAATCGAATTAATTGTAAAAACCTCTTCAGGATTTATTAATCAATTAAAATTGGTTCAGGTGTTTTTACTTTCAACTTCTGTGTTTATGATTCCACATGTTTTACTTGCTTTTGCTATAATTTTTATAAATATTCTAAAAATAGAAGGTACAGTACAGGTAGAAACTGCGGAATACCTTGTATATTTCAAACATCGTTAGAAGCTTTGATTCCATAAAGTAATAAACTATTTGTAAATAAACTAAGGCCTTCCCTCTCTCTGATATTTAATACTCGCTAACCTTCCCCCTCCCCTCACGAAGTGCTGACACAATCTGTCCCGGCTTTATATGACAGTTCTTATACATTATATTAATTATATTCCAGACTATATTTCTCATCTTATCTTAAAATAAAACAATCTCATCTTATCACAAAATAAAACAATACAAATAACTTCTGAACTTATAACAAGGCTACCTATCTTTCTAATATTCCCCAATAGTAATTAACAATATCACCTTATCTAATAGCTAGCTACTATCAACAATGCGAGTAAACTTAATGGGTACAGTTTTCCTTTTAAATCAAAAAATTGTGTTAAAATGCCGTTATGAAATTTTTAATTGCGTGAAAACTAGTTCAAAATTTCTATAAACTGAGAATTCTAACTGTTTTTCAGTCATTAGAGTGCGTAGCTGAAAAAAAAAGCATTATAATTCCGTTGCTAAAGCTATCACGAAACTTATCATTTATTTGCGAACACTGTAAACAATTCAGGATAAAATTCCAGTAAAAAAAGCTAGTACCCAGAGGGAAGCATCTGTAAAATTCATTTAACCGTAAAATTATGCTAAAATTCATTTTCATCATAAAATTCATTTTTACCAATTCATCGTAAAATTCATTTTTTTATCCTTTTTGTTCGTAATTTTTACAGTAACATTTATTTAAATACAGAAGTTCAGTGGTTTTACAATAAATACAGTATATTAGATTTATTTTGTACCGTAAAATTTTACTGTGAATGAAATTGGCACCCAAATTTTTTACACTTTTTACCATAGTTTGAATCAAATTTTTTACAGTGTAAGCGAGAAAAAAAAACAATCTTAAAAAGGGATGCCTTATAACTCAAAACTAATAACTGCAGCAATGACTTTTCAATTATAGAACATTTCTTAAATATTTTTCTCATGGAAGGGCACAACATTTCATATTGTTTCATCAAATAGTTTTAAAATCATGAAATTGAGAATTGCGGTTAGCGAAACTTTTCTGAAACAACGGGGGAGGGGGGTGAAAACAGCAATAGCTTTTTCTTAATATTGGGAGTTCAAACGAAACAGCATTTTATGACAATTATGTCATTTTATTTTTAATATAATACTCCCTTCCCGATTTCAAATTTTATTAAAGTTCAAACAATCTTAAATTGCATAGAATTATTTTCGAGGAAATACTCAACAAAATCAAAATTTTGATATAACTGAAACAACTCACCGTAATGTTTAATATAAGTCTAATAAATTTTCAAGGAAAAGATATTATTGACTACAATATTCTCTACGAAAATAATTTCAAACCGTTTTATATCGCTGCAATGTCTATTTAAATAGTACAGATTTTAAAAAAAATACTAGTTTATTTACAAGCGTCATGATTTCTATACAGAAATTGATATTGATAGCTTATAAACGAAAACTATAAAGAAAACTATAAGTGAAATTTCGGAAAATAAATAGTAAAGCTATTGTAATAGTTAAGATTTTTTTTTCCTTCAAAGAAGCTGTTTAGTACATTATTTTGAATGAAACAATAAGACATATGATCATAGCAGAATCTCCTATTTCTCGGATCAGTAATTCCTGTCTAAAAATTGCTTCAGTTTGAACACAGCGCAATTTATAAACAAAAGTGAAAAATATTAAACATTTTCAACATTTGTCCTAGATTATAAACAGATAATGCGATTTCGGAATTCCTGAAAGGCTGTATTTAACATTCCTTACAGAAAACGGCAAAGAAGAATGCACAGAGAGAATCTTAAAGCATTGAAGAGAAGCGAGTTGGGATTTTTATAGAGAAAATAACAGTTAGCTCTATAAATTACTTTAATGTAGTAAAGAGAAATTCTTTTATGAAATATGAAAATAGTTTTGTTTTTAAATAACTTGTTTTTTTTCGTTAGTTTGAGAAATATTTTAATTTAGTATTACTTATAAAAACTATTTTTGGGTAATTTTTATGCAGTCTGAAAGAATTTGTTGAATAATTTCAGTCCAATAAGTATAATTTAACAAGATTTTTGAACTATTTTCAAAGCATTACATTGAGATGAATCTCACTGGCCTGAGTCAGCAGGCATATAGCCTGATCACCACTAAACACAAAACTTTAATTAATCCCAACGAAGTAGAAAATTTAAAAATAATTCTGCTGTGAATTTCATTACATTTAAAATTATTTATAAATGAGTCATATATTTGACGTAAGAATTGATGAAACATTCAAATATATTTTACGAAACTACTTCAAAGAAAAGATGCTANGGCTTGTCCAACAATGTACCCATCCTCCTTTGAAACTAAGCCGTCGCTTCTAAATAAATAAAAATATAATTTTCTAGATCTAGATAATTTTCTAGATCATGATCATAGACAACTAGCGAAAGGAACTTTTTAGTTTGACAAACAATAACTAGTCGGAAATTGATAAGCTGTTGAAATATTCATTTTGAAATCTTTGAGAGGAAAACCAGATTCGCTTACAATGGTAAATTAAGATTCAAAAAGGGTCAAACTAAACGTATTAATATTTCTATTTCGAATAAATAATGATAATAACTGAGAATAACACTTCTTACTATATTAAAAATTTTAAGCATTTTACTGGTTTATTTCTAGAATGAGCCGGTCAGGTGGCCGAGCGGTCAGCGTGCCTGACTGTGAAGTCAATGGTTGCGGGTTCGAATCCCGCTCAGAGCATGGATGATTCTCTCTGTGTGCGTTCTATTGTGTGATGTGTGAATGTGGCCCACCCTATAAACGGGTATGTGGCAGTACGGCGTGGGTAATGTTGCTCGCCTCCGTGACTTAGGTTCACAGGTGCCCACTGGGTAACGTAAAATGAGTAACAACTCCGGCATCTTCCTAGGCGAAGTACGAAAGTTCAGTGCTTGCCGTTAAAAAAAAAATCATTCTAGAATGAAGAAAAATGTATCCTGTGATATTTGCGATATTTTTTTTTTATACTTACGGAAATAAGTAGAAAAAAAAGTTCTCAAAATTACACGCAATTAAAAATCATTACAAAATACGTGTTCTTATAATAAATTTTTTTTACAAAAAGTCAAAAACTGACCTAAATGTTTTTCTCTCGACCCTATTTAAAATAGTTTAACCTCGTATTTAGAGTCACTGACAGAGCTCTGAACAAATGGCAAGCGGAGTTCTTTAGTTGGACAAACAGAGAGGGAACTTTTTATCGAGATTCACTTGGGAAACTGGCTAGAGGTTTCTACACTGGTCAAACTACAATTATGAATATTTCCATTTCAAATAAATAAAAAACATTAATATCAGATTAAAATGATTTTTGCTATATAAAAAATTACTAAAATATGCTTGTTATTTTTTAATAAAAAAAATCCAGCAATGTTTATGATGGTTTTTTACTAAATAAATAAAGATAAAGCACAAAAAAAGTTTAAAAAATTACTATTGCAAAAAAAAATTAAAAAGCAATATGAATCTAAAAAGCAATTTCTTCTCTTTCCAAATTTCATATAAAAATTTAATTTATTAATATAAACAATTGCATTTTAATGAAATATTCCTTCTTGTTTCAACACGCATAATACGTAAGAGTTTGAGATGCATAATTTAAATTTAATATCCCTGCCCAACTGACTTTCATTAAATTTCTATCTGAGGAAACGAGAAACCGAATCTATCGATTTGTTAGTCAAGTTTCACCCATGAGACTAAGTTTTCCTGTTCAACTGCATTTGGTTGAATGCTGTTTCATGAACTCCAATTTCAGCAGAAAGGGGAGAGATTTCTGAATAATATCACAAACTGGTTTAATTTTACACGCCATGAGTGATGTGAATTTACGCCTTATGTGAACATCAAATAAAACAAAGGGTTTCCTCGACCTTATACTTGTATAGAAACCAAGAAACGAAGAAACTAAGTAACCAATGAATTTTTTTCCTGTAAATTATGCAAAGTTTATCAATTATTTAAATAAAGTCAAATTAAAATTTGACAGCCATGCAAGAGTTAGCATTACATATTTCCTATAATTTAAAAACTAAATTTATTTATCACTTAATGACTTTCTATCCGAATATAAGCCATTAATATCTATTTATTCTGTAACCTTGATAAATGAACGGAAACCATCTCAGTTTTCAGACGTCAAGGAGGTTTTGCACGTCTTCATACGTGTTACATTCCTCACGCTCCTGTACTTAGGATTTGAAGCAACTGCGCATGCACATTTGAAGAGCTAGATAATGAACTAGAGATCCTAACTTACGATTCTAACCTACAATAACAGAAAAAAATATTCTATCATAATAATCATTATTAAAATATTAAAAAATTTATCATTATTAAAGTATTAAATTATTAAAATATTATCGTTATTAAAATATTTATCATTATTAAAATAATATATTTTATTTCAAATTGCAGGGGTGAATTGACATGTTAAAAAGCAAAAACACAGGAACAAAACAAGAAAGTGAAAAGTAAATTAAAATAATATATAAAAATATTGTATTGAAAATCATCATTAAAATATTTTTAGACTTTAAATATATAATCTTCAACTAATCTATTCTCCAGCAAATATTTATTCCCAAGTACTATTTCAGTGACAAGAGAAATGTACTGAAAAATCTGGATTGAAATAAAATTAAATTAAATTAAGCTTAAATTAATCCACTAGTGATTTAGCAAATGGGAGAAATTGGGAGAATGTTACTCCCCAATACACTATTCCCCTACCTATTAACATATAAAAAGCGATTTTGCTATGCGAGTGCATGTTAACTGCAGTTAAAAATGGGACTTCATACGTGTAGAACCGTCTGTGGAATAAAGAGCATGGTTGAGAACCTCCTGTGTGTTCTTTTCGTTAATCCACTTTCTACCTGAAGGATCAGAGGTTCAAATCCCAAATGAAACATTTTATTTTTTTTTCTAGAATTCTGATCTAACGAAATTGATAACTATTTAACATGTTTCATTCAATATAAAAATTATTATTTTTTAAATTTAAATTAATTGTATTTACAATTATTAAACTCTCTTAATAGACTAAGAAATATTCCTATTTTATTTATTAATAAAAAGACGGCCATTTTAAGGTTTTGGTAAGACTACCGTAAGTCCATGATTAAGTATTCTTTCATTTGAATATGTTTTAAAGCTGTCTAGCTACTGTTCTCCTAAATGAGATTTTAATTCTAAATTTAAATTAAGAATTTGTACAGCTAAATCAAATTTCAGTATTTTGATTTCGGTCGTATTTTCAATCATACTGCAACACTGTTAATTTCAATGCCTGAAATCAAATATCTAAGCAACATTTTGCTTTGCTGTCCTTTACTGTTGGATTCTGCTAAGTTTTTACTATTGCAGTAATAGTCAAACAAATTTCGACTGCCATCTTTTAATTAATATATTATTCTTCAAGAAAAACTCCTTGAATGATAACATTATAAATCATGAAATTTATAATGCTCCAAAATTATTTTTATATATTACAAAATTATATTTGGTATTTTATACGATCGCAGTCAGGGTACCGAAAATGTGTATTAGTGTTCAAATATGTTAGTTTAAATTATGTTAGTTGTAGTCACGACATGGTGATTAACTACAACAGTTTGTAAAATTTTTAATAAATAGATTATTTATCGATAATTCTAAGATGAACTTGGTGATCAATTTATTTGTAAGTTATCTATTTATGTAAGTCATTCTATGAAAGAAACACAACTCCGGAAGTTAAAAGCCATTTAACGGATTTTCGTCCCTAAAAGGTGCGTAATTTAATCTTTCTGTCACTAAAACATCAAAATAAATTGTTAACCACATTTATATAAGCTTCACCACCGTTTATTTAATTTATGGAAAAAAGGAAAATGATTATTAGCTGTTGTTTAAGTTTGATTAGTTTGATTAGTTGTTGATTTTTAGTTGTTGTCTTGTTAAAACAATAATAATTATTAAGAATATTATTAGAAATAAGTTATAAATAACCACGTTTTATTGATATTTTGAGCTACCGATATCGTTAGTCGTCTACTAAATTCCTGCATTTGAAGGTACTTGATATTTATCGCTGCAACTTTACTACGTTTGCCGTCGTTTTCTAATCAGAAATGCCTGCTGGAAAACGCTCAGCCATTGACAAAGTATATATCCCTGAGGATTTATCAAATTCTGAAAGTGATTTTAGATAGTAATATAGATTTTAGATAGTGATATAGATTTTTTAAACTGCTCTTCAGATGACGATGAATCTGATCAAGATTCAATAAACAAGCAAAATGTTAGGCAGAGGTGCAAAATTGATATGAGGATAATTTTTAATAGATATTTTTTTGTGGAAACATCTAAAATTGGTTTTTCTGACCTCTTAGTTTTATCATGATAAAAATCTATGTAAAAAACTTTTTCTAGAAAGAAAAAATACATATTTCAATTCTCCAATATATCTATATATATTCTCCTATATNATATATACACAATTTTTGAAATGATTTCGGTCAACAAAATGAGCAATCATATTGCAAGCATCTACTAAAATATAAAATTTTAAGAGTAAATTTGATTTCGTTTGTAAATATACAGAGTAGTTTTTTTAAAATAAATTTTATAAACCGATTATATTTGAGAACGTGTTCGTAAAGAGAATATTCAACTTAAACCATAATGTTATCACAAATTGGTAGATATACAAGCAGAAATAACCTCAATAGTGAACTGTTCCTTGGCCTGACGCCCAAAGCATCATCTCTGCTATCATGCATATTTGATTGCGATATTTCTTTTGAATTATCTGAGGCATAAAGTAACAGTCGATAATGATATAATAGCACTGTTGGACTGTATCCAAAATTGGTTTGACGCAACAGGTGTTCAGAATGAAAATCGAAGCATTGTTTGATTTTTAGAAGGAGAAAGAATTAGTTTGTTAAAATTTCATAAATCAATAAAATTATACACTGTTCAATGAAGGAAATAAATTTATTCAGAGGATTATTGGGAATTCAAGACAAAAAAAGGGAACCTAAATCTTTTTAAACATTTTTCTAAAATTTTTTATTATAAATATGCTAGTTAATATGCCAGTTTCCTAATATGTTGGTAATTTTTCCACTCATATGATAACGGTTTATCGTAAAATTCTGGCTTTCGAAATTGTAACTCTTATTAACACGTGTGTAGTACAAAATATACAAAACTGAAAAGTTCATTTCACTTAATAAATGGTTTTTATGTCATTTTCTAAGGATTTGTGATAAAATTACAACATTTTCCAAAGTTTTTTCCGATATTATAAAACCATATTTTAATGCTAATTTTACCATAATCATTCGCAAATATTACTTCGCTAGTCAATCGCTTCGATAATTAATCAATCGCTTCGATAAAAATTAGTGAGCTTTTTGGTGATCCCATAGCCCCAGAAACATAATAAATTTTACCACATAAGGGCAGTTTTTACCATACTTGTTTTCCCAGTGTACTACGTCATTTTCTGACCTTAAGAATACGCTGACATTAATGCTAATCTGTTTTAAGTCATTGCGTTTTTATGTTATAAAGATGTTTATAAAAAAGACTAAAAATAATTTACTCAGTATTTAGAACAAAGTCAATTTAATTCTCATTCGAAAATTAGTTCAAGGTAAAGTGTTGACTTTAAATAAAATTTTAAAAAGGAAAACGTAATATAGATTGCTACAAGAACTATATTAATTATTGCAAAACACAGCACATGACCTTTGCGTGAAAGTTTCTAAGACCAATACAATTTGCTTAAAGTTATCATAAAAGCGAATTAGACTATTTACCACTTCAATGGCGGTTCTCAATGACGTTGAAAACGGCTCTCTCAACAGTTTTCCTTTTGCCTTTATCTAGTAGTATTCATCAGCAGTTATTAATCGTTAACCCCCGGATTCACGACCGGACTTGTCTGGTAACGAGCAGAATAGTTGCCGGATCATTAGCGACACAGGACAACTCTCAGAACAGGGAAAACCGATGTAGGGGAGGGGGGACTTCGGAAAAATCGGAAATCGTTACGACAGAACTGAATTTTTAGATTAAATTTCATAGGGAAATAAAAGTGTGGAAATTTTGATTTGTGTTAAGATCTTTTGCAGTTTTATTTACTTTCAGAACTAACACATTTTGGATTATTGATTCAACAAACTGTTAATAATCTCAGGAATTGTTTTAAAGCACAATAGTTAACGTACGACGAAAAAATGTCATCATAACAGTATACTTAATCAATCGTCCATTTTTTTAATAATTTTAGTCTTAATTATTATGAATGTTTTGTAAAAAATAGTAATAAGTGCATCACATCCTGATGAAATTAAAACACTAATATTGAACAAAAATAGTGATTTTTTTTCTTTGAAAAAAACATTCAATGTTTTTTCCTTCAGTTGGGCGCCTGAACGAAATAAACAATAAAATATTGCCTAGCTAATTATTAGTTTTAAAAAAAGAAATTGCATTTGAAAACTATTGCCTTGATATGCATTATTTACCCTCCTGAAAATGACATTTGAAAAAAAGCATTTATTTGAAAAGTATAGTTGTTCTGTAAGTTTTGCGAAGCCATTCAGATATTGTGACCTTGGTGCACATAAACTACGCTAGCAACTAAGCCTCTAATCTAACTTAAATAAATTTCGTTTGATATTAATATTAAGAACATATTCAAGGAAAATATTAAGCGTAACAATAACTGATGATGAAACCGATAGATCATTTCTTTACTGCGAAAAAAGTATACTATATGAAGCAATAGTGTTTTGTCAAATTGCATCTCTCTACTTTTTGCAACCTAACTTGCACCAATTTGTATTGTAATATAATCTTAAATGCACAATATCACGAGTTTAATTCGGGGTTAATCTTAATAGTTTATTAAACAAACAGCAAATCTATACGTTAGGATGGTTAAATGTACCAATAACATAATTTAAATTTTTACCTATTGTTAAGATAGGTCGTATGAAAAAATGATAAACACTTAAAAAAACTATTATGCTAAACAATAGTTTTGAGCAATTTAAGGCAAAATAGCTGTATACCCTGATGTCAACTTTGCATACTCATTTTTTTAAAATAAAAAATAGGAAAAAATGTTAGTAAATTATAAAAGCAATATAGATATAAAATTTACGTAGCATTATTTTAAAACAGAAATAATAAGTTCGATAATTATTTAATAAGTTATCTTTCTCTAAAAAGATTAATGTTTTTAGGAAAAAGAAATAAGGTTAAATGCTCTTAATATTTATTAAATAAGGTTAATCCTGACATAAGACTTGAAAGTCACAAATAAATATTTTATTCTCTTATAACCGGTCTAGAACAGCAGATCCAATTCTGAGTTTAAGACTATCAATGTTCAACTTCGTAACCTTGAAAATTTCGAACCCTATCCAGAAGACAAGGGAACTCTTGCATCAAGCTTTGGGACAAACTAGCCTTCATGGTGGACTTTTTGATGGAACTAACCCGGCGTTTGAGTTATATGAGAGAAAATCATGAACCTCCAGCGGTTAGCCCGAAGACAAGGGTATTCTAACACATGACCCGTCTACCACTGAGGATATTTTATGTTGTCACCATGGTCGGTGCGAGCAGGGAACAGAATTTGAATCAACCAGCCAACGCTGGTATTGCACCCAGGACACCTAATTAGGAGACGAGTGCTCTATCTCCTGTGCCACAGCAATTTTTACAAATAGCTTAAAAATTGAATGTTAATATAATTTTTAAAGTACGCATTCTATATTTTTTGATCTTTATAAATCATAGCAGTCACCCAGAATAACTAAAGCATATTTAATTAAATGTTTTGGGGATTATTTATTGACCTAAATTAATTAATACGTTAAGAAAAAAAAATCAATGGCCACGTAAAAAATATCAAAAAGGAGTTAAATATTACAAACTAGCAAGAACGCTTCAAATGACTAATTTGATTTCTTTGATTCGACGATAATTGAAACTGTTATCTTAAATAGTCTTTCGAGTGTCAAAAAGTACTATACTCTCTTTCTTATTTAAATTTAACAAAAAAATACATTAAAGGTCACTAAAATAAACTGATAAAATCTTTATACATTTTCTTTTTGAAAGCATTTGCAACAGAACTAATTGACTAATGCTTTCCTTATTTTCATCGGGAATATATAAAATTTGAGCTTTTTACTAAACTGAACGATTGGAAATGAAGTAAAAGAAGAAAGTTTCGGACGTAAGTGGCGAATGCAATTTGCTGAGATTGCGGGGAGTAGCACTTTAAGGATCCATTATGCAAATTAGCATTCTTTTCGAGAACTTCAACCTTGTGGCAGGATACCATTATCACATAAATGCGTGCAAGGGACTCGAGTGGTGAAAAAGTAAAACGCTTGTTTTAATTGGTTATTTAAGGAGATGGAATCTTTGCTTAATTCATTATATTATGAAAGAAACAATTCTAGGAGTTCATGTTTATTTTTTGTGAAATTATTTAATGATATGAAATTTATTTTTATTTATTTATGTTTTTGCATATAAATTTTCTGCAAACTGAAAAAAGTATTTTTGTTTAGTTGCCAATATTTTTAGTTTTGAGGTAAACTAGTTTTTTAAGTGCAGAACATTTGTTGTTGTGTAAAATAAAATGTATTAATTTGACAAAATAACAATTGTTTGGAAGAATTAGTACAATTACATTGTTAAGAAAGAGTCTGTTTTTTAAACTAAATGTTTCTGCAATGAAGCCATAAATTGATTCGAATGCTCATGAAAATATGCAGTGTTAGTAAACAAACAAACAATGCATAAATAAATGAAGAAAACTATAATTGAAAAAGTAAATAAGAAAATGTGACTAGATGCACTGTAAATTTTAGTTCACTTCAACACCAAAAATGGAGGCAAACATGCACTTAAAAATATTTTCAGAGTGCACAGTAAAATACTCAAGATCAAATTACTCAAAAAAGTACCGCACCTACTTCCGGCACTTTTATAAGTCAGTTATAGACTCCAATTGTCTTTAAGAGCAGTACATTCTTCTTATTTTCTTTCCTTAATACGAAGCGTATAAATGTAAGGAAATGGGAATACTTTTGAAATGAGAATATAATATACGCAATTAATCAAAATATTATTTAAAATCCAAAATTATTCTGGAAAAACTTATATTGTTAAGAACTTCCTGTATTAGTAATTTCCATTTCAGAATGCGTTTCATACAAAATCCGACTTGAATTAGCAAGTTTTACTAGCGTACAAGTCTTTGAAAGGACTTTGTCAGCCTGTACAACTGTGTCAGTTGTATGAATGAATATAATACATTGTTCTTAACTCAATTCCTTTTGATAGTTATATTGTGAGTAGGTTTTTTATGCGAAGTACCATCACCATGGCATTAGTTGATAATTAAACACATATTTTTCATTGTAATCGGTGTGTCTACGTAGCATTTAGTTTACAAATTTCAACTCCACTTAATTTTTAAAATGCACATAGTAATGCAAATTTTTAAAAAGATAATGTAATGAGCTCTATCAAAGGTATCGAAAACATTGAAGTATTGAAACAGTTACAAGATATTGAGTAAACAAACGAAATAAACAGAAAAGAAATATTACACATAAAGCAAAGAATTTTCTTTGAAGGGACAAGACACTGAATCAACGAAACTATAAAACAGAAACACATTGTAAGGAATTTTAGATCAAATTTCGGTAAAAAGTACCAGCACTCTGCTTGTCTGTACTTTTTACGTCAAAATCCATTTTTGCCGGAACATGTTACGGAACAAAAAATCTGATATACTGTACTTTCTACAGTAATAATTTCGTACAATCACAGAATCACTCTAATTAAATTAATATTAGTGTACAAATTGCGGTATGATATTTTACTGTAAAAACTGAATTTTACGGAAAAAAGGAATTTTTCGAATTATGCACCCAAAGTATGCAGTGTCAGTGTATTTAATATTTTGTGCCATAATAGAATGATAGATATTTAGAAGTTTCGGTTAACCTTAATATCGTTCAAATTTACTGCATGATGTTAAGCTGAATTATATTATCGAATTTCTAAAACTTTATCACGCGATACTAAAGTTTTTCTTGATCGTGTTTAAATTTGACATTTTATTAACATGTACTAGAGAAGAAAAAGGAATCTCTTTTAATTTTAAAAAGAAACAATCATTGTTTTAATCACCATATTTTGAAATAGACAATGTCAAAATTTCTTGCCTATTTTTAAAAAGAAATGATTTCGTAGGAAAATTTTGCTTTTGATTTCCTCCTTCAAATTTTCTGCACTTAATATTTTATTCCACGCAGTGATAGAAAATTTTGAAGTTTACTTAATCATAATATCTTTCAAACTTGGTGATCAATATTGTGCTAAGTTGAATCACTAAGATGGTGCTAAGTTGAACGCTAAGTTGAATAAGTCGAATCAAATTTCTCAAACTTTAACTCAAGATATTAAAGTTTAAGTAGAAAACGTCGTAAACATATTTCAGTACACCTTAAGAGTTCTAAGTGTAAGAAAAAAAATTTTAAAAATTTGCTCGTCAAGTTATGGTAAACCTTGGGTGTATTATCTGTAGCATCCATTTTACCGTAAAATCCATTTTTACCGTAATATTTATGATTATTATTATACGTAATATTATATATTACCGTATGATTCAATGATTTTATTGTAATTACTACCATGAAATTACGTTATATAAGACTTTTTTTCGTAACATGATCCGTTAAAAATGAACTTTACGTTTAAAAGTATCACCTCCCTGAGTGCCAATATTTTTTAACAGAATTCGTTCCGGAAATTTTTTAACTTGCATGTAGTGGAGAAAAAAACAAGTTTTTTTTAAAAATTTTCTCTTTGAAATATGAAGAATCTGTTTGATTTATTACATTATAATAGAAACAATTCTAATTCGTGCCTATTTTTTTGAAAGAATTTATTTTATAGAATAATTGTGATTTTTTTTCATTCAAATAGTTTATGTGCGTAATATCTTAAAATACAATGATGGAAATGTTTGGGTTTCGTGAACCATAATATCGTTTAAATTTGTTGAAACATTAGTATTATCACATCAGTGTATTTCTTAATTTCTTATTAAATAATATTGTGGCTTAATTTTAACAGAAATGTGGCTCAGTTCAGTATCTTGTTAATGTTGCAGCGAATTTTATTTTGTTGCTTTATTTAGCTCAAAGTTCCATAATTATGGTTAAACTCTGAACTGATTTTTATGAGAGAAGGTATTCGAAACTTTCTTAAATACAATCGCTTGATTTTCAAATTAAAACATAATTTTTTTGAATAATTTTCTTTATTCGAATGAAATGGATATTGTTATTTTTTTGGATAAACTTGGATAATCAATAAAAATCTAAAATCTTCATATATTTTGATGACTTAGATGTCTGCTTCAACAACATCGAATATTTAAGCATTTTTATATATATTTTTAATTTTACAATATCATGTTTAAAACTTGTCTTAAAATAACGAAAAGAGTGAATGGTTTCTAAGAATATTATTATAAAGATAACTAGATTTATAATTTGCATAAGAAATTAAATTTCAGTTTTTCTTTACGAAATCAGTTACACGAATAATATGATTTATGTTTCTTTTGAACCATTATCTTATAGTGATGTATAATAAATTCTATTAAAATATTTTATCTTAAATCTCAGTATAAATCCTGAATAATAATATAAAATACATTGTACCTATTCTCATCACAATATTTCTCGATATGCAATTTTCTGAAAATGTAATGATTCATTATTATTTTTATAGAACATTTATGAAAGGAATAAATTGAAATTTTTACAAGTGATAAAGACGCTCTAGAAATATTCCATTGAGATCAAAATGATTTTAACAAACCTTCAAAGCATAATTAGCATAATTAAATGCACTTTCAGTTAAAGTGATAATTTTTTTTAAAAAAAACTTAATGCATTAATTGTTTATAGTAATTTTAATTTTTGACTTTTTTCAAATAAGTTTCCTCTTTTTCTATTTAAATCTTAATTTTTTCAGTTGATAGTTTCTTTATTATATATAGGTATTTTAGCACTAACTTTTTAAAAAATATGAGAAAATATTTTCATAACAAAAACTTTTAGGCTGACAAAATAGTAATAGTTAATTTATGTCACACTAAAGCTGTATAATGTGCTACTGACGATGATCTCGGAAACATCCCAGATAATAATCCGAGGACATGACATCGCAGTTTTGTTCCTCTGCAAAAGTGTTAGTCCCCAACTTTGGTAACCCGATTACCTGAGTGTAAAGTAGAGCATTTTACAGTAGAACAGTTTAACTGTGACCGATACCGCACCCCACCCTCTGTCTCTTCTCAGGCTGAACAAAGTGGTCACCCTCCCACCCACTGGCCACAGTCACAGTGTAAGAAATTCTGGATCAAATTGCGGTATAAAGTAATTTGGGGCACTTAGGGTGCATCTTCCGTAAAATTTATTTTTACCGTAAAATACTATACCTTAAATTTTACAGAAACATTTATATAATTAGAATGATTAAGTGATTTTATGGTAATAATTACAGTAAAAAGTATGGTATACCAGATTTTAATTTGTTCCGGTGAAAATAAATTTTACGGTAAAAAGTACAGGCACCCAACAATGCAGTAATGCTTGACTTTGGTGACCAACTGGAAACTGTGTCTCACTATCGGTCCAATCTGGGATCCTTGGCAAAATAGAACATGATGAAAAAGTTAAAATTTTATAACCGTCGTTGAGCAACAGACCCAATTTCTCTGATTTAAGACAACTAATAATCAACTACGTAGCCTTCTAATTTTGAACCCAATCCAGAAGACAAGAGAACTTCTGGATCAAGCATTGGAATAAATTATTCTTCTTGGAGGACTTTTTGATGGAACTGACCCGCATTTACGTTACATGTAGGAGAAGACCACGAGAGTTTCCCGCTGTCAGCCTGACTGCAAGAGGACTCTAACCCCTAATCCGTCTACCCCTGAGCCATCACGGCTCAAATTATAATTTTATATCCTTTATAACCGTCGTTGAACAGTCAACCCAATTTTTTGGGTTTACGACTGCTAATAAGTCACCATTTACAACACGGGAAGTCTTCAACTGGCGGGAAGTTAGAATTTTATATTTTATTTTATAACCGTCGTTGAACAGCCGACCCAATTTCATGGGTTTGCGACTACTTGCGTTCAACTCCGTAGCCTTGTAATTTTGAACCAATCCAGAAGACAAGGAAACTCCTGGATCAGTACCCCCAGAGGTATTGATTTGTTGTGGGAACATGGAGGACTTTGAGACTCGACAGATTTAACGTGCATCAGTCACCATTTACTACACGGGGAGTTTTCGGCCGGCCCTACCGACCAGGCTATCCCAGCCCAAGTTAGAATTTAAAGAATTCTAAATATTTGGATTAATGATAGTAAAAAAACGATAATCAAAAGTACTTAATGATAAATAAGTCAAAAAGAAGCTTCGCCAAGACAGATTTTAATTAATCTAATGCAACTAATATACTATGCATCGATTAAATGTGCGAATTTAAATTCTTTATGTTTATTTTTAAAACTCAATGTTTGAAGTCCATATTATAAAAGATGACATACCACTAAGCTTTTTTTATGAAACGTGACCCCAATGTAAATCAAAAACACATTTTAATTCATTTTTATCGTCCTTTTTATTCATAAATATATCCTCCGCAACTTAATCAGCAAACTTTTCTCAATTAGTTTGTCAAGTGACTCAATCTATCACAATGTATATGGGATATCCTTAAAAAATATTTAAACTGTCAACAAACAACCACATACAGGGAACGAGATTAAATCACCCGGAACATTCTTTTCTTAAAAAACGAGAATATCCTAGGCTTACTTTTTAAATGTTGACCAGGGAAGAAATAGTAGTGCAAGCATAGTAAGTGCAGCGACAAATGGATAGATCTGCCGTCGCCAACAGACTTAACGCTTGAGAAAGATGGATGGAGTCTTGTGAAGAAAGCATGTGTTTTGGACAGTTTGTTGATGGCTCTTTTTTTATCACCCAATGCATTTTTATAGATTTTCCCCCTTTACCTTCTATCGGCTTTTACTTTTCTTCTTCAGTTTTATTTTTTTATATTGGCTTTCTTACGGGCTTGTTATTTTTCATTGAAAATTCTAAAACTATCTATTCTTTTGAAGAACACGAATAAAAATAAAAGTTTGCGTAAACCCAGCTTCTTTGGACGTTACATTAGACACAAAAGTTTATTTTATTATTGTGTAACAAAAAACCTATATTTCACTGCCATTTAAATGAATTCAATAATTAGGTGGGTTTCTTTAATGCTATAAACTAGTAAATTTAATACTGAAGTTGAAAGTTAAAACTACACGGTGAAAATAATTTTGGTAAAATTATCTTTCTACTTGATATTTCTGGTTAGAAAAATATTTAACGAAAGTCAAAATATGAGATATTTTAATAATTTATTTGGTAATATTTCCATTTGTATGGTAACGGTATACCGGAAATTCTGGTTCAAAAATTATTGTTTTTATTACCACATATTTATTAACAAAAGCAAAACTGAACCGAACTGAATAAATGGTTTTTATGCCATTTAATACAGCCGAATAAATGGTTTTGTATGCCATGCTCTAAGGTATCATGTTAAAATCACTTAAATTTACCAAATTAAGTAAATTTTATCTTATATTATAAAATGATATTTTATTGTTAATTTCAACAAAATCATTACCAAAGTGTTTCGGTAGAGATTAACGAGCGTTTTAGTGTTCCCATAGTGCAAGAAACGTGGTAAATTTTACCATATTCTGGTAGCTTTGACCATTCCTTTCTTCTTATTGTAAACTAAATTTAAAAGTGGTCGCCAGGAATAATAAGTGATTGTGTTACTATAAGTGATTGTGTTTTATACGACATTACTCACAGCACAACTTCCTTTTTAGAACAAAAATAGCGCATTGCACTACGAACTGAGAAAAAAATAGTAACTGCAACAGTTTCGTTACTACTGCAATGCGTTAAATCTGACCACTGGTTAAACACATGGAGAGAAACTGGTAAAATATAGGCATACAAATAACTGAGACGAAGATCACCTACAAAAGGTAGGTAAGTAGAAAAAAGTGAAAAACAGAAAAATATTAAACATGCAGGGTGTTCCGCAAAAACCATCTTCAATGTATATTTTAAAAATCCTTATCAAGAAGATAACACAAACACACACTAGGGGTCATATATTAATATTTAAATGAGGAAAAAATAAAATTGCTCTTTTAATCTGATAAATTACAGTAAAAGAATGCGAATGTAATAAACATCAATAAAGGTTTAATTGAATATTGAAACTTGAAAGGGTTTTTTACCTTGAAAACTTGAAGCTTGAAGCTTGAAACTTGAAACTTGAAAGTCTTACAACTTTCCTCTGTTTCTTCCCACAATTAAACCTCTCTTGTTGCTTTTACCATAAGGCTTCTTGTACTGTGGTTTGTATAAATATAATAAATATAATATATATATAAATATAATTAGTATAATCTTCCTTGCATAAATATAAATTTGCAACCCGTGAAGTGTATACTTCTTGGTTTTCACTTGTGATAAGGATTTTAAAAATACACATGAAGGGTAGTCTCTACTTAACATGCCATGTAAAATGATGTAAAATGAAGTATTATAGAAAATAAATAGATTTTTGCAGAAAGAATTGGTGATTTTTGAGTCTGACCTCATAAACTATGCAATTGCATAATTTGATAAGACTCAAATAATGCCATTAAGTAACCATTTCTTTATTTAAATCATCTTTAGCATCATAAAATGAGGGTTACTTTCCCTTAGACTTATAATTAATAGGTTTTCATAAAATTTAATCGAATATAAGAGTAAGATCAGCTTTTCTTTTTTTTTTAAATTTCATAACGAAAAAACATTGATTATTTTTCTTTTAAAACAGCACAATATTTATGTAAGGTTCTTCTTTGACAATTGTAAAGCAGTTTCAGCTCATTAAGCCTATGTTCACAAAGTCTGCTTACTCGTTCCGTTCTCGTTTTATGCATATTGTTGATACTTTATTTCTCTAGAGAGGAACTGTGGAAAAAAATAAAAGCAAATAATTCGAATACCAAAACGAAGAATTATCACTATTGGTGCATTAGAGACCTTAATATGCTTCTTTTAATTTAAAAACTATGTTTCAAATCAATTATTTGTCCTAAATCATTTATTAGAAGATGCGACAAAACTGTTAAAATAGTAAATACTTCAGTACTATAAACTGTTTTTTTTGTACAATAAAATAGAATAACAGTTCTAAATCAACAAAGGGCTGGAAAAAATCTAAAAGTCTCATGAATATTTAACAAATTTAATCAACATTTCTTGAAATAAATTTGTTCTTTTGGAACTTAAAACAGCGTTTAATTAAACTTTACTTCCCTCGGGTAATTTGTGAGCTGTTGATCTCGTCTTTGTGTTCTAGAATTGTCTTGTATGTATAGTTACTTATTTTGACTTAAATATTTTTGACGTTTTGTAAGCTATTAGTTTTTATTCTAATTTAAAATCTTCTTTAAAAGACTGATTTTTGTTTTTGTCATTGATAAAAGGAAGCTATTCATCATCAATTCATATTAAAAAAGATTGTCGGTTTTTTTTTCGTTCGAAGCAGCAAATTTTAAAACTTTTTTTTAAAATAAAAACTTATTAATTAGAAATGTATATAATATGAAGTTAATCAGATGCTATTCGAGGTTATACAAAAAAGAATTTAATTAGTTATCTGTTTTTTTTAGTACCTGGCTTTCCTTTCGAATTTATCATTTCATTAACAAAAATAAAGTAATGGCAAAACTCAGTGATTTTTTGGAATAAACATTTATAAAAGAACTTCAAAGATGTAATGGATATTTCGTTTTATTGCATTTTTATGTTGTTTTTTTATTTCATCCAAAATCTTTTCAATGAAATAATTTTTATGTATATAAAGTAAAAGAAATATCAGCTTTAAAACTCCTCATTAAGATAAATAGTTTTAAGTAAACATACGCAATCGAAAGTCATGCTTGAGCGTATTTACTATTGATGAAGTTACAAACTTAAAATATTTTTTACGTCTCAGCGCTGAAAAAATTATTTTTATTTAGTTGCAGTTTAATTTAAAAATTTAATGTAAGACTACGTTAAGCATCAAAAACTTTTTTATTTATTTTCTTTCTTTACATATTATAATTTCAATATGTAATAATAATAACGAAAATAAAATATTAGCAAATTATCTAATAGTCTAACAAGTATGATTGAGTGAAAATCTGTTTAGATGTAAAATTATGTCGATTAAAACTGCTTTCACAATTTGAATTTCCAAAAACAAATTTAAAACTATGCAAAATCATAAACATTTTACTCGAAAAAATATTTCAATTAAATTTTATTAAATGAAAACATATTATACATACTGTTATGTTAGATTTTTTTTACATGAAACTTATTAAATAATTAAATATATTAATGTGTTAACATATTAAATTAATTACATCATTATAATTAATGTATTAATTATATTATTTTTGATTAAATAAATACGTATTTTCGTTGTAGCGATGAAACTTTCTAAATTTTTCACAAAACAATACAAAAATGAAACTAATAATTTGTCAGAAAAAGTGCTCAAAGAACTTTTGTTGCTTTTAGAAGAATCTTAATAGTTTAGAAGAATCTTAAGAGCATTCTTAAAAATGCAGCCTAATTCCTTCTTTTAAAATTTTATTTTATAACAGTCGTTGAACAGCCGACCGAATTTTTGGGGTTTACAACTACTAATACTCAATTCCGTAGCCTTGTAATTTTGAACCCAATCCAGAAGTCCTTGATCACGTATGGGGTGAAATTTGCTTTTTATTGAACTAACCCGCCTTTGCGTTACAAACTATAATCAAAACTATGAAAACCTCCCTCGGTTAACCTGATGGCAAGAGGACTCTGTCGCATGATCTGTATACCACTGAGGATATTTTACGATGTATATATATATATATATATATAATAAAAAAAATATAAATACAAGAAAACACTAAGAAAGTTAAGAAAAACAATAAGTTTCATTTACTGC
>NC_092208.1:50510002-50544556 GCF_043381705.1 Parasteatoda tepidariorum | reverse complement strand
TATATATACACGTTTTAAAAAAGTGTATTAATAGTATTACCTCAAGTTGTGTATAATAACAATCAAATTCTATCGGCAAAGAAAATAGCAGCCATTAGATAAATAACATAACATACTGAAATACAACTCAAAATATTCCATGCTTATGTAGATTTGACTAAAGACTGAATAACAAAAACAAATTCTTGAAAAAAATTTCTAATGATTAATTTGAATTACTTACTATTTTTTATATGAAGAATCGTCAAATAGTTCACTTACCTAAGGAATAATAAAGTATATAAGATATTTACAGTATGATATAAATATACTGAATGGAATCAATTTTACGCTTCATTTAACTTGTTTATAAATAGTTCCAAATTTGTAAAAGATTTGTTTGTTGCAGCATAGATATGGAAAACATATTAATAATAAAATACTTTTAACAAGCCTCGAGTCACAAGCATCTTTTTTATTAAAGCAGAAACATTTGATAATTTTTGGAAATAATAATAATTTGGATGTTTTATTCAACTTGTTTTCTAAAAGAAAATAGTTCGTTTTAAAGCGATTCATGACATTTAAACAACAAAATTGTAAATGTGTTGAAATATTAAAAAAAAGTAAGTCATTTATTCCAAAAACAAATATAAATAAAAAGTGAATTATAATAATGTTTCAGAGGAGTATGGAAAAATAAGAATGCAAAGAACGAAGATAGTTCTTTATTTTTATTTTTATTCTAATAATTCTCGAATATGTATGTATTATGCATGTTATTATATCCGCTGAAAACAATCTGTAATTATTTTCGGAAAAAATGTATGTTTTTGTTTTCGAATATTTAAAATATTGAAACAAAAAATTGTTTATTTCTGTTACATTGCGTATATTTTGTTTTGAATAATTTGCAATTTACCTCGTCGCTAAGCTAAATGAAGATATTTTTGATTTTTTAAGAATTATTCCATTAATTGATGTACTACATAGATGAAGCAGAATGAAAGACTTTCCTTTAAAAGAAATTAATTAATTTTACTTTCATAACTTTTTAGCAAAAAGGGAGCTTTGGCACTGAACGGTAGATAAACATTTAGTCATATATTTCTCCCAACTCTTCCGATTCTTCACTTGCTGATTATCAAACAACTTCTATTTTATACCATTATATTACTAAGCTTTTTCTCTTTAGAAGTAAGACAAAAAATGTAACAAACTTCAAAAAAGTAAACAGAAAAACTTAATATTTTGCACTCTATAAACTCTTTTTTTTCTTTTTCAAATCATGCCTTTGTGTATTACAAAAGGGTATTTCTCGAGAAATGTCTATTTAAACAACTTTAACGCCATTCATACTTTGCAAATTAAACGTGAACTATAAACCAAAAATGTAGCCCACTAAAATTCAAGTGTGCTTTCTTCTAGAAAATCTGAATTTGTAATGAAAAATAGGAGTTCTTATTTAAGATTTAAGTTAACCCCTACCACCAAAAAGTAAAAAAAGGAGGGCAGGAACTTGGTTTTTTATTAAAATTATTTCACTGGTTCATTTTCATGCTTTTAATCCAATTTAATATCCGTGACCATTTCCACATATATCGGACAGTCTGAAGAAGAAAAGTCATGATCATTATTTTCAAAATAATAATCATCCCTAAAATATAAATTCAGCCATGTAAATATTCACATAGATATTCCTCTTAGTCATATGGGACTTAGGATTTAAAATCTAAAAGGGATAAGACTTAGATATTAATATAGATAATGAAGTTTATTAATCAACATGAACAAATTATGCACTGTAAAAATAGTTTCTCAAAATCAGGCAAAATTAAGTGAAAATAGCTCCGAAACAATTCATTTTCGAATTAGAAAACCCGTGCATTCAAAATCAAAACAGCGTATACTCATTTTTAAGCAAAATGCACAGTCTCAAAAGAGATGAGGAGGGAGTAATGTGTGAAAGAGACATTCATTAAGTACTGGAAGGATTCGAACTAAAGGATTTCGGATTCATAAACCGATGCTCTAACCTCCATAGTTCTACAGCGATGCTCTAACCACCATAGTTCTACACTCCAGTCCAGGAAGAGTCAGGAAGTTTTGTGCAGTAGAAACCTTAATCCGACATTATTACATACATTCCATTCGATTAAAGGTTTTTAAGATATAGTGAAATACGAAAAACATAAAATTAACATTATTGATATAATCCTAACGAAGTTACTGGTACCATATTTACCATTTCACAACTCTTTTTACCATTTAATATAAATCTATATAAAGCTTCTCATCTCTCCCAGGGACAAGTTTTCCAGCTTTGGTGGTTATAGCGTCCTTCTATGAATCCGGAGGTTCGAGGATGGAATCCTGTTGGTCGACAAGACATATTACTCTCACATATTCCTTCCTCCTCATCCTTTTTTAGACTAAGCATTTTGCTCGAAAAGCCAATGCTTAATATGCCAATTTTTAATATAAGAGGTTTTCAAATTCGACTATTATTTGTTTTGGAGCCATTTTTACACATTTTTGCTTCATTTTGGGAAACTCTTTTCTACATTGAAAGTTAATTTTTGTTATACAATCCAGTCTCATTAAAAATGATTTCATTATAATAAGAACTTTGTATTATTCATTTGAATGTTAAGATTTTTCCAGGAGCCTTTTTTTAAATTAATAACATGGACATTAAAAATACTTCTTAGACATAAACTTAAAAAAAGTGAGGTCTTTATCTAAAAAGAACAAAAACATTATATTTTTTGAGAGAGAAAAAAAAAATCTAAAGTATTAAAGAAAAACGCAAATGCCAATGAATTCCTGGCAGGCCGCCAAATCTTTTTATTCATCTGTTTATTTTTTCTATATTTTTATGTCATATCAGTGAAAAAAGGCTAAATGTCAAAAAGAGAATCCTAGCGTAAGAAAGTCAGCAAAAAACAGTAAATAAAAGAATTGTCGAAAAAGCATCCAAACATTTAACGCTCTTTTAAAAGAGAATGGCTCTTTAAAGTCAATAGAGTTAAGGTTATTCAATATTTTGACCTATTTTTACATAATGATAATGTATATTTTCGTATATTTGTCTTCAAAATTTTAAAAACTCTATCAACTGGATCGTTGTTCTTAACATATACGTTTCTAAAACGCTTGGATATTTGGTATGGAAAGATCTTTGATTCCCTTCAGACATTTATTTTATTTTATTTGAGAGTAAATGGAATATTTTTTTCACTCATTCTTTATTAAAGACTTTCCGTTGGAAGTCTGAGATCCGCTGAATACTGATTTCATGTAACAAAATTAAAATAAGGAAATGAATATTATTTTTTATTACCTAAAACAAATTCAATATCTGCAATTAGCGTTTTTACATAATATTTATTCCTAGAGTCAGTCTAAAACACCTTTTAAAATAAAATTAGCAATTTTAAGTTTTCAACTTTAGATAATTACTATATTTCGTTTACGCAAAATATGTTTACAAATATTTTACAGCAATCAACACACAAAAAATTTTCTATGTAAACGTGCTATTTATACTGCTCAGTTTATAAATGCAGATTACTATTTGACATTAAAAAGCTAGAAATATAAGCAAAATGTATTTCTCTTTTAAAATTAATTTTTAAAAAAAGCTATCGTACTTTTTAAAAAAATAAGAGGTTTCCACACTCAGTGCACTCCGCTCGCCTACTTCACGGGGATGCTTTTCAATTATTTTTTTCCCTTAAAATTTAATAATAAGAAAAAGATTTTCTTCATAAAATATGTAATTATTGTAATTTTATGAAAGCACATTTTGTTAAAATGTGATTCGTGACGAAATGAACAAATACCTAGATTTGAAAAATAACAAAATGTACTAATTATCTAATAAAAAAATATTTGTACTAATAAATTGCGAACATAATAAGAATTAAAATTAAGAGAAAGATATTTTTCTACAAAAATAGATAAATAATCGAACACAATATAATATAATAAATAATAAAACAAAAGTAATTAAGCAAAAATAATGGATAAATAATTAAAGCGAAATCTGTGAAGAAAAATTCACAAAGAAGCTCTTAAAATTTTAATATCTTTCAGACAAATTAGAATTTTCAAAAAAAAGCTTGTGTTAAATTTTTAAATAAAAATACCCTTTTCAGCTTGTCAAATTTCCACTTTATAATTGCCTTTTTGCGGACTCCAGAAGGGCCAGTGTATTTTTACTATTAGTTTAACAGTTAATGATTCCCGAAATAATTACCGAATATTAAACCATTTTAGTCGATTATTCTTCCAGTACATTTTCTCGACTCATCTTAATTCATTTTTTAATGTAGAGAAAAAATAAATATATTCTTAGTATAAGTAAGGTAAAAATATTGTACAAACGAACGAATATCACGCATATGAGACATATTAAAGTTTTTGTACTATAAATAAGCAGTTTTACAACGTCTCAGAACTGTTTCTGCGTTATAACATTGTAGGACTTCCTTATAATACCTAAACAATCAATAGCATTTTTATGAGATGTTATTATAGCACTTAAAGCCCTCTTAACATTATTTAACAGCACACAGTTAACAATTCCCTATTCTAGTGTTTCCCAAAGTGTGGTACGCATACTCCTAGGGGTACGGGAAGAGTTTAGCGGGGGGTACGCGTTCTTATGCGAAATATCTTGCAACAAACGAAAATTTCAAAACTTTTAATTTAAAAACAAAGCTAGCCAATTACGATAACGTATTTTTATATTGGCTATTTTTTGCAGAGTTAACTGTTAAAAATCAGTGGTGTCAGCAGCCAAGTTGTAATTTGTAACTTTCGCGCAATTTTTTTATAGTAAAAAATACATTCATTTTTTTTATTAGTGGTACACAGCGTTACGAAAAATTTAGAAAGGGTGCACAAAAGTCATAAGTTTAGGAAACACTGCCATAATCGTTCGTATGCGAATTTTGTTCCTGGGTTGCGCGCATATGAGAAACGAAGACATGTATGTTATCAAGCGGTATATCAAGTGCCAATTTTACTAGGGAGTTATTCATTTGTCTAGTTTTAAGAATGACTTTTAAGCCAGAAAGCTTGCTGCAATAAACCATGTTATATTAATCTTGAGCAAGTATTACTGCGGAGTAATTAAAATTCTTGAAAAATACTGAATATTTTGTAAATATTTTAATGCGTTTTAACAAGGTATATCTATGTAAAAAGAGTGTCTATAATAAGGAATAACAATATTTGAAGTTTTAATAAACCTCCAATTGAAAAGAAGAAGCTTGGAGAACGACGTTGTAATTTTAAAAAAAGTGGCATTAAATTTTTTGTTAGTTTTGCATACACAACAGATCATCTGTACTTAAAAAAATTATTTCCAATTAGATTAGAGCAAATTATTTCCAATTCTTATAAAAAATTATTTCCAATTAAATTCTGAACATATTAACTTTTTATGGTTAATACTTAGTAATACTTCATTAAATGCATGATTATACACATTTTCTCTTCTTAATAACAACTACAAATCAATACTAGAAAGAATATTATCCAATAAAATAGAACAAAATATTGATAAGGAATAATCCATACGTCAGCCACCTCGCTTATGCAGAGAACTTCCATTACACTTCACGTGTGGCAGTATTGATTATGCATTCCCTGTATTCCGCTTTGTCTGGGTGGCTATTATATACCTCCAAACACATTCAGTATAATGGAACGGCACAGTCTAGTACATGTATTTCACCATTTACCACCTTCTATTTTAGCATCACGTTTCTACATATATTGCGGTGAGGAATAAATACTTATAGGTTAGGGTTCACTAATAAAACATTCATGAAGAAAATAATATTGTTATGTGGAAATAAAATATCGAAACAAATGAATAATTTATTTTTGATATTAAAACTATTGTGTTTAGATAAATTCCGACAATATTTCAGAAAATGCTGAGCTGAAGATTAAAACTAAAAAAATTATGAAAATTTGATTTATTTCGTAATTAAAAGTATAGTCAAAATCATAATTGAAAGTCAAAACTACCGGAACATGGTAACATTTACCGTGGTTCTGGTTTTAAAAGAACACCAAACAGCGCAGTAATTTTTAACAAAGGGTTTGGTAATGATTTTGATAAAATTTACATATAAAATATGGTTTTATTATATGCGATAAATTTTAAAAAGTGGTAATATTTGATAATTTTATCATGATACCTTAGAGCATGGTATAAAAATCATTTATTTGCTTAAATGTACTTTTATATACATATATTTTTTTACTAAATGTGTGCTAATAATAACTATAGTTGTGAAAACTTGAATTTCCAAAAATTCATTTGCATATGAACTAAAAAACTAGATCATGAAATGTTTAAATACCGTATATTTTAGTTTTTTTCTTCTTTTCAACAGAATTATTGTTTTTTTACCTGAAATGTCCTTACCACATAGTATAATAAATTTCCAAAAAATTTCCTCGATGTATATTTAGAGAAATTCCTACAAAGATTCGGAAAAGGCTGAACGGACTGAATAAAATCAAGAAATCATTAAGTGAAATAGGTTTATTCCGTATTTAAAAATATATTGCGATAAGGAATTTAAAAATAAAGAATTTGTGAAGAAAATAATATTCTTCTTTCCATATATAAAATAAAGCATCAAATTAATAGTTTATTTGTGATTTTGAAAATGCTATTTACACTGAAAAATATACCCGTTTTTTTCGGAATCTCTTCGTATATTTAAAGGTTTAAAACCAGTTTTGTTAAAAAGGCGATTTTTTCCGTTTTCCTCCCCAATCACAAACGGATTATAACCTCCTATTGAAATTCTAGTTTTTGCCTTGCAGTTTTGATAATAAACCTAGTAATAAACATGAAATTCAATGAAAATCAACTGAAAATAGTTTCACAATTCTTCGATATCTTCGATAGTTTTGAAATATCCACCTTCAACCACAGTCACTTGCCATGAACGGATAATGAATTTTTTGTACATCAAATGCAGCAGAAATGTTAGAAATTGCTTAGTACCCCATCTGTTGGGAAATTTTTGCACTAAAACAAAAATTTCTGGGAGAAAAAAGGCATCACATGAATCGTCACATGAGTTTAGATACTGTTATAATTTTTTTAAAGTCACCAGTCTAATTTATGAAATCAAATGCAAGAGATATTTATTGTTTCATATTAAAAATGTATATTTACTCTCATGCCTTTTAAGCCTGCTATTGAAGAAAAATTAAAATCAATGTTCGGAAAGTCATTTAGCTTTTCAAACGATTTTTCATTTAATATTCTTATCAGACTGTATTCAGGCCTCAGTAATAACATCGAAAGTGCTTTCATTCGAGTTGAGTTATTCCTCAACTGCTTCAATCCAGTTTGAATTAATGGCCAATCGTTCTGGCAGAGGGGAGGAACTTTAAAAGACGCCGGTTTGTAACGTCGAATTTAAGGTTTACTGGCTTCGAGAATAAATGCGAATTAGATTTGATTCCAAATTAGATTCCAAGTTAACGCACACAAGAATAAAGTTTTAAGTTAACGAACCAAACTGATTTAAAGAGGTTAAAGAGCTAATGCACTGTTTATCGGATGGCTAGATATATTTTAAAGTAATGTCGAAGAAGGAGTCTTAAAGTTTGAATTTGAAACTTATTGCTACAAATAAATTTGTGTGATGAAATAAAACTAATGTTTGGTTCATTAGTTTTAGAAATAAATGGTTCTTAAAACTTGCTAAAAAGAAAATAAACTAATCATTACTATAGACAAATAAGTATATAAAATTCTTAGATGAAAAGGCTTTCCACCCTATATTCTCCAGAAGAATTTATGATTTCTTCGGATTTTTTTCAGAAAAGCAAATTAATCATTTCAATTGAAAAAAAGGAATTCTTAAAAAAAAAACTAAATAATTGCATGAATAATAATGTAATTTAAAAAAAACATGCGCGTGTAAATGTAAGTCTTCTTTAACTCTGTAATACTCTTTATCATAATAATATTCTTTTTTAACTCTGTGATATTTTCTTTAACTCTATAAAGTTTTTGGCATCAAAGTTGCCAAATNAAAAAAAAAAAAAAAAAAAAAAAAAAAAAAAAAAAAAAAAAAAAAATGCTAACTGAAATTTTTCGTAACATAGCAATATAGAAATTCTTTGTAAATATCAAAATTTCTCAGTAGAGTAGGTTTTGGCAACAGTTACTATTGAGTTCAATAAATTTGAATTGAATAAAATCCAAGAAGTCAAAGTGATATAGTAAAGTGCTGCCATCTGATGAGGAATAAGACAGCTGTGCGTTCATCAATGTAGAGTATTGTGGTTAACATATTCATAGGCTTCCGACTGGAATAGAACAAAGGCACTTTAGGTTCATAGCCATCATACGCGCTAAAAATGGGTGTACATGTGCAACCAAGCAAGAGAAGTTTCGAATTGCCGAAACTGTAAAACCATTGCTGCAAAAAGTGAAGCAACAGAAATCAGCTTAATGGCTTCTCTATATGACAACTGGAGAACTATTTTTCGTGAGAGAAGAGAACAATATCAAAATGTTCCAATTCTGCATTTTACTATTAATTTTCTTTTTCGTATTCATCGAAAATGAAAAAACCTGCATTTAGCAAATAAACTCTGCATTCAATGATTGAAAGTTTATACCGTTGTTGTCAGTCTGATTAATTGACAAATTGATTAATTGACTCTGTGATTAATTTGGCAATAAAATTCTCTATTATTAAAAAAATAGAGAATTTTTCCAAATTCTGCCGAAAATTAACTGAAATTTTTAATTTACAGGTTTTTTCAAAATGTATACTTACCAAAGAGTCGTATGAGAAGAGATTTATTTCATAATCACCTAATATATTTGTATGTCTGGTTTTGGTAATGCGAATTAATGTATTTCAAACTATGATACTACCTTTTGACACCCATAATTTTATTATTTTATTGCATAAATAATCAAAATATGATTTAAAATATATAATTAATCTAGAATAATTTATATTGTTTAGAACTTGATGTCTTCAAATTTTCTGTTTTACCCAGAACACGTTATGCATTAGCAAGTATTTTAGGCATACCTGTTTTGAAAGGAATACACAATCCATAACTCGACCTATTTCAATAGCTAATTTTTTTGTGTTTTTAAGTATTGGACCATAAACATTGTATTAATTCATAACTACTTTTAGCGGGAGCGTCTCCGTAACATCCAGTTTACAAAACGTTCAACTCCACTTAAGTTTAAAAAATATAAATATTATTTGAGATAATGTATGTAACTATATCAATGGTACTAAAAATATGCGCATTGTAATAATACTGGTATGTTAATAAATATACTGTTTAAGTATGTTTTAGTCTGCGAGTAAAACAGTAGACATGGCAATGATCCAATGAGAGAAATATACAGAAAAAAATATTACACACAAAGAAAGCACTTTTTCTCAAATGGGTCAAAACAGTGAGTCAGTGAACGAAATATGTGGACAAAAATATTTCACATAAAGGAAAACTGTTTCAAGAAGAACAAGACACGAAGTCAACGGAAAAATACATATAAAAACACACTGTAAAAAGGTCGAAATAAATTACGATACAATAATGTTATTTAACAAAAGGGTCATATGAGAAGTAATGTTCTTAAAATTATGTTACGACATGTTACTTTACAAAAAATCTGATATGCTGTAATTTTTACAGTAATAGTTACCGTTAAACCACTGAATTACTCCAATTAAATAAATATTACTGTACAATATTTTTCGGTAAAAATGTTTTTACAGTAAAACAAATTTACGGATGATGCACACAAAGTGTCAATATTTTAAACCGTAATTTCGTCTGAGATTTTTTACAGAAAAAATATTACACATAAAGAAATAACTTTAATATATGTACATAAATTTTATTTGCAGTTGAGGCTTTAAATGTAAATTTGCTGTGCATTTGAAATGGTTACCTAAATACATAAAATTAAGTAGCAAGAGTTAGTTTTTATAATACTTACTAGGTGAATACCCGTTCTTCGCACGGGGGGAAAGAAAAATAAGCAAAGAACTAATAAATCAGTATTAAGAAACACGGCTAAATCATGCTTAAAACTAAAAAGCATATGCCAATAGTATTAAAGAACTTGATGGAAGAACCAGGTAAGTGAAATTTTAAGTAAATTAATGAATCAGAGAAAATTAACAGAAAGTGGTTGCATCAATAATGGGTACGTTTAGAGTAGCAGAACCGTTTTTGCCTTCACTGAATTCACAACATCACTAATCACATTAGTTTTTAGTATACTTACATGAATTTTATTTAAAATTTGTGGAAAATAAAATAAAACAAAGAATTATCAGTCTTTTCTTCTAATAAATTGGTAATAAAACAGTACGGACAGCTTTTTTTCATTTTGAAAATGTCACTTACCTGGTTCTTCCAGAAAGTTTTTTTAATTGATGCAGCTAAAATAATTTAAATCTTTTCTTTTATTTTACATTATTTGTTGCCCTTTTTGATAGCCTTACGTTATTGAAGTAAGCAAAACTCGTTTACGTTGTTCATCCTATTAGAATAAAGATAAATGCAATTAGCATAACTTGGTATAATTCTATTGCACTATCAAGTAATTTTCTCTGGTATATATTTCGAGGGGCCATTAAACACCTATTTCCAAAGTATCAGTATTAAAACTGCTTAGTGTTGGTGCTGTTTTAATAATCATCAAATGTATCAATGTAATGTTTTATACCTATATCAGTATATTTTTCACTTATTACATAGCCCTTCAACGTGTAAGTTTTATGAAAAAACATTTGTCAGTGACAGCTAAGGCCGGATTTTTTTTCAATGTCTTTTAGAACTTGGTAAGGTTTTTGGAGGATGGCCAATTCTCTATCTGACCTTTAATTTACTTTTAAAATATTTATAAGTAGTCGAAGAACTAGGTTCTTTTAATTGTAATTCATTAAAATATTAATGCACTATCCTTGCTACCATTGAAAAAATATTTTCTGAAACTACGAAAAAACCTTCCTAGAATTCTTATCAAAACTGCACCAATTATCATAATACCAGTAGTACATAATACCGTCAGTAGTACACAATAATTAAACGCCATCTGTTAAAGGCGAGTTTCTACGGTTGTCCTAAACGAATTTCCTATTAACCTTTTAACCTTAAACTTTGATTTTTAGTATTTATTTTATTTAATTCTATTTCAATTAATACATATTATCAATATTAATAACGCATTAGGGGTAATAATAATAATGGCGATTAAAATGAATAAATGTATTTTCTCCATTATTGCTTTTTAGCACATAAGTTTTTTTTATATTTAATTAACATATTACAAACATTAATTAAACATCATTGTCGTCAATTATAGTATGACGATTTTTTACAATTTTTCTGGACAAATAAATACCATTACTTCATTACTTTTGGGTTCTAGATCATTGCTTATATATTTTATTTCAATTTGCCTATATTATCTAACTTAATTAAGCATCACTGTCGTTAATAATATGGCGATTTTTTACTCTTCTCCTATATAAATTACTCTTCCCATTCCCATTAATTTTGCTTTTAAATACATAAACATTTCTAAGAATTTTTAAATATTAAGGTTTTTAAGAATAAAAATAAATTAAAAAAGCACATGGTACCCGACAACTTTAAAAGCATAAGTTTGAGGATGCAGACCACGTAGGCTACCATGTAATGTTTCCTCCTTGAATTTATCTGACATAGCGAATGCAAAGGAATTAAATATTTAAATGCGTGAAATAAGCTATTTTTTAATCAAATCAAACTATAAACTAGCAATCCTCACTGAAACTATCTTTAAAACATGTGAAAAATTTTATCGTCAATATTTAAATTTGAAACTATGGCTAACTCTTAACCATTCAGAAAATATATTTTTTTTTGCTCATCCCGCTTGAACGGCTGTCGCAGAATGTTCTACTGTCAACAGTGACCTTTCACGTTCTTCAAACTATCTGTATGCTAAATTTCATCTATTTCAGTTTGATGGTTTAGAAGTCTATAAAGAAGACACGCACTCGCACACAGATAGACAAATATTTATTTATATATAGAGAGAGACATTAGTAAGGTCATTATTTATATAGCGTTACATATGTTTTGAGTAGAAATATAATATAAATATTTAAAGTAAACTCTTTTCGAGTGAAAAATATTCCGATATTTTACTTCGAAACTTATAAATAAAATGACAGACTAGTTTTTCTAGGAAAGTAAATAAATAATTTTTTTTATATAAAATGCATTTGTAGTTCTAAAAAAAATTTCAGTACACTTCAGATATAATAAACAAATTTATTTTAATTGCGTATGATATCTAGAGTTTTGCCATAAAAAATATTCAGGTGAATACATTTATTTCACTTCGATTTTATTTTTCACATAACGTAAATTATTATAATTTAAAACTGTTATAAATAAATAAAAAAGTTGGATTTAAAATTTTTTATAAGAGATATTCTTTAAGTAAGTAATGCCATAAAGTCATTGTTAATAATAATAACTAACACAGCCGTCACAATACTACAAATTTGTTTCCTTTAGCCTATAACCAATAATAGTTAGATAACTGAAAATAATATTTTTTCATTAAAAAAAATTAGAAATTTATCATTTTAGTTGCCAATTTAAAATGCTTTAAAATAGTTTTATTTTAATTATGCTTAAAAATAGTGGAATAGCTACTATAACATACAACCAATTTGACCACATCATAATTTTTATTTGAAAATAATGTGAAAGCTGAAATTTTTATTGCAAATAATTTTCGTTAGCAAATGCATATTAGAAATAAAATAACATCTTACTCTTAATTTATATTACAAGACATTAATTTGAGGAACAACTTTTATTATTAAAACTTATTTATAGACAGTTTCTTCACATTTCTTCCATAAAAAAAATTTTACCTAATACACGAAAACTACATTTTTTCTATTAAAATAAAATTTAAAACCTTTATCTGTAGTAGATTTCTTTTCATAGAAATCTCAAAAGTAAATATTACTGATTTGTACTGCATACATGAGTAAATCTATTTATAATATATTGGATATTACATAAATTTCACTAAACATTTTATTCCACTTGTTTTCAAATATTAAACCCTTGAAATCAGTATCGCAGTTAGCGATGTGGGGAAATTGGATACACAATGTCAATGTGTAACAAAGTATTATTCGAGAATATGATATACTGTTATAATATCTAGTAAAGTATAATAGCATTCTGTAACTGCTGCTATGTTGCAAATACATATAAGTTTAGAAGTTTGTTGCCTCTTTATTAAATAAATAACAATACTCCTGCTATTAAAGTTTTCAAAGTTTTCTGCTATTAAATTTATCAATATAAATTCCGTTTCAGCATAAAAAGCATGTTAAGAAGAAAAAAGTTGGAAAGTGGTTTCTTAACATTTGGTTGTTGTTAATATTTAATTTCAAATATAAAGATCTCAATGTAAATATTTTATGCCATAAACTGAATTATCACAGTTTTTAATGATCAATTACATAGTTTATATCCAGATTTAGTAAAAAGTAACTGCAGCAAACTGTAAAATAGGGTTCCTTAAAATTGATCAAAATTGTGTCATAAGAGCTATCAGTGAGTAATTACATAGCGACATGATCAAAGCAGCTTGCACTCAACTTCAGAACAGCATTTTTTAGCAGCAGCCATAGTCTCAAAAATGACACTATATAATCATTTTGAGCATTTTTTTTTGTTTAACACTAGAAAGACGAAAAATTAATATATACCTATATTGCCTAAAAGCAGTCAAAATGACAGGATTGTGAATGCGTAAATAAATTTGTTTAAAATTAATTTGTAACATTTTTTTACATTATTTACAGCTATTTAATAAGTTATTAGTAAATATTAACAATAAAAAAAATTATATGTTGTACAAAAAGTCACAAAATTCTAAGAAATTGTGTCATTATAGACATCATTGTTTTTCTAATTGAAATTAAAAGCAGTCAAAATGACTTCCTTAGGCTATCTAGTGTTAAATGAGAATAAGCATAATCTCAAAAATGAGTGTATGCTGTTGTGAGCATATTCTAAAATCTTCATAGAGTACATAGGGTTTTCATACTCGAATATATTCCTTTCGAAGCTATTTTCATACAATTTTACTCAATTATGAGGAACCCAATTTTAGATTGCTAGCGCACGTTTAATATTTTTCAATTGAGTTTGAAGCTCATAAATCAGTTTTTGTATGTTGCCAAGTGTAGTTGAAGGTCAATTTTTCTCAATTTCAATTTTTACCATCTGTTAAAAATTTTCTATCATTCTTTTTAAACATGGCTCTCTATCAAAAGGCCAGTAATTCGTTTTCCTTAAAAAATATAATAAAATAAATACAAGCAAGTAATGAAAACAAATATAATTTTAATATAAACAAAGCACATTTTAAACTTTTTTTTTCTCATATTTAGAAGCAAACGTAGAAAAATGTTATAAATTTTCTGTTGCTTCATTTTAAAACTAAAATTCGTTAGTTAATTTTTGGATTTTTTTCTTTATTCTTTGCGGAAAATGTCAGAAGACTTTAATTAAAAGTCTTAAATTTCTTTATATACTGAAGAATAAAATTTGATTTTTCATGAAGTATTTAAGTTAAAAAAATCTTTTGTTTTGATGAAACTTTATTAGGATATAAAATTTTAAAGCTGGAGAATCAAAATATTTTCAAGAGTTTGTTAAAATTAAAAAATTAAAAACTTTTCATCGAAAGAAAACATAAACAATAAGTATACCATATTTTTTTTCAATCAGTTAATAGTTCATAGCATAATTCTTAATTTATAGATTAATATGCATGCCTGCGAATTTGCATAGCATTTCACTTCATTTTTATAGGGATTCAAAAAATATAGATTAACAGTGGTCATAACAGAACATCCTTTATTTATAAGAGTATTGAAAATTTTCCGCGATTAGCAGGTTTAAAAGAAATATTTTCGCATTATCTCTATCTCGATTTGTTTAATGTGCTCAATTAATAGAGTAAAATTGTTTTAGAACAATTCATTATTTTGAGATTTTAAAATTTTACTTTAAATAAAGAAGAAATATTTGTCTGCAATACAATTTATTATAATTGCATCATAGGTAAATATTTTTCTTCATTTCTTTATTCTGCATTATAAATGCAAAAATTATTTGCCTATAATTTATTTTAATTGTTTTATTTGAATAAG
Source organism: Parasteatoda tepidariorum (assembly GCF_043381705.1). Taxonomy (NCBI): domain Eukaryota; kingdom Metazoa; phylum Arthropoda; class Arachnida; order Araneae; family Theridiidae; genus Parasteatoda; species Parasteatoda tepidariorum. The sequence goes on along the minus strand of NC_092208.1, from coordinate 50,529,302 downwards.
TATTTCCATTTAACAGAAATTGCTTGAATATAAATTATTAAGAATTTATACGCACGCAGAAAATTAATAAATTGAACATTAAAATTTAAATTAAAATATTTTCTTTCTTTCCTTTACGCTAATTGTTCAAATACTTTCTAAAAAGTATACAGTTACAGTAATTCAAAAATGCAATAGTTTATTAAACAATTTATTTCGACAAAAATATTTATGTGTTTTGCTTAAGGGGAGAACATTACGAAACGTTTATATTATTTTGCACTCTGTCTTTACAGAAGTTTCATATGTGATCACGTTTTATTTTTAAAAAAAATGTGGCTCTTTTCGTTTATTTAAGTACAAGAAAATACTTTCAGAAATTATTAAATCAACGACAAAATTCAATCAGAAAGTGTTTTGTCAGAATTAATGAGCTTTCTTAGGATTCTAAAAAAACCACTCTCGCTGTCCGAAGTAATAAAAATGTCTGGAAGCAATTCTAAGCGAGGGTATAAAAAGAGCTTTTTTTGCATCGAATAATAATTTTCATTTTTTTGTGATAGGAAGACTGCATTTTTTTCTGGCGTTGAAATATTTCATGCATTTAAAATTTGCAGAAAAATGTACAGCAGTTAAGAGATTTCGTAATTTTTTGTTTCTTTAAAGTTTAAATGAAGTAGCTCAATTACTTTACTGCACCTATTTATGTGCTAAAGAGAGATTGAAATATTTTGAATTTTTCAGAAAGTAAGATTGATTTAAAATTTACTTTGAGAGTTATGATTTCGAAGTAAATATTTCTTTTTAAATAAAAATTTCTTGATTGAAATTTAGTTCAACAAACATTTTACTATTTTCATTTTTTACTAGTTAAAAATAATCATATTGTAAGGAAATGAATATTGAAAAACTGAAATCACACAGACATGGATATTAAATACGATGTTATCACTGTACGCGATTTTAAAAATATTTGTTCTGGTGCATAATGCATGTGTATTTTCCAGACAGTACATATTTGCTTAAGTTAATGTTATTTGAATGTTTTGATTTGGAAATATCTATATGTATCTTAACGTAAATAATTCACGTTTTTATTCTGACAGTTTTAGAAATTTGAAAAGCTGGAATATTTGAAATCATAAAATAGCTTATGTTGAAATTTATATTGAATTTATTGCACTGAAGTGCTTTGGCAATGATTTAGCAATAACTTTGGTAATGACTTTGATTACTTGGTTATGAAAATTTACAAGAAAATATTATTTCATAATATGTGATAAAATTGGTAAATCTGATAATCGTTGGTATTTTTATCATGACACTTTAGAGTATGGCGTAAAAAACACATTTATTCTGTAAAAATAACTAAACTGTTTTGTATCTTTTACTAAATGCGTTTTTATACGAATTAAAGATTTAAAAAGCAGAACGTCTGGCAAATCATTTCAACATAAAAAAAAACTGCCAAAATATTGTTCCTCGTGTTACGGGCTTCAATGGAACACCAAAAGAACTCGGTAATTTTTACCAAAGCGAGTGGGTAATAATTTTGGTAAAGTTAACGATAAGATATGGTTTCATAATATGTAATAAAATTTTGTAAACGTGGTGATTTTATCATGATGCCTTAGGGGATTACAAATCATTCACACGGTTGAACTTTTCCATTTCTGTATTTTTTAGTTCTTTTTTTTGCGAAATATTTGCTAAGAGAGCTATAATTTTGAAAATCAGAATTTCCAGTAAACCGTTGCTATATGAACGGAAAATTTAACAAATGAATGGTTTAAATACCATATATTCTAGTTTTTATTGCTCAATTATGCGTTTTTTATCATAAATGTCTGCCAAACAGTATGGAAAATTTAGCAAAATTTTTTCTCCGTGTAAATATTAAATTTATAACTCGCGTTTTAGATGTGTTTTTAAATAATAAGTAGCACAATCTTGCAATTAATTACTAAATATGTCCAGATACATTACAGTTTGGATTAAAATCTTTATGAGTCGATTTACTTTAGAAAATGGTCAGTAACGAAAATGCCGTTAAATTTTAGAGAACATAAAAACAAATGTCTTGAAAAATACCCTATTTCCTGTTGCTGCTGTTGGTCGTTGATAAAGTAAAACAGAAGAAATTCGGATTCAGCTTTAAAGATAAAGAAGAAAAAAAGAAGAGTAGGAACTTAAAATTTAAGATTCTCCAACATTAAAACTCGAGTGTTTTCATTGAAAAGGCGTCGTTTGTACCTCGTAAAACTTTCAAGTTTACGCTGCGACGTCCGCTTTTCAAAAGAATCAGCGATTTCTACACTACTGCACTAAAACAATAAAAGCGAAGTAAAACTGCGTTGTTATACCTGGCATTATTTCTACTGACTAGAATAACAACAGTGGATACTCTGAATTTTACAGTGCGTAAATGTTTTCTACATTCCTGTAATCTTAAGTACTTAAATGTCGTTTTTTCTGCTTTATTTGTCCTGCATTCGCGTATTTGTAACTGCTTCAATAGTTTTAGCAACAGTAAGAACAAAAGTTACGATCTTTGTTTCTGCTACAAAAGAAGCATTTGAAGGAATCCTATTTTCTTTGAATTCGGGAATACTAGCTATAAAATAAAATTTAAAAGTAAAGATTGAAAGAACTTTGTTTTATTATTAAATAATATTTTTTTCTTTAACTATTACAAAAATTATTGCAATAAAGTTATATTTTAGAGAGAGAAAATTAATATTTTTGTTCCTTCGTATTCAAATATTTTGTTCAAAATAATGCGAGTTGATACATTACATTATAGTTGCGCATGATATATTTGCCTAAGAACCAAATTAATCATGAAAATAATAATTTATTTTCTTTGAATAATATCATGAAAATAACAGTTTATTTGCTTACTTTCATCAAATAACTAAATTCAATTTGCTTTCAAGTTTGTTTGAGGGTAAAATAAACATATGACATATTTTATGTATTTTATTTATTTGCTTAGAAAAGAACAAGTAAAAATAATATAATATATATTTCTACAAATATTAAAAGAAAATACATACATATATATATATTGTAAATAAAAAAAACTGAATCTAAACTAGATTTTTATATTTAAACAAAAGAAAATAGATGAGATATCTGAGCCATGATATTTATTTTTTCCTAAATTTTGCGTCTATAGCTTTTATTTTTTATTTTAGATTATATTTTTTAAATCTCAGAATTTGTATTTTAATTAATGTGTTTTAATTTTTCAAAAGTAATGTGAGATGTTTAATAACGAGTTGGCGTGTTAAAGTTAAAATATCTTTTAAAACGTGTTCTTGTAGCTTTGTTTTGATATGTAGCTTTGCTTTGGTTCTATATATTCATAATCCAATTACTACACTTTGTTCTGCAACTTTTTTGATTTATATGAGCAAACTGCAACAATATTATTTACTATATTATTTATGCAATTTGTTCTAGAAAACCAAGTGCTTATTTTCAAAATTATATAATTTCATAATAGAGCATGTTTAAAAAAGTCAAAGACAAACATTTTAATAACTACTAATTATAAAATCTCTTTAAAATAATAACACAATTCTTTAATACTTCTTTTTTGGTGTGTTTCTTAAATAATAATTATATTTAGAAACAAATACTTCATTAACTATTAAAAAAGATTGAAAAATAACAGTTGCATATCCACTGAAATCAAGTTTTCTTGTAAATAGTTTAAATATATTCAATTTCCTAAGTATTCAATTTAAATTGAAATAACAACCAAAAAGCATGTTTAGTATTTTTAGGAATTTTAATAGTATTTTTTCACTTTTTATTAGTTTATTACTCTTCAATAAATTTTATTAGTTTAATACTCTTCAAAAGTTATCCATCGATAATTCATTTATAATAAACTTAAATTTAATTATATTACTTGATCTCGATTAAAACTATTGTTTCATTGAATTTTTATTTAACCCACTGACGGTTCTGCACGTAAAAAGTCGCATTTTAACCTGCAGACTTCTCTGCATAGCAAAACCGGTTTTCCCATGTTAACTGATAGGGAAACTGTGTGTAGGGGAGAAACATTCTCTCAATTTTGCCCATTTCCATAACCGCCAGTGGGTTAATACAACTGGAAATAAAAATAATACGATTAAAACACAAGATAATAAAAAGAAGAAAAAAACTGCATAAGTTCTCTACTAAGCGGGGGGGACTATAAATATGAGTCTCTTAAATCTGCTTACATATTTACTGATTTCAAAATGTTTACATATGTACTTAAAATAATACATTTTATAGTGAAAGATTAAAAATGTGCATTGTAGGGATCATTTCGGTGGAGAATTACTTATATAAATTGGCCATTGAAGATCATATTGCTTACATCACTTGAGAAAAAGATTCGAATTGACAAAGAGATAACTTAATTCTAGCTGCAAAGAAATATATTTCAAACAGGACCCTTTGATAAAACATATTCATTTTTTTTGAAACATGAATGCTTTAATTTTTAAATTTCATAATTTCAAAATTATGATGACTACAAATAATAAGAGTGAATACCGAGAGTTATCAAAACTTAATTAGAAAAATAACTCTTAACCATCATTGAACAACCGACACAATTTTCAGGTATACGACTACAAATATTCAACCCCGTAGTATTGTAATTTTGAACCAAATCCAGAAGACAAGGGAATTCTTGGATCAAGTAGAGGGAGAAATTTGAATTGGAGGAGGTTTTTTGATGAAACTAACCTGCATTTGCGTTACATGGAGAGGAAGACCACGAGAACCTCTCACGGCTAGCCTGATGGCAAAGGGACTCTAACGCATGATCCGTCTACCACTGAGGGTATTTCATTTCAGCACTGCATTCGGTGCCAACCAGATGCAGATTTGTATCGACAGCCATCGCTGGGATTCGAACCCGGTTCACCTCATCACACGCTCCATTCCCTGAGCCATCGTGGCTCATAGTAAAATAGAAAAATAACTGTTCGAAGCATCCATTTTGTTGAAATGGCTACATTGTTTAGATACTTTTTGTAAATGAGCTTCATAGAAAATTAAGACAATCATGCCAAATCAATGAAAACGAATTGTGTATTGAAATAATGTGGCGAAGGATGAAAACTCCAAAAGATGTAGAAAATTTTAGCAACTATATAACGAAATACCTTTTATATGCAAATGTGTCCACAGTTTGGTAAGGAAGATCTAAAAATAAAATTTAACAGCCACATTTACGACTACATTGAATAATAAGATAGCTGTTATTTTTATAAAGAAGAGGATTTTAGAACCAAATATAAACTTAGAAATTAAATGGGTTTGAAAAAAAAACTAGAATAAAATACGTAAAATTATATGAAATACATATTTATGAATAATAAATGTATAAAACTATTGATTCGATTATAGCTATTTGCTTGGAAGTATATATACGTGTATTAGCACAATCTTTCAATTCTTACAATCAAAACATTTTCAAAGAAAATATTCAAAGTGTCTTTGGATAAGAAAATCTGGAATATTTATATGCAGATAGACTTTCAAACTACTAAATAATATGTTAAAATAGTTCTTTCTGTATGTTTTTTCATTGAATTTCAAATTTAAATCTAATTTAAATTTTTGCAAAATAAATTACAATAAATCATTAAGTCTTCGCGAAAAGAGCCGAAAACATAGATTTTGTTTAATTTTTTAAGCCTGTTGAAAGCGTAACCATCTTAAAGTTTTCCTTTATTATAACAGACTAATCTTATTTTTAGATTTCTATAAGTTTATATACTTAAGCAGTAATTTAATAAGTAAATATACTAAGAATTAAGTTTGAGTTACAATCTTATTTAATATTTAAAAATAATAAAAAATTTAAAATATTTAAGAAAAATTCTTTATCTTTGAAAATCAATTAGGAAAACGCATCTCAAATCATTTGCAACAAATATTTTTTTTAATGTTCTAAGCTAAGTCCTTTGCTAATAAATTCCCTTTATGTTTTAAGTAAAACTACTATTACAAATGTTTGCAACAAATAAGGTTAATTTATTAAAAACATCAACTGTCAAATTTTAACACACTTATATATTGGCTCTTTTTATGTTATATTAAAATTTAAGTTTTAAATAAAACTATTCACATTACAAATGTTTGCAATAAAAATTAATATAATTTAATAACTCATTAAAAACAATTGTTTTATAATTATTCTCTAATTTTAACACACATTTTTGAAAATCCGCTTTAAGTTTTAAATAAAACTATTCACATTACAAATGTTTGTAATAAAAATTAATATAATTTAATAATTCATTAAAAACAATTGTTTTATAATTATTCTCCCATTTTAACACGCATTTTTGAAAATGTTTTGGATGTTTAATATGTTTATCTAAAACATCGCTTTTTGGGCATACGTTGCTTTCCGTGAGTCAATAACAAGAATTTCTTTCGAATTTTTGGGTAAAAATTGCAGTTTGTATAGAAATTCGAGTATCCCTAAAACGCTAGTTTGTGTAAAAAATTAATAAGCAGTTAAGACTGCAGAACTATTTTTAGCACATTAATTAAATGACTTTTTCCACTCAAAAGTTTGAAAAGTGTTTTTTTTTATTTTAAGTCGTTAAAAAATTTATTAAATAATTGAAATAATACCACTTTACTTTGTTAGGAAAAAAGTAAACGTTTTGCTTTCATGCTTTACTCAATTTTACAAAACATTCTGCAATATAATTATGTGAATTCGATGCTCTATAACTAATATATTGATTACCCATAAATATTCGTATAATATTTAATATTAATTATATGTATATATTTACGTGTTACATAAATAGTTATATTAAATTTAAACTCTTTTTTTGTCAGGAAATAACTTGGAACAATTTTTCGGAACAAAGTAAAAAAATATGGCTTTAATTCTTAGACTTTGGGCTTTAATTCATAGAATTCAAACTTTTGCGTTTTAATCAGTAAGACGCCTTAAGTTTGCTGAATATGCAAAACAAATTAAGTATTCCAAGCGTTAGATTATGTATGAGTACGTCGCTTTTGAACTATAACCTCATAAATATGCTCAACGCCACAAGCATCATTTCCTTGGACCATTGTCGCATTGAATTGAATCAAGAAAGTGATTTTAAATCTTTTACAGCTTTACTTATTCTTTAATAAGACTTTTATGTTCGTACGTTTTATTATGGTAGCATATTTATCACCTTTAAAATCTTTATGCTTCAGCTTATTACCTTCAGAAAAATGTGTCAATAAATATTGCATTTGGAATACATCATTCAAGTAAAACCATTATTCGACGATTTTAAATCACTGAACTTAATCATTAAATAAAAAAATTCACTCTATAAAATGCTTTCATTAAAATTGGTAATAAATGAAACGCAAAAGTGTTACAAATGCTAATTTTTAATCATATTTTTTTTAATATGGTATGCAATATTTTTCCCTAAAAATATAGCACACGTGTATCAATATTGAATATTATAGTTAATTTCTATTTTTATGAGAAACTTTCAACAAACTACAATTATTTAAACTCAAATTTTATCTAGTTAATATAATTTATTGAAAAATTTAGTGTCACAGAAAGGAAAACATATCTGCAAACAGAGAGATATCTATAGGAATTTATAAAATGAAGAATACCCTTTGAACCAAAATAATTAAAATATATATAATAATGGAAATTATATAAAGTTTGTGCATTCTTTCACTAAGAAAGAAATATGGTGAACACTAGGGGAGAGTGGGGTCAATTGTAACAGGGTATGATTGTAAAATTTCGAGTGTCGGGTTCTAGATTTGGTTCCTAGGTGGCGCGCAAGGTGTATTTAATAAATCTACATGTACACCCCTGCTGGCAACCATTTTTAAGTACTTTTGAAAGAGCTACATCACAAAAGATATTTTCACGCTACGTAAGTACTTTTTTTGGTATTAGAATATTATATTGTAACAAAGTAATTTTGTTTAAACAAATAAAAATTAGTAACCGAATATGTAAGTGGACACCTTAATTAACATTTCAAAAAAAAAAAGATTAGTTTTGCTAATTAACTAGCATTGTTTTTAACAAATGAAGCTGAAATGGCGTCTTGGGGACAATTGTAACAATAAGTAAAGGGACGATTGTAACAGCTGAAAATAAATAATCTTATGTTTACAAACCATTACTTAACTCTTTAAGAACCACCAATAGTTTCCTATATCATTTATATTATGTTGCATGTGCATTATTTTATTTGTCACCTTTCACAGCATAAATTAAAATTTTTAATCCCTTGAAGTTAAAAATTTAACCCTTTAGGTCTCTGCTCATTGTTATTTTTACTCCTAAAATATCACTACTATTTTGATCAATGAAAAATATATCACAACTATGATAATATGTATAATTAACTATGTTTTAGTTGAATTTATGAACTGTTACAATTGACCCCGTAAGTGGGGACAATTGTAACAAGTGCACGACTATCAAAAATTGTTAATAACTAATACAATAGCATTTAAAATAAGGTATTTTCTTTTCTAGTAGAGGATAGTCTACTTTACTCGTCTGTCGATTAACACTAATAATATATTGGATTTTTTGTTATTTAAAAATAGTTGAGTAAAAAATTTTACAAATGACCCCACTCTCCCCTACCAAAATATAGTAAAATTTCTAGCCTTATTGGATCATAAAAAAGCCTTGTAATTCTTACCGAAATGTTTTTCTACTGATTTAGGTAAAATTAACCATAAAATAAGGCTTTATAAGATGCGATAATATTGACTGGTATTATATGGTAATTTTATTACACCTTAAAGCATGCCATACAAACCATTTATTCAGTTAAATTAATTTTTCAGTATTGCATTATTATTAAATGTATGGTAATAAAAACTATAATTTCAAAAACCATAATTTCCGGAGGGCCGTAGCATATTAGCGGAAAAATTAATGAATGAATGGTTTAATACATTGTATTTTGGTTTTCGTTGCCATTCTTTTTTTTATCTAGAACTGTCATTGTCAGACATTTCGAATTATTTTCGATAGTTTTGCCAATTTTTTTTCTTCGTGTTATTGTAAGTTAAACATTAAAGTTATAAATTCAGTCATTAGTATTAATATATTTTTTTACAATAATTTTAAATATTTCTTGGCAACACAAGTAATAAATCAACTATTGTACCTAACAATTAGAATAAATTATAAGGTCCTATTTCAAATGCCTCCTTAGCAGTCAATTGATAAAATTCCCACTTCATGTCTCAATCAACCTCTCAAAATCAATGATTTTCCAACAAAAGTACCAATGCAAACTTGTTACTGACAGCATTTTGGTAACTCTGATTTATACCTGAATCAGGAAAATATAAACAAATGATTTTTTTTTTGAAATTTTAAAATTTAGAATTCATTATTACTTCGTCATTTTGAAATTCATTGAATGGGAAAAGCCGAACTACATATCTCAAAGTAATTAAGGACTTGAATTTCAATAAAATTAGAGTAAATCTCAGCAAACAAAATTAACTCAATAAAGTGAATAGTTGTATAGAAACTGAAAACCTGTTATAAGTAAGTGACTTCAGCAAGTAATAAAATGATAAACTAACGAAAAGGTACAGAACAAAAGGAACTTTAGAGAAAATAAGAAAGCACAAGTGAGTACGAAGAAAAGTAGCAAATAATATAAATTTCTTAGTAATGTATCTTTTTGTCTTGACTTTGAAGGAAAATATAAACTAGAAACTAAGATATAATCTAATGTAAATCAATTCTTTTAGAAAATGGAAATAAATTGATTTTTTTTCTTCATCTAAAGATATGATGAAAATATTCTATGAGAAAATTTAAAAAAAAATCATTTATAGTTTACTTAAACTTAGTTCATAAAGGTGCGATTGTTAATAGAATTTAAATATTACGAGTTTTTCAATTAAAATAATTGTAATAATACTTGTCTGATAAAGGACGACATTTTCAGTATTCAATCTTAAACTAAACAAATTTGCGAAATTGAAAAAAAAATATACAAAGAGACTTAAAAATTTAATTGAGTTCAAATTTCAATGATTGCGTTATCATTATTAATATTTATATAATGTTAAAATATTTCATAACATTTTTTTTCAATATTTCTCCTTCTATAATTTAAATTAAATTTCTCTATTCAATAGTTATTTAACATACTTAGTATAATAAAACGAGATAAAATGGTTTCGAAATTTTTAATAGTTACTTAATATATAAAGAAATATCCTTCATCTAATTTTTTTTTGCTTGAAATTTTTTTCCTCTAAAAAGTAAATCACAGATCCAACCCTATTTATTACTATATATATNTATATATATATATATTATATATATATATATATATATATATACATATATATTATTTCAGAACTTCTAATAAAAGTTGCTTTTTGAAATAATATTCATTATTTCACCCAGTTATTTGTAAATATTTGTCATTTAAATTGATTGAGAGTAGAAAAAAACTGCAAAATAGCTAAAACTCCTCTTTCCTCAAAGAAAAGAATTCAAAATTCTATATTTTTCTTTCAAAATCAGCATTCTAAAATATAGGCTGTAATATAAATTTAAAATAACATGAGAGTATATCATAAAATGCATATACGAATTATAAAATCAAATTATTTTTTAGAAGCATTCTTGCATATTATATTCTGAAACCATCGATGAATTTATATTAAAAATGAGCCTATCACATATATTTTTTGAACGTAATTCCTCATAAGATAAGAAAAGAGCTAGGCTTTTATAAATAAAGTAGATAGGAATATAATTGATTATCAATAGTTTATTTACTAAATAATAAACTGTTTTTCATTTTATTGAATGAAGTATACTTTTATCCAGATAAAAATTTCAAAACCAAATTTTTATGGTATTGAATTTATTAAATTTTCATAAATATATTCAATTAAAAGAAATATCAATGAATTCATTTAAAATACCCCTTTGTAAAAACAAATTAAAACATTTTTTAATTGTCTATGTAAGAATTTCAATAATTTATTTTAAAAATAAGAACAACTTTTAACAGAAAATAAATTTGATAAAATAACTTTTAAAATGCATAAAATTTCAAACTTTTACTCAACTTCTACTATTTAACGAATGATGGTTGTTAAAAATAATATGGAAAAAGAACCTAAACTCCATTCAAAAGATTTGTTTTATTTATCCTCAAAAAGCAAAACTTTTCAAATGTTTTAAGGGAAAATATTTAATTGCTACCACCGTGCAGTATTCAACCAAAACAAACATGCCTTACTTCAAAGACATACGTGAATAACAACTCGAGTTCTATAACAACGTCAACCCAACTTTAAATTTGTGATTAAAAAACTGTGTCTTTCTTCTGAGAAGAAAATGAAATATAAAGGCTAAAAAGAAATCTTCGGAAACGTACATTTCCATCGTATAAACAAGGTTATCCCCAAAAGCAGTAATTGTCCGGGATTTTTTTTTAAATGAAAACTGCTTTGTGAATTTTAAAGACAAGCTTCGAAAAGATTCAAGTATATATGAAATTCTAAAACTAATGAGTTATAAAAATTGAGTTTACCTTAGATAATTAGTCACTTTTGATATAACAGGTCAAAAGAATTAAGTCTATTTGAGTCTAATTGAGCTAGAGAGATAAGAAATTATATTAAGTTTTCTAGATGTAAAGACATCAGTTCTCATTTCAAAGAATTTAAAAATAAAAAAACATCTAAGGAGAAATATTCACTTATAAATAAGAAAATGATTCTCATTCACTAGTTTAGAACATTTAAATATGTTTTTTAGAAATTTTATAAAAGAACAAATTGAAAATAAACATCGCAGCTTGGAAAAATAATAATTAAATGCATGTAACTCGTATTGTTTAAGTACTTTAAATTCTTAAGAATGAAGTTTGTATTTTTATAAAGAGTGACATAAATTGGATTTGAAACGGATTTCTTTTAATGCAAAGACAAAAATATAAGAAAAATATGCAGTGGAAAGAAGGGCAAAAATAATTGTTATTTATTTTATGTACCAATTATTTACAAAAGCATTTACATTTAACTACTAATTTTCATATTTAATCTACATTAAAGTAAAATAATAATAATATATAAATATCTAGCAAGAGGGAATAAAAGCAATTAATGTTTTTTTTCGTAAAATATTCAAATTACGGTAAGTCTTGGTTAAAAAGTCATATTGGACAGATGGTCAATTTAAATATTTCCTATATTTGTAAATATATTGCAACAGATGCCGTTTCAAAGCAATCGGTTCAACTTCTTTATCAATATGGGCAAATAGTACAAATTGCAGTCAATAACACTACTTCAATTCATTTATTGATTTTTTCATTCATTCTTTCATTCATTCATTGCATAAATGTAGATTCTACTGTGTTATGAAGCAGAATTCAAAAAATAATTACCTTTAACGGGCTCACATAATATATATTCAACAATACAAACAAAACAATAAATGTATTTTTATCGTTTCATTAATGTTAGCAAATGGTGGGCGTTCTTGACCACGCGTATGGTAGATATGTACGGTATCCGAATTGAATATTTTTGGAGTGACATTTCGACAATATTGCGTTTGACAAAAAACAATATCTGGATGTAATTTTCAGGTTTTTTTTGTTTTTATTTATTTATAAAAATACTTTTTAAAGTGCTATACATTGAAAAAAATTGAATTAAAAAATAAAAAGTCTGGAAGGAAATATTTAGGCTTTGTCTTAGGAATAAATAGTGATAATTATTTTTTAGCATCAACTATTTTCCTTCATGAATTTTTAAAAACCATCAATCTAAAACAGGACACTATACCTGTATAACAAAGCATATAAAAATAGGAATAATTATCATGAGTAAAGTTCCTTCAAATGAGATAGATAAAAATTATTTTTATAACGTGGGTATATTGCGTGATTCTTGAAGCATTTAAGAAAATTACAAACAGGGCATGACTATGGATACAGTAAATTAAAATTATAACAAAAAAAGCTTCGACCTCAATTTTAGGACCTGTTAAAGGGGTAGGGAAACTTTAAAGTCCTGAATAGAACAGCAAGATAAACTGCAGATTTTGATACCCAGAAAATAAGTGCTCCATGTTCATCTATTTTCTTTTTAAAATAGTGGTCAACACTTGATGATGCGATTCAAAATTAAAATGGAATAATTTTTTAAAATGGAGATATATCGAGAAAAACCTGTCGAAAAAAATAAAAAAAGCATCAAATTATCTGTCAAAAATCAGAAAAGAATAGTCTTGTTTGATAACTTTTTATGAAATAACTATCAAATGACACCAAATTTATGAAATAAATATCAAATGACTCCTGCCTTCAATCCGCATTGCACCCTCTGCATGTCACCGACTCTCAGAAATTAGGTTAGGAGACAATTTTAGTATTATAGAGTGCATCTCTTAAAACTATTTCACTCGTATGCTTTCAGATTTCTTCCAGCTATGCCTAGTTCTCGATATGTTTGTCCACTCCCATACTTTTCTGACAGCCTGTATATACAAACATGCGAAAAAGTCAATAAAATAATAAACTATAGAAACAAAACCATAATTTTTGCAATTGCTAAAGCTTTTGCAGCATATGTTTCATCATAAAAAGACACCACATATCTGACTAAACTAAAATTAGCATTTTAAGTATTAAACTAACGAACGAGTAAACAACTGGAATATTATTAACAGCGTTATAAGATTGTTATTTATACCAAAACTAATGAAAGGCGCTTTCTGATTCCTGTTCCAATTTCCTAACTAGTAATATAATTAAACACGTCCACCATTTTTATCTCAAAAACTAATTTCGCTGTGCTAATATATTTTAATAAGATTAGAAAACGAACGAACTTCGTCAAAACTAAATGCATTCATAAAAATGTATTAGTTATAATTACTAATAGTTGTGTATATGTTTTAACACAGATTTAAATGATCATTACTATTTGAAGTATGTTCAGGGAGAGAGTTGCGTTACTTTCATATAAATAAATGCGATTTTAATTGGAGGTATTTCAAGTTAAGAAAGAAGTATAAGACATGATTTGAATTTTCGAAAGTGTCTAGGTATTTCTAATTTATCATATAAATTTATAAATTATGCAACTAATGATGTGTAAAATGTAAGGCACGTCTTTAGTTGAAAATGAATAGAGATTAAAATTTGATTTACAATTTTGTCCACATTAAGTAAAATTTCAAAATACATCTTTGATTGTAAAAAATTTCGGCAAGTTAAGACTTCAATTAATGAATCAAAACTATTCAATATCAATCGAAATTTTTATTAGTTGCTTAACATATAAAGAAATATCCTTCATCTAATTTTCTTTTTGCTTGATATTTTATTAGTTTATATTTTATTTTTGTTTATATTATTAGTTTATATTTTATATTAGTTTATTTTTGTGTCAATTTTTTCTATTCTCTTTACGCTATTGTATTGATATAGTTTGCTTTGACTATAGTAATATAATATTAGAAAACACTTTTTTTGTGGATATTGTCTTTTGAGCTAATGACGAGAAAATATCTTTTCGTTATTTAGTTTCCCAGCTTCTTTAAATTTTTTTTAATTTTTATCAAAAGAAATTTAAATATTTCAAAAAATATTTCATCTTATAATAATTGTTTTAATCTTTTTAGAATTATACTATTTGATTCTTAGTTTTCCTTCCATTTTCATTTAATTCATTTTATTTGTTCTATGTACTTGCTGCTTATGTATGCAACGTTTTAAAAGATCATTCAAAAGTGTCTGTTTAAGAAAAAAAACATTAAAAACTGCATTAGTGTTTTCTTTCCATTTTAGAGGGAGGAAGGTTGTCGTCATGTCTAGGGGTTGAAAGTTGATTCTTGATATTGACATGTGTCGTAAAAAGATTCATTTTATTAGTGATTGATTAAAAATTTAAGGACCTAATCATGGTTCCTCAAGTATGTTTGTTAGGTGTTTGATCTAAAATATAAAAAAAGTCTATTTTATAAACTAGATGGCGGTTCTGCTTTTAAGTAATTTAACTTTTCTTGGCTAAAACGTAATTACACTGTCTATTGAACCTTTCAGGAATGTAAATTTCCACGTTTTAATTGTTTTGTTGTTTTGGTAGATACATGGACATTTTTCCATTTCGAGAAATACAACAATACATTTCTGTAACTTTTAAAGGAATTAATTTTCATAGAATTTGTTATGCTTCGTTTACATAAGGTTTTTAAAACAAGAAATATTACACTTTTTAATACAATCCACAGTTTCTTTTAATTGTATACTACTTTTCTTTTACAATCTTACCTTTTGATTTGAAAAAGCTATTTGCAAAACGTTCTTTTTCAACGAAAGCCATCAAATTTAAAAATGGGACTTGGTTGGAAAAACTACAGTTTTAAACCTGAAACTTATAATAACATGTTACTAGAACTGGAAAATTCAGTTTCAAAATGCTACAGAACATGTTTTCTACTAATAAAACATCTTTCTCCTCTACTCTGTTAGAAAGTTCTCAGAAAAATGGTTAAATAACAGTTTATTTAATTACCATTTTGCCATATTCAACCAACACAGTTGAAAGACCATAAAATCTTGGCCCACCTTAAAAACCCACTTAGTTCCTCACAGCTGGGTACATATTGTACCCGAGAGGTTTATTCTGTCAATATCTAGACTGGCTGACGTGGGTTCAAATAAAGGTGTTGATACCGCAATACTTCATCCATTTCTTCATCAACGAAAAAAAGACGAGAATTTTCCCTCTTTCATGATAGATGGCGCCAGTAAATAAAAGGATTCATTCTTCAAAACACAACTAAACCGCAACCTATCTCCAATGTCTAGTTAGATTTCTTTTTTTATGATTTTGAAAAATTACCAGTTGCTAATTTCTTCAAAACCGTAAAGGTAAAGAAGCTTTCCTTACAGTAAACATTACAGTAAACATCACAGTGAACTTAATGATAGACTGTTGCCATTTATTTTACGTAAATTTTAAAATGAAAATTCTAACAGAATAGTAAAGATAGACTACGTACAGTGAAATACTATAAGCAGATTAATGCTTTTAAAAACATTATAAAAAAAACATGCTCGCTTTTTAATGATCCATGATAATGATCCATTTAATGACCAGTGAGTAGCTTTACATTCAAAAAGTAAATTGCTTAATATTACAATCTACGTGCCTTTTTCAACTGAAATTGTAATGCATTTTAAATTATTCAATATAGTTTGAAATAAGTTCTATAGTTTTAAACAAGTTCTATAGTTTTAAACAAGTTCTATAGTTTTAACTTAATTAGGTTGTGATTAATTTGAATAATCAAACCAGCATTAAACATCACATGCAGTAAAACGCAAAAATATTAAAAACCATAATAAGCTTTCAGAGTGATGTAAATAGAGAGTACCACTTAGAATACATGACGTTTTGTGAAACATACATTTTCAAAAATTAGAAAATTTGTTAGCTGAAATTACTTTTGAAAAGCGGAAGAATATTAAAAGAACTGAAGTCAATACTCTTCTAAAGGTTAAAATATACATTAAAATTAAATAAAATTACATATTCATTTTCTGCACTTAATTCAAATCTTAATACTGTTCAAAAAACTTGTAACGTCATAAATTAAATACATTTTCAAATTCATTTTTCAATATTTATAAACCACAAGCTTTTTAATATGTTTAAAATTTATCGAAAAACATTTTAGCTTACTCTAATATTTTTAACGGATTTAAATATCTTTCATTTAAATTCGAAACTGAAATTCCTTTTTAACATTTTAAAAATACATTCAATTAGTTTAAAAGCAGCAAATGTAAATCTATACAGCTGTTTTCCCTGAGGTACAGTCTGATTATTTACATTTTCTTTTAGTTGAAAAAATATTTTTGAAATAACAGTTACATGAGAGCAAAAGTTTTAGGTTTGCGTAAAGTTTGGAAAATATATATTTAGAAAGAAACCTTAAGATATTCATAATCGAGAAATTCTGCAAACATAGAACTTTTATATCCATCTGCTTCAGCAACCCGGAGCTCAAGGTCAAGAAAACTGAGATGGGCACAGTAAGCCTTGGCCCTCTATGGGCTGTCGGGCCATAGAGTTTAGTTTTTTTAGTACAGAAGGTATTCTGAAAAACAAGTAAATACTTGTTTTTATTCTTAAGACTGTCTGTTTTAATCAGTTTTTATCGAATGTATTACATACGAATATGATCAAATCCTTACAAAGTTAAACAATTACAACTTAAAATGTAACAGTTTCAATTAAAGAAAAAAATGAAGATTTTAAATGAACAATGAATATTTTTCATAATCATTATTACGTTTTATATTTTAGCACAATAATATATCAAAACATGCGTTTAGGAAGGCTTTTTTTTTATCATGCTTACCATAACATCAACACCATAAAATCTGAAGGCGTTTTGCCAAGTATTCTGCAACTTCCTAAGCTCGAGATAGTAAAAAGAAGAAGAAAAAAAGAAATGAACTTCTAAACTGTCACTTCCTACTTCCATTTACGATCAACAAAATCTTTAAAATGACTAAAAGTAGTCCTGAAGAGGTTTTCTGAAGTTTTCGATAATCTTCTTTGCCTACTTCTAAAAGGTTTTTCATCGCTTTTTTTTTATCCCTTTATACCTCCTCCAGAAAATGTGCTTGAATATGACATATTAAGTTAATTAAAAAAGTTATTTTAGAAAATCTCAAAAACTTTTAAAGAAAAGTATAGTTTAATTAAATAAATAATAAGTCTTACTAAATCATTATTAGTTTTCAATCTTGATTTTTGATTGAAGATTAAATTTCAGCTCTTTAAAAATTGTAAATTGATTGACCCTTGACATGCTTGACTTTTGAACAAGATAAATATTTAAAATGAAATGTACAATTTTCTACATTTATATGATGGAATTAACATTTATTACATATTATTCATATAACGTATACACGTATATAACGTAATAAACATATATTCAATCAAAACGTGTTATTGAAAGTTGTCTAATAACTTTTAAAAAAAACACATAACCCTTTTATAACTAAAATAAAAATTTTGGTGCACATCTCATGAAGAAAAAACTGGTAAACTTATCATACTATATGCTAATGATATTTCTGGTAAAAACAAAAACATAATTCTGGTTAATAAAACAAAAGTATACGGTATTTAAACCCTTCATTCATTTGGTAATTATCCCGATCATATGGTGACGGTTTACCGGAAACTCGACTTTTCGAAATTATAGTTCTTATTACCACACATTTAGTACAAAAATTCAAAACTGAAGAATGAATTTTATCGAATAAACGGTTTTTATGTCATGCACTAAAGTATCATGATAAAATTACTGAATTTACCAAATTTTATCGCATGTTATAAAATCATATTTTATTGTTAGTTCTGACAAAGTCATTAGCTAAGAGCTTCGGGAAAAATTACCTAAGCTTTTTTAATGTTATAGCACTGTGAAATTCCAGAAAAAATTCCACTCAGGGTGAAGATGTTTTTTAACCGTAAAATCCATTTTTACCGAAACATGTTATGGAACAAAAACCTGATGCACCACAATTTTCAGAGTAACAATTTCAGTAAAATCACTGAATAACTCTCATTAAATAAATGTTACTGTAAAATTACGGTATAATATTTTACTACAAAAATGTATTTCTCGGTGAAATGTATTTTACAGGTAATGCACCTAAAAAGTCCCGGTACCAAAAGTACCTAAAGTGCAGTAATTTGATCCCGAATTCTTTACATTGTAGGTTTAGTAGAAAGCATTTTAATGAATAAAAAAAGATAAAATGGTTTCGAAATTTTTATTAGTTACTTAATATATAAAGAAATATCCTTCATCTAATTTTTCTCTCTAAAACTTAAATCACAGATCCAACCATATTTGTTAATTCGTTACTTGTAATATTTTTCAAACGCAATAATATTGAAGATCAAATCTTGCATATATATACATATACTTCTTTTTCTTTTTGTCATATGCCTCTTTAGGCAGTGGGGGTGCGATTGTTCCTGTTTTTCAGTGGCGACTTCTATGTCCAGGAATTCGACTTCCGCCATTCACACAACCACAACCCGTTTATAGGGCGGTTCACATTCACACACTCAGGAGAAAGGACATAGAACACAGAGAGAGAGAGAGCGAAACATCCATGACTTGCCTGGGATTCGAACCCAGGACCTTTCTGATGCAAGGATAGTTCCCTGCCCCCTACGCAACACCGGTCGGCATATATAT
>NC_092208.1:50443098-50509828 GCF_043381705.1 Parasteatoda tepidariorum | reverse complement strand
TATATATATATATATATATATATATATATATAATTAGGTTTTAGAAAATAACTATGGCAATAAATATGCATTACATTAAAAATATATTAAATATACATTAAGGCGAAATGCTTAAACATATCTTAAAATTCTTTTAAACGTAATATTTCTTACGTACAGAAAGCAAGATTTTCTCCAAACAATTGTTATTCAAGTATAAAGCAAACAACTTTCAGCCAAGTTAAAAATCTATATTTCAAGCCCTTAAATTAAATAAAGAAGAACAATTTATCATCCAATGAAATGAAGTGAAGTCAAAACTGTTTTAAAACTGCTTTAAAGCAGCATTATTGAAGTAAATGAACTCTTCTAAGAATAAACGACTAAGAGGGAAAGCAAGTAGGCTGTCATAGACAATAAAAATTATATTTGGAAAAAAAAATACTTTCTGCATCATTATGATAAAATGTTTGCGACCCGGATGAAGTCCAAGACAATTCGAAATTTGATTTCGGCAACATTCTTTCTTAGGAATATAAAATTTATGATTAACTGACTTAAAGTTCGTTAAACAAAATTGCTGCTAATTACACAAACAAGCGAGTACTATCTCATTAGCATTATAAAGTTAAGATTCCAACATCACATTTGTTTTATCTTTAACAGTTTCTTTTTAATATTTTGGAGAAAATAGCGTTTAAAAAGGTATTCTCAATTAAGTATTTTTGAAATTATATATACCAGCAAGGTTTTACTTCATTTAATCCTGTATCGAATTGAAATTCATAAGTTTATCAAATAAATATTTCGAGGTAATGCAAAACTACTGTAGAAATTATTTCTAGGAAAATTTAAATACCTGAACTATTACTGACGAGAAATCAGATTAATTGAATTTTATTTTTAATAAGTCATAAAATCATTCATAATATCATTTATTCTGTTATTTTCTTTTCGAATAGCAAAAAACAATTTATTTAATCTCAATTAGAAAAAAAAATTGCAATTTTTAAACCTTAAGTTCTGCATTATTTTTAAATGCTTTTCTTTTTGTATTCCATTTTTCAAGATTTATTTTTTAACTTTAAATCAGCATAACCATTTTAAATATTTTAAACTGCATGATTAACTAGCTTAAATATTTTTAAAGCATTTGATTAACACATTTTATTTTATTGCTGATTGGAGTTTTTATAAAAACCAAATAATTATTAGTTATTTTGGACGTAAGATAACATAACCTACTTAAGTAGGTTACAAAGTAGGTCAAGTAGGTTCCAAAACCAAAACTATTTAGAAGACAATTTTGAAAGGTGCTAAAAATGTTTAAATGTGGGGGGAGGGGAAAATGTCCCCACCCCACCCCTGCCGACTTATAATAACCACATAAATATTTAAATTTTAAATTTAATTTAATATTTGCGCTGAATAAATACGCCTCATGAATCATAATAAATCAATTTAAAAGACTTAATTAGTTCTAAGGGGATACTGAATAAATTTAAGAGTTTTTTTAGACAATCAAAAATTAAAACCTCTGCAACAAAAATTTCAAATTATTATTTTAATCCAAATTAAATTTAAAATGCTGCTTAATTTTTCAATAACATTTCCTTTACAATCAATTTTTCCTGCACTGCAATTAATAAATTATTTAAAAAATTCTACACTGAAAAAACATGGTTAAATCTGCCATAAAATAAAAAATTTATCGTGCTTCTGATTCTATAGGAACACCAAAACGCTCAATAATTTTTACTAAAGTGGTTTTACTTTTGTAATATTAACATTAAAATATGATTTTATAATAAGTGATAAACTTTGGTAAATGTGGCAAAATTAAGGGATTTTTCCATGATACTTTAGAACATGGTATAAAAACCTTTTATTCGGCTGATTTTTTTTTCAGTTTTGTATATTTCCGACTTTTTCTTTAATTTTTCTACAATGTACGATTTTTATCTATATTTCAATACTGAGAAAAAAATAAATTCGAGCATAGGATAAAAACCACTTATTTCGTCAAATTTCATTTCAGTTTTTCACTTCACTAATTTCAGAATTTTTTTATAATGTATGGATTTTTATCTATATTTCAAACATGTATCTATATTCGGGAAAAAAACGTGTTTCCGGTTTTATGGAAACACAAAAAATATCAGATATTCTCAACGAAACATTTTGGCAATGGTTTTGGTAAAATTAAAACTAAAATATAGTTTTAAAATGAGTGATAAAATTTGTGAATTTTATCATGATATCTTAGAGCATGGTAGAAAACTATTTATTTGCTTGAATTTACTTTTCAGTTTTGTATTTTTAATTAAATGTGTGGCAATAAGAACTATAATTTTGGATACTAAACTTTCCGGCAAACTGTTCCCAAATGAATGGAATGAAATTGAAATTGATGAATGAAATGAAATTGGACTAATAAATAGTTTAAATATTGTACGTTTTGTTTTTATTTAACCAAATTATAGTTATTTTTTATTATAAATGTCATTGAAATACAGGTGGATATCTTTACTTTGTTTTTTTTGCGTGTTGAATATAACTGTTTGAATTTTTCTAAGGAATATTTTTTTTAAATTTTCGTCATAAAGTTGACAATCAATGAAGTAAAAATGGAGAACTAGCATTTAATGTTGATGAAAATATGATGAATAAACATATTTTTATTGAAAATGTGTTGATCTTTTTAATCTTATTACATAATGCTTTCATTTTTATTTTCATTTAAATTTAAAAATGTTTTCATTTTATTTGTTTTTTTTTTAATTCCTCTAGGATACCATTTTAAACGATAGAACACCGCAAATATTCCAAAGATTCTCAAAAACTAAGTCTCAAAATTGAAACTAATTCTTGGACGAGAGATAGCATAACTTACTTGAAGTTGTCTAGAAGACAATTCTAAATGCTGTTGAAAATGTGTAAAGTGGTGGATGACGAAAATGTCTCCTCCTATATGACCAAGCACTCTTAGAAATAAACTCTCACTTTTGACGATTCCGAAATCCTTGGGCTATATTTTGTTAATCTTGAGAATTATTCCGTCACGAAATCACGTGATTTGCGATGAAATGGGAACTCTCAAATTTATGACGAAAATGTTTTCTAAGCTTGAAACCTTATATTAGTGCATTGTAGACAATTGCTAACTAGAAAGACGAAACTAGGATGAAGACTAGAAGATCAAAAATAAAGTGGTGAATTAGGCCAACCTGCCTATATAGTGGTCAGGCAGTTGGCATCATACGAGAAAGATCTCGTGTTCGAATTCCGCTTAAGGCATAGGTATAATTTATCTTTCTGATTTATTGGTTTTTCTTGTGTTATTAAGGTGACATTTACCCAGCTATATGGTACCCACAATGAACACGATAAAGTGATTATTAGAAAAGTTAGATACATTAGGCACTATGAGTTTTTTTTCCCTTGAAATAAAATATAACTGCGAAATTAGTTTTCTCAACGAAGTGGCGATATTTATTTCGTCATTTTGACAACATATTCTCAAGGAGCACATACCAGGAAATGGTTTCGTCAAAAAGTGAAGAAATTTCATGATATTTGAGTATCCCTTTTTTACAGTGAAACAATTTCAATTGATAAAATACCTACAATATTTTATTTTATATTTAATGATGAAATTCAATTCACACATCCGATGCAGCAATTAATAATCTCTTTAGAATTCTAATATTAAATTAAATCTTGAAATCCATGATAGATTGAAAACTAGCTTGAAAGAACTTACTAATAAAAATGACTAAAACACAACATATCCCAACAATAAAAACCAAAATATGAAAGTTTTAACTGACTTACTGAATGGCTCTTAACTGATATTTTTAACTTACTTTTCTCATTTATTTTCGAACTTAATTTTCAATGGACAAACCAAAAGAAAGTACATTTTCCGAAAACGTAGCTTGTCCCACTTAATCAAACACATTCTGCCTACTAAACTTTTCATTAAAAATCGCAAACTATTGTTCGGAAGCCATATGAAACAGTTTTAGACAAGCGCAAACAGGAATTATCGTGCCATATTAGGTTTAGTCTTTGCTTTTATTATGAGCGCCATTTTGTGCTCATTTAATATGCCAGTGTGGCTGTTCGAATATTTCATCTCACCGAAGCTATTGCAAGGTTTCCGCGTGTTTACATTTATCTCTCACGTCGGCATTAATAAAAGTCCACAGTAATCCCTATAAGTTATGATATTTTGGATAAGCTCCGCATTTGCAAAAGTATTGGGGAACGGTTATCTTTATTTTGTAGCCGTCACCTTAATGTTGGGATTATATAGCTAATTAACTGTATGCTTTTACCGGATGTTTCGCTTGCAAATAACCGTCGAAGGGTTGTGTTAGGAAGCGACCTCTACCCGTGATTTATTTAACTCTGGATATTGGTCGGTTGACTTGACTGTATTTCAATGTTTTTGTTTCTCTCTCGGACTACTGCCATCGCCTTATTGGTTTTGGCGCTTGATTGAGAGGCTGAGTTAGGGGCGTTTCATTAGAAGTAGTAGAGTGTCACTGTTGTTGGTAGCCTAACAACCGCCAAGTTTGTTAGTACGCAGAGGTGAGAATAAAATTCAATTCTAGGTCTTGATGTTAACTTGAAGAGACTGTGTCGAGTCTTAATGAAAGTTAGAATGCCTTTTTTAATCTCCATTGCTGTTTAATTTTTTGGCTGAGGATTGAGAAACGCACAATTCTTAGTAATGAAATAACTAGGGCCTAATTATATGACAATAAAGATTTGGATAACTATATAAGTGTTATTAAACTTGATACCCAATTCAAATTTTTTACACTGCGAAAAATATTTTTGAAAAAACCGTACTGTAAAGTAATGATATTCCAAGTGAAAAAATAGAATTCTGGTAAATGAAACTAAACTACACAGTATTTAAACCATTTATTTGGTAAAACTTTCCGTTCAAATGGTAACGAGGCTCTTGAAATTCTGGATTTCCAAATTGTGATTCGCAATGCCACACATTTAATAAAAAATACAAAACAAAAAGTAAATTTAACCAAATAAATAGTTTTCATGCCATATTCTAAAGTATCATGATAAAGTAACCCAAATTTTACCACGTTTATCAAATTTTATCGCGCATTATAAAAATGTATTTTATTATAAATTTTACAGAAATCCTTATTAGAAATTACCGAAGTTTTCGGTGTTCCCATAGAGCCAGAATCAGGGAAAATTTTACCACTTTCTAGTAGTTTTGACCATACCTTTTTTTTTTAGAATAAGAAAATCAAATTTCATATAAATTACATATCAATTTGATTGAAAAACAAATCTAAGGTATGAAATATCTATGACTTAATGTACAAATCTAAAATTCTGGAACTGTAAGTAAACATAGCATTTTAAGGAATTTGCTGAATTGTTTTCTAAAATTACAATTGAATAATTTTTTGTTTTAATCATTTCAGAAGGTTTTCTGTTCTAACACGTGAAATGAAAATGACTGAGAAGTAACACTGCAATGTAAAAATGAACAGATCTCAGTATTGTCCGGCGTATAGCACATTTGGTAACCGTCATATCAACGTTTTCACACTGAGAATAAAAACATGGTCAAAATTACCAGAATATAGCTAAATTTACCATGCTTCTGGCTCTATGGGAGCACCAAAATACTTGGTAATTTTTACCGAAGTGTTCTGATAATGATGTTGGTTAAAGTTAACAATAAAACATTGTTTTATTATTATAAATATGCAATGGAATTTGGTAAATGTGATAAAGTTTGGTAATTTGATCATGATACTTCAGAGCATGGCATAAAAACCATTTATTTGATTAAATTTACTTTCAAGTTTTTTTTATTTTTTACTAAATGTGTTTAAATAACTATTTGAAAACTAGAATAATTTCTGATTAATCTTCACTATACTAACAGAAAAATTACTAAATGAATGGTTTAAATACAGTACATTTTGGTTTTTATTACCAGCATTATAACTGTTTTTTGCCACAAATATCATTACACCACAGCGATTTTACCCGATGCTTTTTTTTTCTTTGTGTACATGACGCTCCAGCAATAAAAAAAGCACACAGCCCTGATACTAAATAAACCAAAGAACTTGATTGATACTAGAATCAAAAGTAACTAATAAAGTTAATTCCTATTTCATAAGAAGAACTAATATTAAAGTCAAAAGTTATGATTCAACCCAAATAAGGAAGCCAGGCATTATTTGTTTTGTTAAAAAAATAGTCTTGATATAAGAGAAATACAGTCATAAAAGAAATCACATTATATAAAACAAATTTCAAACATTCTGGTATCTAACAGGGCAAAGAATTTCACTTTTAGAATGCGCCTCTCTGGGAATAACCACAGCTTGCGTTAATCTTTGCATCAGCCATTTTCCATCGACAGCAGTGGAAAATGGTTTTCATCTTCATCGGTATCGATCAGAATTTTTTTTTTCTTCACCATCACAAGGAAAAAAAATCGTAAAAGATACTTAATCTACAAATGCTCCCCTTTTCCTTTTCTTGCTCAACTATATCGGCAAACATATTTGGATATCAATCGTCGAAGGAGAATTTTTCTTCCAAATATAAGTAATTTTACTAAGCTTTCATGATTTCTCAAGAGATGGAATAAAAAGCTATATTTTCCTAAGGGTACTGTCACTTCGATTTTTGTCTTTTTGATTTTGTATTGAGTAGTACTCGAGGTTAATTGAGTAATATTTCATGCGTTTGGGATTGCTTTTCATCACCGATATAGTTTAGGAAGCTCACGCTTAGAAAGAACAACGCATTAATGCCCAAATCGAAGTTTTTTAAAATTATTTGGACCATAAATATTAGATGCCATAAAATCAACTACATTGTTAGCACTGTTCAAGCATATAAGTACAGTTATTTTAGCGAACACTGATATAATTAAGAAACGTAATGTCCGTTCTGCGGTTGGTGCAAGCCCACACTGTTAGAATTTTCATTCGAAAATTGTGGTAAAATATTCAGAAGCAGTCTGCCCATCCAATTAACCGTAAAATTTATGGTAAAGAAAATTTTTTTACCTTTACAGATTTGAAACCGTTTACAACTAGCATGCTTAAAAAACCATAGATACCAAACTAGACAGTTTTTTAACCATTTACTACCAGCACTGTTTTAAAACCAAAAAAAATAACAGGACATTAGAGCTAGTTTTTCGTTAGGTAATGGGCATTGAAGTTAAGCTGTGGTTGAGTTATACTTATCAAATGAACTGTAACATGTGTTTTAATTAGTTTATCTGGTTGTTTTACCTATCATAAGAAATGGGAAATACAAGATTTTTTTGTTTTCAACAGGTTTAAGGTGCTGCCATCTGCCACGAATGAGAGTATCGCATACTAACAATCCAGGCTTATGAATTTGGCAGTGTAAGACACTGGGAACTCTTCATGTGTTGAAGCCTTCTCGGTCATAATATTTACCCTGAAACAAGGAACTAAGTAGCTTCATTTGGTTTGCCTAGTTAGTGCGATAAAATTCTGATTGCTTAAACGTATTGGGTGAAAGCAGTTAGTAAGCGATTTTTCCCACAGATAGCAGTTAGAATACCATCTTATTTATGGTTATTTGATTTTTTTCTTTGAATGTATTAAAATAACAACTAAATAAATTGTTGTTTAAACATTTTTTTCTGAAAAATCTTTTTTTCCTAACGGTGTAGAAAATTAAACAAATCCTGTCTGAAAACGTTTTGTTTTATGCAGCACCACAAAAATTGAAATTTCTGAAACATTAAAACAAAGCAAGCTTACATCTTTTGAGCTAGGGGCAATAAAATGATAAGCCGTACTTTTTGACTGTTTAAAAGAACACTTATTGGGAAAAAAATACTGCGAATTTAGTGTAGGCAATAAAATGTTTCCGTGTATACAACCAATGAGTGAAAACTTCATAGACTTGTGAAGTCCTCAATGAAAGCAATACTAAAGACAGTTTGAAGTAAGAATATCAACTTTGAAAACAGTGTGGTTTAGCACTATATTGTGCCAAAGCGTTCCGTTACGTTAATATATTATGAAAAAAAAACATTTAAAAATCAAACTTCAATGTAAAAAAAGGCTTTATTTGTTTTTTCCAGTGATAAAATTAAAAGCAAAATAATATTTAATATCAATTTATGCATAAAAATTAAATTCTAAGGTCTTAGTAGGTTCGTCCACCTTGGGCACTAATAATAAAATTAGTGAATTTATATAAATTTTGAGCTCTAATTGCTTTCATAAAATTTCATTTTTTCTTCTGTTAACCAGTTTTTGAATGCAACATAATAATTTAAAAAGTCTAATGAATTACTAAAACTCAAATACATTTATTATCATGGATTGTTAGGTGTATGTCTAATACGCTATTTGCAGACATACTAGTGGCCTAATATTACAACTAATAATACTAATGTAAACTAAACTCAGACGCACAATAGCATATGGAAGGCTAAGGCTTACTTCAGCCCACTGAAGGGAGGAAAAACTGATTCAACCTTGCCCGGTCCGAGGATAATATTGCTAATATAATAATCGAATGAATTAAACCATTTAGTCAAATGTTGTATGAAATAAAAAACTGTTTGTACGAAAGAAGCATAGATTGATAATTCCCATTTTCTTTTAAGTAATAAAAATAGTATAAACTTTAGTAAGCTGATTTGACAGGAGTAAAATTTCTTTATAGACAGCGATAATCTTTATTGGCAATAAAGCCATTGTGTCAAACTTTAAAACAAGTGTTATCTACAAAGCGAAACCCCCTTTTTCCCACTGAAATTAAAATTTAACATTACCTAACAAATTATTAGTTATAAAAATTTTCCATAGTGCTTTACGAATGAAATACTGAAGCTTTTTTTCGCACAAATAGAGAAATATAAATGAACTTTTAATGTTATCAGTTTAGCTTTCATTGTACAAATAAAATATGGCACAAAATAATTCTTTGTACAAAATTGCTAATAAGCCTTGATATTAAATTGAAACTAAATATTAAAATACATAGACTCATTGAAATTTATTAAATTAATATTAATATAGTAGAATTTACATAAATCAATTACATAATAAGATTGTTAAGAAATTAGGAGTGTTTGCACTAGGAGTTATGTCTGTCCTTTTCAAACAAAATATTCCGTTATTAATTATGATAAGACACATACAAGAAATTTTCTACCAACAATAGAGACATTAATTCAGTTAACAGAAAAGTTATTCATTTAATTATTGCGGGCATTTTATAAAATTAATGCTAATAATTAGTTACGTTACTTATTTCAGGTTTTATGAATAGTATAAAGGATGAAATTATGATTATAATTTAAATAATTATGGTTAAATTTAAACTAGCCTTATTCTCATTTTAATTAAGGGTGATTAATGATAATATATATTTATGCATGTCAATGCTCGATTTACCTTAGAAATCTATAAGTCTACTTTCTAAAAACTGGAAAATTGGTTTCATTTAAAAAAAATTATCTAATAACCCCTTAATCCACATTTTCTTTCTTGTTTTTCTTCCTTCATTTAAATTGTTTTATTTTTTCCGCATTGAGTTTTGCTTAAAAAACTGATTAATTATAATTGCAAATATATTTATGTCGAATTTATTCTTTATGCAACAACCCATAAACAATATATTATGTTATTTTCATACAAAGACCAATTATTAGTATTTTTTATCCAATTTGTTTAATTGGTTTCATACTTATAAGAGCAAAATAGTACATAGTAAAACTAATCTGTTTTTCCATGTAACAATACTTAAGTTAGTATCCTCTTAATGTCCTCCCCTCCCCCAACCGTCGAGAGGTTACCCAACTTTTTACCACTCACTAAGTGAAGGATAATTAACAGTTTGCCACTGGATAGAGTTTTTTGCCTGCATAAATACAAGTTTCAAAGATTTTTAAACTATTTTTACTGTGCATTTATAAATGCTCAGTAATGTTTTTCGCCATGCAATAAAAATGTAAATATACGCCTAGAAACCCCGCAAAATATCTACAACACTGTAAATTACTCTGAATAAATTACACAAAAGAACGAAGATTTATAAAAAATACGAGTATTATTTATTTAAAACATATTCTACAGTTTTTCTCAACAAGGAAAACTTTTATAATGAATTTCATTGCAATTCAGTTATTTTTAAATAAAATTTAACACATTGAGTTTTGTATTACATAGTGATTAATAATTATTGCAAATATATTTATATCGAATTAATTTTTTTATACCACTGCGAATATAGTATTCAACTTGTTCAACTAGTTTCATTTGAATAAGCGCAGAAAAGCACATCCGAAAAAACTATATGCCTAAATAACAATTTTCAAGCGATTTCTTTTATTAACCCATCCTCCCATTGTCGAAACCAATGGGTGAAGTAGTACAATTTTTACCACTCACTAAATGGTTTACCCCTGTTTCGAATTTTTCTTTTTTAAATGTACGGGTTTCAACCATTTTTAAACTATTTTTACTGTACATTTATAATTATTAAGTAAAGTTTTCCGTCATGCAATAAAAATATAAATATACACCTAGAAAGTCAGTTAAATACTTACAGCACTGTAAAATACCCTGAATGAAATCCTTAAAAGAAACAAAGATTTATGAAAAAATATTATTTATTTAAAACATACCCTACCTTTTTTATCCCGAAAAAAAACTTTATAATAAATTTTATAGCAATTCAATTAATTTTAGTCAATAAAAGGGAACATCTTTAACTGAAATATCTTTATTAAAAAAGATAGAAGGAATGTAATGAAAGAATAAAACATTTCTTTTCGGAAAAAAATAGTGTCATAAAAAACGTAAGTCAAAAACAGTTTTATTTTGGGCAATGTTATTATTTCAAATCAGTCGCTTCGAATTTCCTACTTAATTAATTATAATAAGACACAAAAATCTCAACAAATGACGGGGAGAAAAAAATAAATTGTTCCGTCATTCTAAAATAAGTTTTTAATTTATTTTTTTAAATCTCACTATTCGTTAATTTAAGCGTTGAACCTGCATCATTAAAAAAAAATAAACGTGAATTCATTTTAGCTTTTTCTATTCTATTCAAATTTTCCTTATTAAACATTTTTGTTTCGATGTTATGTTCTTTAAAAACTATGAGCGAATTAAAAAAATACCCTGCTTCTGCTTTAACTAATGAGTTGGACTCAGTAGAATTTAAAATTTTAATTAGACTTAAAAAGCTAGTTTTTTTTAATGTATTTTAAGAAATGAATATAATATTTGTTTTTCTGGAAAGTTGATTTAAATAAGCTTATTTCTTTTCTTTCTTTTTTTTTTCTTGTAAAGATGAAAATGTTTGTAAAACAATTTTTCTTTTGCTAGTCTTTAACCTGGAATGGAATTTTGAATTTTTCACAAAAAATGACAAACTAAATGTAAGTAAAAAGGAAATTTTATTCATACTTTTTAAATGGGATAAAACAAATGTAACCGTTATAATGAGGAATGCTTTTTTTTAAGTCTAATAATAATATTTGTCTTCCATTCTTTACTTGTGTTTAAAATTTTTACGACACCGTTTACGTTTCATACGGTTTTAATAAGAGAAAAACATTAATTAAAAACTTTAAAGTATACTTTTTTTTCAGAAAAAATTCTAAGTACGATGCATTTTACAAACTAAAGATAACGTGTTTGTTCCAAACAAGTTGTGCAAAGTTTCATCATATGTATTTCTTTTTTATAAAAAATGACTTTTAATTACCTTCATAAAAATTTAATGTCAGTATTTTTTGCTTCCTTTTAATCATAAAAAAACATAACCCTTCAGAAAGCAAGTCTTTATTTATTTTTTAGGAAATCCACTTAGTATTCTGTATCAATTCATGGTTGAATCACAGTATAGGTATTAATCATAATTTCATACTCATTTTCAGCAATTCTAATGCAGTGCAAATTAGGACCGTATTTCCAATAAATCGTAAAATAACGTAATTAAATAATGCTAAAAGAATCAACTGAAAATGTTGTACAATTCAACTTCAATGGCATATTTAACTTGATGTAAATTTGCTTGCTATTTTAGAATCCTCTATATTTTCGACTGACCTGTATAGAAATTCTAAGATAATTACAACTGTGTTTACAGAAAGCAGCCAATATTTTAAACGTAAAGACTTATTAAGCATTTGAATTTCAGATTTCGTTATTTTTTGTTTCATGAAAGTAGGAGATATTTAAGAGAGTTTAATGAACTGAGATTTAAATCAAAAGTAATAACATATTTGCGTAAAAAGTGCTGCAGTTTTTTTTTAACTTACAAAGAGAAAAAAAATTTATAATTATTTAGTATTTTTTTTTAATTTAAAAATTTTTTTCACTTTTGGCACTTAAAATTATTATTCAACTAGCACAGACCTAAAATAGCAATTAAAGAATTAAAAGTAAAAGCATATATTGTATTGTAAATAAAGGCAGTACAGTATTTTTGTATAATCCTACTTACACTTAAATTTGAGATAGTATTGTTGATGTAAAATAATCCATAGCCACTATGACTCACTATTTAAGGCACTGAACTGTCTTTGTGAAGAACTGGAGTTAGACCAGCTTCAGGTCAATGGATATCAGTTAGTTTGGGAAGTAAAGACGACTTATGCACAGTACAAACCACATTGCTACAATCATGCTGTTGGTTACGAAGATGTGGAGCCTTACCCTCCATGACCCCTCTGACCCACAGCGCTCTGTTACGGGGATAAGTTATTTTACAATACTTGTCCTGTAACATGGTTCAACTTAGCACTTTCACAAAGTTCTACCAACCGTGCTCGATATAACATTACAAATAACCGATAATTGAGTTCAACCTTCAACTCGAGAGTATTGCCACTAAATTACAACAAGTAAAAAATAGCTCAAATTGATGAATCGTGAATTTAAATTATTCACAACATCATGGAGAAAAAAGTTCTGGTAAAATTACAGTACTATTTAAAATGGACATTTTTAGCGAAAAAAAATGGAGGGGGGGGGGAAACCTAAGTATACTGTATTTAAATCATTCATTTTGTCTATTTTTCAGCTCATATGATAACGGTTTATCAGAAATTTTGATTTTTAAAATTATAGTTGTATTATCATATAGTGAAAAATACAAGACTGAAAATGAAATTTAACCGAATAAATGATTTTTATGCCTCTCATCTAACCAACAAATGGTCTTTATATTCTAAGGTATCATTATCGAATTTTAGAGCTATCAAATTTTATCACATTTCCCAATACTTTATTCCAACCATATTTTATTGTTAACTTATCAAAATCATAGCCAGACTGCCTCAGGAAAAATTACAGAACTTTCTGGTGTTACAGCCGGAAACAGGGTAAATTTTACCATCTTCTGGTAGTTTTGACCATACTTTCTTCCTAGGGTTATATTTTTAAAAATTAATTTTTAAAACAATGTCAATATCGACTTATTATGCCATAAAACTCTAACTATCTGGATTGGATTGAATGTAGAATCTAACTAATGAAAATTCAAATATTTGTAAAGTCAACTCTTTACCTGAATTGGACTAAATGTAGAGTTTGAGGTGAAGATGATTACAAAACAAAAGCATTTATACTACTCAAAAATCATTCATTGCTCAATCATTCGTGTACACAGAGTCACAAAAGCAGCGGTAGCTAAGAATGTTGTGCCTCTCAATGTTGTGTCCCTAGTTCGAATCCCAGCGTCAAACTAGATCTAGGAACGTGGCTCTGCACAACGCAGTTATAAATTTCTTTTAAAAGAATAGTTAAATAACAATTTATGTTATTGTTATTTTACCAATTTAACAAAACAGTCAATAAACCATAAATAAAATATTATTCAAACTGTGAATAGTCAGAAAAACCTTTCATTAACTCCCTTCACCTTATACAACCAGAATTCTATCGCACAAACTAGACCCGCCTAGTGAAGCTGTTCATTGCTTAATTATTGGTACATATTATAGCCGAGAGAGCTAATCTGTCGATTTCATGACCACCCATAGAACTGGGGTTTAAATCCCAGGGTTGACACTGTGATATTTTCTCCATCCCCTATAACGCATGAAGAACTTCCAATGTCCTGCACTCCCCATATGTGACACTGTCCTGTTAGAATACGATACTCTCCTTCACTCATAGATAGTAAGCATTATAAGGCTCCAATGTACAGTTAAACATTTTTACGGTTTTGAAACCATGCTAGTAGTACATGGTTAAAAACAGCACAGTTTTGTATTCATGGCTCCTTAACCATACTAGTTGTAAACGGTTTCAAAACCGTAAAGTTAAAAAATGTCCTTAATCGTAAATTTTGCAGCTAATCGGATTTTCAGATAGCTTACGAATATTTTGCCACAATTTTTGAATGAAAATTCGAACAGTGTGGGCTTGCACCTACCGCAAAGCCTACATAAAGTTTTCTAATTATATTAACAGTGTTTACTAAAATAACAGTACACATCTGCTTAAAAAATGGGAGTCTGTTCTTAAATAACAATATTTTTCTGTTAAATAAACTGTTTTATGCAGGCACGCCCGCTGAAAGTTTTTTTTACCGTAAATACAACAGATTTCTTTACAGTACAAAAACACGTTAAAAAGTTGATAAAATTTAAATAGCTTATAAGTTAACTATTTAGTTACACACAACTTGAGATGTGATTTACTTTATTTCTTATAAAAGTGAATAAAAATATTCATTTGAAATCAATAATAATAAAAAAAAAATAATAATTGATAATATTATCAATCAATATATGCTTCCAATAAAAATTATACACATCTTCATGTAATTTGCTATGTTAGAAAGAGAAGGGATTACTTATAGAGATAAAAATAATACCCAACTTTTTCAAGTAACAACTCTTTACTAAAACTCTAATCATGGAATAAAATAATCCGGTGGGAAAAACGAGTATATGCCCGTGAGAGGCAGTCGAACAATTTATTCCGCTACATTTTATTCACCGCATTCGTCTGATTTTAGCCATACCCGCCAAAAATAATCGGACTCTTCCGTAACGTGCGGAGCACCAAATTGCGTTTTTCCTTCTTACAAAATCACATCTGCAATGTTTCACACCAAATATTTAAAAAAAAATAGCTGAGAGCTCTAGAAATATGGAAAAAACGCTATCATAAAAAAATTTCCATTTTCTCCTTTTCCTCTTTTAATTCCGGGATTGTTAAATGCGTGCATTAAATGTTAAAATCAATATCTCATTAGTCTCTGAGCTTAAAATATCCCACCATTTATTTTATTCAAAAAACGACTTAACCAAAAAAAAAGAACTTTTACTTTTAAAAAAAAGCGTCTACTCTCTAATTATAGCAATATAGTGAGTGTTATACAGTTCTAATTAGCTCTAAAATTTTCGATACATTTTAAAGGGTGATACGGGCATTTTCCGTTAATAAAAAAAAGAACAATTGAAATTCTATTTCAATCTCAGAAGATTACTATTATTTGAAATTGTATTCTTCCTCAGCAAACTGTAGGATTCTATTCCTAAGAATAGGGACTTTTCATTTTAATTTCCCAAGTTTCTGAATCTCAATGGGGAAAAATCGTTTTTCAAGAAGTTCGTATTAGTATTGCTGAGTTTTAAATTAAAATTGATTTTTTTTTCTAAGTAATTAGACGTTGAAAGATCTTGAATCGAGTTTAATAACTTTTTAAATTGAACAGTTTCTAATAATGTAGTATTTTTCTGTCTTTTTTTAATCATTTAAATTAGTCGTAATGGTCTGTATTTGAATAAAGCAAAGTTAAAGGGAAATGAAGTAATTTTAATTATGGAATGTTAAAAATCAATAAACTTCTGAAGAAAGTAAAACATAAAAGAGGCTTATTGGAATAACTAATTAAAACTTCCTAGAAGAAAGAGATATAAATGGATAAAGAATTTCAGCAGATTTTAATTTTTATTACTTAATTTAAGTATTCTTAAGCAGCGCAAATATTTGCACCCATTTCATTATTCCATAATTTTAGTTGTCCATTAAAATCTTCGTTTTGATTTGAAAATAAATTTTAATAGAAATATTGCACATAAATTTCATTATTCCATAATTTCAGTAGTTCATTAAAACCTTTGTTTTGATTTGAAAATAATTGTTGATAGAAATATATTACATAAATTTCATTACATCATTATTCCATAATTTCAGTAGTTCATTAAAATCTTCGTTTTGATTTGAAAATACATTTTAATAAAATATTGCACAGAAATTTTAATGAAACGTTGAATTGTGGTAAGTATTTCTTAACAAAATTGCTTCATGTAACACCACAAGATTACAAGGTGTCAAGAAACAATACAGCAAAACAATATACTATAAGTTCAATGCTTAGTAAATTCTAATAGCTTATTAATAGTCCTCCTGTAAAAAAATAGTATAAGACAACAAGAAATATCTTGAACAAAAAATATACTGTGAATTTAATGCTTAATAAATTCTAATAAAATATTACTGTCACTGTGCAGTAAATTTTTCTAATAAAAATAATTGTCCTCCAGCAATGAAATATTGTAGAATTACAAGACTAGGGTAATAACTCGGACAAAAAATATGCTTTAAATTTAATACTTACTAAACTCTAGTATAATATCAATTGTCCTCATTAAATAAAATATTAAAAGACATTAAGAAATAACTTGGACAAAATATATTGAAAAATTACTGCTTATTTAATTCAAATAAAACAATAACTGTCCTTCTGTAATAAAATTCCATAAGACAACAAGAAATAACTTTAACAAAAAATGTACTATAAATTTATTCTTATTAAATTCTAATAAACCTCTTTCAATAGGTTATTACATGACAACTTTTATAATAACTTTTAAATAACTTTTACAAATATGCTATAAAGTTAATGCATATTAAATTTTAATAAGAAATTAACTGTCATAATGCAATAAATTATTACAGTGTGTCAAGAAAAAACTTGAACAAAAAATATACTATTAGTTTAATGCTTATTAAATTCAAAAAAAAATTTTAATAATAAAGTATTGAAAAAAAATATTATGGCGTAAAATATTACACCCTGTGTAACATGTAAAAACCTGTATCAAAATATTACGGTTGTATAATAATTACGCGTGTCACAAAATTTGTTGCTATAGGACACATTTCAAATACTGTTATTTTGTCTCCCTCTCAGTCCAATGATTTTAGAGATTCAAACCCGTTGTGCCTTAGACGAAAAAAACGGAAAATCTCATTGAATTCAAGTCTGCTGAACAATATAGTCTTTCTGCTGGGTAAGAAAATTAGAAGAAAAGAAAGGTACGTTTAATTGTTTTAGAGCCTCTATACTCTGTTACAAGACGGAAAAAAAACCATTATCCCCATGGAAAGA
This sequence comes from Parasteatoda tepidariorum, assembly GCF_043381705.1. Classification (NCBI taxonomy): domain Eukaryota; kingdom Metazoa; phylum Arthropoda; class Arachnida; order Araneae; family Theridiidae; genus Parasteatoda; species Parasteatoda tepidariorum. The sequence goes on along the minus strand of NC_092208.1, from coordinate 50,492,419 downwards.
GCCTGTTTGCATCAAGTGCACGCCAAATAGATGTCAATCTCCCAGTGCCAACTCTTGAAGCGAAGTTGCACAGTCTGTTTTTTTGCTTACTTTCTTATGAATAATAAAAAAATAATCTATTAACTTGCATGGTTTTTCTGTTCGTATTTAATGAAACTGATCAGAGAATAATAAATATTGTTTCTTGCAGATGATTTTATTTTACATTCAAACGAAAGTAAAAATTCCTTATCTCGCATTAGATTTGTTAACAGCATGTCAGCCTATGATGTGCCATTTTCAGTGGTCCAATCAAAGCCAATGCTCTTTTGACGTCATACATTTTTTTTTCTTTTTCAAGAACGAATGTTCTCTTATTTATTGAAATATGTCACCAAGTCTAAGGTTCTAGTAAGACTACGAAGCGATAAACTTTCTTTTAATAACTCTATGATATATATCATAAAAAATACCACGAATTAAATTTCGACCAAATGTGTTTAGCTTTTAAAAGCTTTTATATAGTGTTTAAAGCACATTTGAAGAATTTCATAATAAAATAAAAAGGAACTGTGTACAGTTGCGGATGATTACTTAAATCCTATACCTCAATGGTCTTTTGCTACTTGCAACGGAGTGTAGCAGTTGCAGTTGCAACGGAGTATGATTGAGTAGGAGAACATTTCCATTGAAAAAAAAATTCGGTTTCCAAAAAACTTCTGACACCAATGAAGTGTAATATCTTTCCAAACGAGTTTGCGATACAATGCTGGGAAAATATTTCGTTTTAAATTTCCTCTAAGTTACTTTTTACTAACACACTATTTTTAGTTAAATATTTTTGACCATAAAAATCAAATAATGAAATCAACTAAACAATAATTTCAGTTTACACAAGTATAATAAATAAGGAAATTCCTCTTCTATCTTGAAAAGCTAACTGATTTTCTTATCTAATTAGGGGGGAGGGGAAACAAGGCTTAAAAACCCATTAAGAGATTTACTCTTTTTACATTTTTACAAATACATACATTATGCTTTCGCATGTTAAAATGTAAAAAATACACTAACTTTATTTTAACTAATTTTACGTTACCAATGAAAAAGTACCCAAAATGCAAAATTTTAATACATACCAAGATATTTTATATTTTTTTTTACCTTTAGAAATTTTATCTTGCTCTTTAAAAGAGACATATAGATAATGTACTTGTACAACTATATATTACTTGTAATTACTCTATTTGCTTATAACTCTGAAGTGAAGTTGATAACTCAAACGACTTTTATTATTTTTTGAAGAAATATTTTACATAATATTTTTGCATGTATATTATATACTATTTTATATGTAGCAGTAATTAAATCCAATTCGCATGTTTTGTTTATAAAATAAAAAACTGCTTTAATTTCAAAAATTTTTTAGTAAATTACGACTTATTTTTTTACTATGAGGATTCAGAACAAAATAGTGAAAAACTGCAAATCTGAAAATAAGTATTAAAAACAGTATATAGATAAGGAAATGAACTTTTAATTATTCATTTATATTTTATTTTACCTCATTAATACTTTAAATGGTTTTTAACGTAATTTAGCAATTACATTAAAATAAGACGCTAAAGTATTTTCTTCAAAACATTTCATTAAAAAAAATTGTGTTCGAAATACGGTTTGCATTAAATTTCAAACTTATAATTTCTAACTTCAAGAAGAATTTACGAGTAAATTAACGCAAACTTAATGACAGCCAAATTAAAGTTTATGGCCGAACAAATTACATTTAAAAATATTCAAAATCTTTGTAAATGCTTAAATTTTTAATTTTAATTACTTTTTTAACTGTAGAAAAATATTTTTTATTAAAATATTTATTATTCTAATATTAATGAGGAGAAATAATTTTAAAATGTAATATTATTATTATTATTATATATTATAGATTACGTATAATATATATACATATAATATTATTATATCTATATAATAATAATAATAAATGCATGAAGTAGCATAATTCAAGTTAAAGCCTAGTATAACTGCATCAAGAACTTTTTTTTAAAAAAAAATTCTATCTATCCTGCTGTCTAAGTTTTGAGAAAACTTCCACACAAAGTTAATAACTTAGGATAAAATATAGATAACAATTTATCGAAAATTTAATATCTAAGTGAAATTCCTATTATTTCAACATTCATATATTCTATCGCTCAAATAATATTTAGTATGTGGAACACTTTTACATAAAATATTATTGCCATGTCTAAAAGAAACTGAAAAGATTTTTTTATATATATTTTAGATTCTGTGCTGCCTAAGTATCGGAGAAAACTTCCACACTTAATAAATAACTTAAGAGGGCAAAATATAAAGCACAGTTCTCCTAAATATTAATATACAGGCTAAATACCTCCTATATACAACAATGAAGACATCACGAACTTCGATTAATTGTTACTCCAAAACCATTCCATTGAAGCTCTCACATTCAGTTAACTGATCATACAAATTTTATATCCCATTTTGTTAGCATCATTTTCCACACCATAATGTAGCACATTGAAGGAAGTGCACCATTTGCTTCCATCTAATCGATGCCATGCATAATTAGTTCGTTTTATCCCAAGTAATTGCCCATGATATAATCGTCTTCGTTTATATGTCTTGATAACTCCAGAGACAGGAACGTGCTTGAATGCAAATAACCTGATATTCTAACCGCCGTGCAGTATACCATAAACGGATTCACTACAAGCAATGCGGGGTCTCAGAACTGAGGCTGAAAATTATTCAGGATAAAATATTTGAACTCTGGCTGTGCTGTTATCGAAGACAATCTGCGTAGTTGGAGACTATAATTTCCTTGATGGTCATGTTAACGTAAGGAAATAGTTTAAAGGGTTTATTTGGTACGGAATATATTGTTCTTTACGCCTCGAGGAAGAGGTGTGAGGATTAGATTCGTTCGGAATCTCTGTCTGATTATATACCATAAAGCTTGTTATGAATAGAAAGACACGACTGGTTGTTAACTATACTGGATTTGAGTTTATATTTTAAAGTTTAATTTCAATGGTAATCATTTTGGATAGAGAAATTATAGACAAAGAATGCTATGACGAATATATTATATTATAATTGGACAATGAATATTTTAAATGAAAAAGTATTTAAATATTAGTTTTATTTTAATATTTAGGGAATTTATGTATTTCATTAAGTAATATCTCAATATGCAAATGTATGTTATGCATTAAAGTTTCATATTTATCAGATTAATATTTGTTTTAATAAAATAATATGATTCAATTGCGCTAAGGAATTTATAGCAGGAACCAAAGGAAGTTAAGGAAAATATAGCAAGAACTTCTTGGATACCAAAAAACGAAAGAAAATGGACAATCTTATAATCTATTAAGGTCAATGGGATAAAAATTGCCTCACTAATTTATGACAACAATACAAATCACTAAAATTGTAATATTTTTTATCTATTAAACTATTTTTAAAAATATGAATATTAAGTAGATCGCTTCATTTTGAGCTTGCATACGATCACTATGTTTTCTATAGTTCTTCTTGGCTAAAAGTTATGATTAATATTTTTTTTAACTATTGCCTTTAATTATTTCATTCCTTAGAAATTTTTTATAAATAAATCAATTATTTTAAAACCTTAATACATTTTATATGAAACTGCGACTTTAATTTAGCACAAATTTAGTATTAATTTAATACAAAATTAGTTTACGACATTTTTATAATAACATGAAAGATTGCACTTTCAAATCTAAACTTCTTCTTACCCTTAGACTGAAAGTTTTACTATAATAAACAGACAAATATCGTTTTCCATTGAAAATAGTAAAATAAAAGAAATCAAATTTTTGAAATACTCAAATTTTAATTTTATTGCCGCATACTTAATTTTATTTATTATATTTCCTTTTTAGAATTTATCAAAACCTGATAAATATTTTTACCAAAGAAAGTATTTAGAAATAGTACGTAAAATTATTTATTAATAATGATTTAGAATTTTGAAAAGTTTAGTAACATTCATTGCATTCTTTAACTGTATATGTTGCCTTACACGTAGTTAAGAATAAAATTTCTCATGAAAAGAAACATAAATTTGAAGAAAGAAAAAATACGAATTATTTTTCCTGACGATAACTGAAACACGGTATAACGGTAAAAATGTACCTCTATCATAAAGTGTTGAAAAGCACTTTATTATAGAGATACATAAAATTGTAAGATAATATTATGCAATTACTTTATAATCTCATAAACTAGCAACTTTTAACCCTTTAAATCAGAGTAATAATCCAAATCAAAAACGTACTAATAATACGGATAAATATTAGAAAGGAATATTAAATAAATAATAAGAGTAAATAAGCTATAAAAAATATTTTGCAGTTAAATACCGTAATATCTTTTGTTAATTTTATGCTGAGAACAGAGAAAAATATTTCTGTATTTCGAAGATTATATCAAGATATTTCAAAGATAAATCTCAGACGTCGTTGCGTTTCAACGATTATTTTTAGTTATTGTGGTACTTTAAAAAATTTTAATAAATTATTTTACATATATTTAAAAAGTAAAAGAGTCGTTATTTCCATTACAGTTATTTGTGTTTCTCTAATTATAATTACATTAAAAGCTAAAAGAAGCATAAATAATTCGTATTTAATATGATTTAAAGTAAACAACACTTAAAGGATTTTTCTCTTTCCGACTAACCCATTTTAGAAACAATTGTGCCAAAAGATAAAAGATCAAAAGATCACATAGCAGTCTTTTCCTATTATTACACAGTTAAATAGGTTTGATTTTAAAGAATGCTGTTTTCAATTTCAAACAAATAATAACTTTTTCTAACGTTGCAAACGATTCCTTGTAACAAATTCGTCTTCTCCCACGATCCTGTGCAGTAGTAATAAAAATGTTATTTGGATGAACGCCAGCAACTGCATCTCATGTGAATAAAGAGAATAAATATTATGGAAATGGTAAAATGCTATTTAGACCTTTTCACTCTTTTATTTTAGCTTAACTATAGAAAAGGTTACAAAATTAAATGTGATGGTATTTATAGAATTGTTGAGCTATTTATTAGATTTAATTGATGAAAATTAATATTTTTATGTTCTTGTTTTATATTTTTATGTAGTTTTTTTTATTTTTTTAAACAATGATTTAGATTCAATGCATTTGGAATAAAAATTAGGAACATAATTTTGGCAATAGAATCCGAATTATATGGCATTTAAACATTTATTACTTACAGGAATCATTATTTATAGGAAATTCTGCTTTTCAAATTTGAAGTTCTAATTACCTCACATTTAGTAAAAATGCAAAACTGATAATCAAATTTTACCGAGAAAATTGCTTTCCTGCTATGATCTGGGATACCATCATTAAACTTTATCTAAGGTATCATGATCATGCCACATTTACCAAATTTCATTACGTATAATAAAACGATATCTTATTGCTAATTTTATCAAAATCATTACTAAAGCACTTTGGTTAAAATTATCAAGTTTTATAATATACCCATAGAACAAGAAGTCTTGTAAATTTAAGCCATTCTGGTAGCTTTGATCATGCTTCTTTTCTTAGTGTGAATGATTCCTTTTTACTTTAAATAGCGACTTAAGTTAAAAACGGACTTTTAATTAGGTTGGTTATAGTTAAAATTCTACCAGAATATTCTAAAACTTACCGTGTTCCTGGCTCTATGGGAACACTAAAAGGCTCAGTAACTTTCACCAGAGTGCTTTGGTAATTATTTTGGTAATATTAAAAATAAAGCATGGCTTTAAAACATGCGATAAAATTTGGTAAATGAGATTAAATTTGGTAATTTCAACAAGATACCTTAGAGCGTGGTATAAAACCCATTTATTCGGTGGAATTTACTTCTCCGTTTTGTTTGTTTTGTTTTTTTACTGAATGTGTAATAAAGAAAACTATAATTTTAAAAGCCAAAATTTCTGGTAAGCAATTAACATATGAAGGAAAAAACAACCAAATGTGTGGTTTAAATATCGTATACTCTGCTTTTATTAAACAGAATAATATTTTTTTTAAATGTCGTTACCATACAGTACGGTTATTTTACCAGAATTTTTTTTTCTCCGTGTAGAATATGAGCATGCAAAGTTTTCAATTTCGGTGTGTTTATTAATGCCCAGCAAACTAACATTTAAACAATTCGAATAATTTCGTAATTACGCTTAATACTTCTAAAACTCATCGCGAAGTTCAGTCATTTATAATTCAGTTAAAGTCATTTATAATTCAATTCAATTAAAACCACTCACGATTAGTAAAATGTACCAATCTATAAACAGTATTTTTTTTAATAATACTTAAGCATTTCGGAGAAATCAGTCTAAGATCTTTATTTTCATTTCAAGCAATAGTAAGCATTCAACGGGAAATCAAATAAGTTAGTATTCTACTCCGTAAATAAATGAAGAGAAGTGCATTAGCAATGATATCAGTGACAAAGTTTGTGAATGGTATATACAGAGGTTGCAATTCTTGGCTTAAAAGCTTTCTGAAACAAGAATCATCTACCGCAGTTGGCTTTTACCATCTAACCTTGTTTTATTTTCCCTGGACGAAATTTCTGGGGCATTGGCAGTGGTATCACTTTTTTTTTTCCTGGATGCCAAGCAGTCTTGGGGAAAAATAAAAAGGATTGGATCGAAAGAATAAGTAAAATCTAATACTTAAAGATATAAGCGGAATTGAAGTTAAGCCATACGTTAAAAGCTTTCGAAAAATTTCCGCCGTTTCTGGTTCTTTTTTTTTATATGGGATGGTCTTCTCAGATAAAAAAAAATCGTACATTTTTAGCGATTGAAACAAGGTCGAATCTTTCATCTGAAAGTTTTTCATTCGACTTTTCGTAATAGTTGACATTTGTTTCGTACTTAAAAGATGATAAGAGGCATTTGCAGTTTATTTGAGCTCCGAATATATATATATGCATGATAGCTAAATAGACTAAAAACATAATATGCTCTACTGATATTTTTTAATTAATAATAGGTTTGAACTTTCAAAATTTAACCAAAACTACTGTTAAAAATTTTGAATATAATTTCTTTTACTTAATATCAAAAAGGGGTATGTTTTTGCAGCATCAAAATTTATAAAGAACAAAGCGATCTGTGTGTTCTGTTTTGTTTAATATTACATTAAGTTAAAAACAATTTTACGCAGAAAATTGAGGTAATGGATACCCTTTTGATATTTCATGTATAAGACACGGAGAAAAAAAATGGTAAAGTTGGTAAATTACAGTTCTTATTACCACACGTTCAGCATATAGTTCTTATTTACCACCTTCAAATACAGAGCAAAAAAGTAAATTTAACCAAATAAATGTTTTTTATGCCGTGATTTGTGGTATCATGATAAAGTTAATTAATTTTGCCACAATTACCAAATTTTATCACATACTATAAAAACATATTTAATTGCTAATTTTACCAAATTCTTTACTAAAGTGCTTCAGTAAAATTAGAGGGCTTTTTGGTGTTCCCATAGAACCATAAATGAGATATTTTTTATTATTATCTCGTGGTTGTGACTATACTTTTTGTCTCAGTGTATCAGTGTTTGTTCCTAGTGATTTTGCAGTTTAACTCGTATCGACTTGTGATACTTTTATCAAAGTTTGATTTACTGCAGCAATAAATTTGCCATCGAAATAAGAATTTTAATATGAACAAAAAATATTGGACATCTTCTGCCTTAACGTAAATCTATCAACTTACGTAGCCAAGCCATAACACTAAACTACTACAATTCCAAAATCATAATAATTGAACTCATCTTAAAATTTTAATGAGAAATATAAGAAATGATGTGCTTAATTGCGTGTATAGAAACGGATTAATGTGTCTTACAAACTTAATCTATATTTTGTTGATTTTTTAAACAGAAATAATATTTTAGTGAAAAGTATTATTTAAATTTTTTCGATCAAAACTATAAATTAATTATATTCTGAAATATGTGTATTTAGACGATATATTATAGAAATTTGTGGTTTAAATTTTTTTTTCTTTAATCTATTTAAAATATAATTGAGATTTTAAACTTGTTCACATTGAACAGACCTAAACCCTTTCGGTAAGGTAGTAATTTCTTATTCATTTAGATAATATTCTTAAAACTAACTCTCGGCATATAAAATATCCCAAGATGGTTCAGCATAATTAAACAACTTTTATGCTCAAAAATGTATAAAATTATTCTCTTTGCTTTACTTTTATCAATGTTTAATACCAAACAAATCACAATTTAAGCGGATCCTTTACAGAATATTTTCGATTGGCATATATTAACATTAAGAGTTGAGTGAATATTATAATTGCTTCTTAAGTCAGTATTTCTTTCTTCTAAAGCTAATTCTTCTTAATTCTTATTAAAACTAATTTTGCGAAAGGTTTCAAAAGCTATGAGTTTATCATTTCTGCTGATAAATGATTCACATTGTTCAAATATTCAAACATTTTAAAGTAAAACTTTGTTTAAAACTCTTACATATCACAGAAATATTACGTAATTACATATTTGAAGTTTTGAAAATTTTATTATATGTTATATTTTCCTTTTGTATAAGAATAAATTTCTTGTAAGAATCTCTAATTAAGTGTAACGTAAATATGAACCACCAGAAACATCATATCCCTAATTTAATAGAGTGATGCAAAGCTCTGGATTTAGCATTTAGAAATTTCAACAAGACATATAAAATTAATTACAGAAATAAGAATAACATATTAACTTATGTAACAGCATCATGTATTTCTATTCAAATCTACTCCTGAAAATAATAAATTCTATTTCGTTTTAGAAATTGCGTATATAGCATGTTCTTTATTAAAATTAAAACGGAAGATTTCCTCAAATAAACAAGCGTGTAGTTAGCCCTAATCGTATTCCTTATGGATAAATAATGACATGATACCAACAAAATCATTGTATATGTATTGTGTATGTATCAGAAACAAAATTAGCTTATTCTTTCAATTAACTAATTAAGTTAGTTAATATAATTAGTTAATTAACTAATCGAAATATTTTCTAATTATTTAATTTAATTCAGTCTTAAGTTTAATTAAAAAAAGTTCACAACACTTATAAATGAATGAGTTCAGCATTACATCACAATAAACTTTCCTTCAACCTTAAAAAAAACTGTAATTGAATCTCCTTTTCCATTCAAGTTAAAGCATAGAAAAGGAATGAAATGAAGTTTAAGATGGTTTAAATACTACAAGAATATGGCTCAACTTGGATACTTATTAAATTTGAATCACAATATTGTGGCTCAAAGTACTCCAAAATTTATAACTGTTTAAAGTTTTTCTGTTGAAAAATTAAAATCTACAATTTTAGGAATTGCAAATTTCAGTAATATGCCATTTTGTTACAACATCAATAAGATACCAGTTTAAATCATATCATTAAGCAAGCTAAAATATTTTAAATTGATTTACACCATACTATGATAGCTATTATATTATATATAACGTGAATGGAAAGAGATTCAATTTAACACTTTAGTTGCAGAAAAATTCGACCGATATCATGGCTTAAAGAAACTGCCGATATTATGATTTAAGTTACTACCAATATAGTTCAAAGTTGAAGCAATTTTTAAGAAATTATATTTTCAACATGTTTGATAAAAAAACGACAATTAAATTTGCTACAGATTAATTTTATTAGAGATGTAAACACTTTAAATATACCAGGGTTAAAGCTATTTATAATAGTTAATTAAACTATATATGATAGTGTATACTTAGAGAAATAGACTAATTTTGGCTTGCACGACACTACAGTTAAGCATGAATGGAAACCTAATTCGATATATCACATTAACAGAACCTATACGGTACAGAAAGGTCACATGACAGTACCTTTTAACGATATCATGTCTTAAAAAACCAGCAATAAAAGCATACCACTGATATTATAGATCAAAGTTGAACCAATTCTTAAAAAAGCGTATTCTCAAAAACTTTGATTAAAAAGATTACAATTGAATTTGATATAAATTAATTCCGTTAGAGATATAAACTCTTCAAATATACCAGCATTTAAAGTATTTATAATAGTTAATTAAACAACATATGACAATGTATACTTAGAGAAATAGTGTTAATATAGAGAAAGCCCCCAATAGTCTCAGGCGGAGCTTGACGAAATGTGAAGCGTTCGGAAGAATGATTCTTGATGGAAAGGATTACGTACTCCCTTCCAGAGCAAACTTTGCTTCGTCCTTCCCTTCATCAATCAGAACATCGACTCCTTTTCATTTATTTTCCTTTTCTTTTCTTCCCCTTTCTTTTTTTTTCCTCTATGCTCTCTCCTCTGTCTTTCTGTGGCTTTATTTTGCCCGGATGAAAAATTTAAAATTCCATTGAAAGGCCTCCTTGATGAGACAAAATATGCAGCTAAAGGGGTAGACGTTTTTTGTTCAAGACCCTTCTTCAAAATCCAGAGAAAAAATCTTTTTTTTTTATATATTTTTCCTTTTATTTTCAATCTTAAAAGTTATTCTCTTAGAGATAGGTTCAATTGCAAAGGATATGCGCAAACTCAATAACTTTCACGCTTATAAATTCTCCAGAAAAAAAAGGTAAATTGGAGGTAATTTGGAGAACAAATATCTTTTAACTTCGTGACAATTACTTCGCTCAATAGATATTATATCCAAGCTGTTTAAAAAATCTAAACTCTTCAGGAGGCATTATTTTTGTACAATAATTCTAATAGGCATCTATATACGTGTGATACGCCATTTCATTTTCAAATTGTATCTTTGCTTTAGGTTAATGGTTTACAGCCAACAAAGAAAGCATCAAATAAACAAACGATACTAACAATCAATAACTCAAACCAAAGAGCTCAAAATATTTAAGCTAAATAATTCTCGTATTTTCCCAAATACTATAAATAACCTATGGATTTTAGTGCTGTATTTTTTATGTGGTAACTTTATTCCTAACTGTGTCTCATATTAAGACAGTATCAAAAGTTTAACGATAATTAAGGACGTTAAAAGTAATTTAATTCCCGGAATTAAAGATTGAATCATAATATTAGTATTTTCAATAATAATATTATGTAAATTTTTGGAAGCTTAGACAAGGAGCTAAAATTGAACGGTATTTAATTTCAGGTAGAACTAATTATACACTTAGATATAAGTTAATCGAGTTTTTCTTGAAACATATCAATACTTATTCCTCATGCCTTGAAATTTGAAGAAAGTTAGAAGCTTTAAGTATTTAAGGCAAACATTCCATATGAAGTAAGCTTTAAAGTCTATCTAAGATTTTTTTGACTCAATTTCTAGAGTCTTTTGTAGCAATTTATGAAACAAATTGCATTGCATCTATTCGGAATTGTAAATCTCGAGCAATAAGTCGTGATTTTTAAGAAATATCTCGAAATTTTTTTACTCTAACTCATAAGATTATTTGAAACCAAAACCATCAATACCAAATTTAACTTTACCAAAACTTTCAACTACTTAGAGTCATTAGTAACTTCAAATATTTAAAACAAACATTCTATACGAAGTAAATTCTAAAGTCCAAGATTTTTTGCCACAGTTCATAGAGTCTGAAGCAAATTGTATTGTATCTACATGGAATAGTCCCTCTCGAGCAATAAAGTTATGATTTTTAAGAAATACCTAGAAAATATTTTACACCAATCCATAAAGTTATCTGAAACAAATCCTTAAACTCGTACGAAGTTTGCTTTGAAGAATATCTAAAGTTTTATACCGTAATCCGTAATGGCTAAAACGCAGTTTATAGTTTTTATTCTGAATAATGCCTCTCGAGTATTAAAGTGGAGCTAAGAAAAACCTCTAAACTTCTTAAAGCTTAAGAGTCTATAATCCTTGAAAATATTTTAAGTACTGACCAATTTATTTAAGCAGACACTAGCCACTGAGACCGTCCCTAAATCTTTGCCTGTAGAAATAAAGAGACATAAATATATTATTTTTGCTATTAATTCAAATCAGATTGGATTAATTTTGCTTATTGTGTTTTTCATTAAATCAAAATCAATGAAAAATGAACTATTGTAAGACAATAATGTGGATAAAGAAAAAATTGAACGATTAAATAAGTTCAAAAATGTGTGTTCAATCTATATGCAGTTTATTGATTTTGATTTATTTATTTCACCACATGTCTCCCAAGTATAAAAATATTTACCTTATAAATATTTCATTTTCTTTCAAATTACATTTCTACATTTATTACCACCAGGGTTTGGATACTTACTAACTCAAATATTACTCAAAACTGTAAAAGTGTTCGCCATAAATAATATTTTCAAGTTCGAAAAACTCATTTCTAAATTCAACATTCCATTTGTAAAATTCTATTCTCCACCAAAAGAATGAAAACTTGATCCTTGTTTCTGCTGGAAACCTTATAAGACAGCCTGTAACAGAGGAAAGCCCGTTGGTTCTCGCTTTCTAGCAAATAGAAAACAGCCAAACCACAAACTTGTCAGATGGCGTCCAATCGCAGAATTGATTAGATCAGGATATAGCGGAAGAGTAGTAAAAAAAAGCAAATATATCGACTATCCTTTATGTTTTACTTCGAGTTTTTGGATCTTATTTGTTTTACTTGCCTTGTCATCCAGTAATCAGTAAATGGATTTGAAAAAGTTTCTGCTTCCTTTGTTTTGTTTTGTTTTTCACTCAGAATGTAACTGATTTTGTTTGAGATTTTCCCCCTTTCTATCTTTGGTAGTAAATTTATTAGATGAACCCAAACTCGGAAGATCATTTGTACTTGTCCACAAAAGATTATCAAGTGTTGATTGTTTCCTTCTCTGTGTTATTTATGATTGCATCCCAAATTCTGCCACTGAAAATCAATATTTCACGTTATGCACTCAGCTTACAAACTAGATATATACCATTACACAATATTTCAAGAGAATATGTTTAAAAGCTTTTTACCTAAATTTGCTTTAAAATTAGAACTACTCTATTATACAATATAAATGCAAAATATGTTTAAAAACAAGTTATGTAAGTCAGCTTTGAAATTTGGCGCATTCCATTTGGCAGCATTCATGATGTTTTACTTTTTTTTTTAATTATTAGGTTCAAGTGAAGTAATTACAACAATGGGGTAATATTTTAGCACCGTTTTTAAATAACTGAACATAAATAACTTGAATTGACTTTCAGTAAGTCAACCAAAAATTCTAGAATTGATATCGGCTGATTGTCATAATTCTCCCACGCGGAGTGGTCAGAATCCCCTCAGCTGCTATTTGTGGGGTAATTGTGATGGGTTTGGTGGGGTAAAAATGACTACTCTTTTAAAAGACTAAGCATATAACTTGGTTAATTATTTTTTCTACTTTCTTTTTAAAAAAATCGTCCTAAACCGGTATATCTGTACATTTTTTAAGAAAAAATTATCAAAAATCAAAAAAATCAAAAACATTCACGGAAAATCATTTTTTTACGTTACGCGCCCTGTTTTCAAATTAGATTTATGCCATTAAGAAAAATCTCGACATAATGTGTTAAAAAAAACTATTAATCAGCTTTAAAATTAGATAAGCTCCGGTATACAACATCAATACAAAATATGTTTAAAAAAATAATATAAATAAGCTTTTAAATAGTATGTACTTCATTTAGCAGCATCAATGTATCTTTATGATGTTAAATTTTTAAAAATTATTAGGTGCAAGTGGGGCAATAATGGTCCTTAGGGTTATTGTGGAAAATGCCATTTTTAAATAACTGATTTAAAATAACTTGGAGGAACTGACAATAAGTCAGATAAAATTTGTTTTTGATTAAGAACTTAAAAAATAATTGAAAGGTTGATCTTTAACAATTCACTGATTTTCCTTCCCTTTCCTCTCTTTCTTTCTTTATAAAATTATTTATTTGAATATATGCTAAAAAGCACTCTGTTTAAAACATTTTATATCTGTAAATGAGATTTTGGAAATCTCTATTTTCAATTAATAAGTGAAAGAATAGGCTGACTTACACAATTTTCTCATGAATTATTAAACAAATTCTTAAGATTCAAAATTCAATTTATCTGAATATATATTTTATATAAGATTGGATTTCATATCAAATAACAAAAAAATAATAATAGTCATTGTAAAATATTTGTCTATAATTGTCTAAAATCATCCGTTTTTATAATATGGTCTTAAAACGCATTGCATTTAAGTAAAAATAAGAACGAAATAGGTAAAAATTAATAAATAAAAATAAAACTTTAAAAAACTTCAAGCCCGTAATTAAAAATTCATTTTATATTTTAATATTTCTAGATTTCTAAAGTGTAAGCAATACAAAGAATTTAACAGCGGACATATACAATAGTGATTTATCCTTCAAATAGTGCTAAACTAGCAGTATTTGTCTTAAAATATCGATTATCGCCTTAAACTATTTCTTTTAACTTGTATTTGCTAGCTTGCAACTTTGCAAATTACACTTAAAGTAAAATGAAAAACCAAGTAATAATTGAAAAATATTAAACTAGATTTTTAAAAAAATCATAGAATTTTTTTTTTTATGAAAACCAGTTTTGTATTTTCATTTCTTCGAATTTGAGAATTTTAAGCACTACTAGCTATTGAATAGCGAACATTTTTAATTGAATGATATATTTTAATAAGAAGTAACTGTTTTAAGCTACTTATGCATGAGTTTATTTAAGTAAATTAATTAAAAGCTCTTAGTGAAATCTATTGACTTCAAAGGAAATAATTAAAATTCTTTTCTACATATCTTTGGCGAGAAATGTATTCAGACTTAAAGACTTTTAAACATGATTAAATACATTAAATTTTTTGTAAAAAAAAATCCTTTTTCTTTGGAGAAGATATCCCGCAAAATAGTTCTATTGAAAAAAGAACATTTTGTTTTTTACAAGTTTATTTCCGCTATGTGTGAGTATATTCAAAGAACAGGATATTGCATTAAAGAATTCAATAAACTTGCATAAATAAGCTATTTATCAGTATTACCTGTCTGAAACTTAGAAAGAAAGAAGATTAAGAAATCCACATGAATCAACTTTTTTGTGACTAAAAAAAATAACTTTCCTGACTTTTTTATCGTTCTTTCAGTAACGCCAAACGACTTTTCTCTTAATTGTAATAGAAATGAATTAATTCAGTCTTTTTAAAAACAGACTTCTTTTATCGTCTGCGTTGACGTCAAATCTTCCGCTTCTTTTGTTCCCATAACGTGGCAACAGCTAAAGAAGAAGAATACTTTCTGATAGAGAAGGCTGCAAAGAATAATTTAGTAATTATCATGCGACGTGTAACTAAAATAATTCTCTTTAGCCATTTTCCAAGAATTCTCCAAGAGATTCTCGCTTTAATTTGAGCGCCATTTTTAATTTTCATCTTGATCCTCATGGGACTAGTTTGAAAAATGTAGATTGTGTCTCTCATAAAACAAACTTTTCAAAGAGTAGTTCATTAATGCCACTGGGAAACACAAAAATAAAATAAAGGAAAATTAAAATTTGAAGAAAAAGAATTATGTTTTTATGTATACGTTTCTATCGCTATTTTTTCATTATATTTAGGTTTTTAAAAAATACATTAATAAAGACTTAGTATAAAAGTTTTTAATCAATTTATCAAAAACAATTGTTGATCGTTCTAAAATAAGATAAGTAGCGACCTTTTTAAAAGAATTTAGGAAGTGTTTTATTTGTATTTTTTTAGCTTGTATTTTTTGAATGAATAATTACAAATTGTATCTAATTAGAAAAGTATTTAATTTCAAGCGAATAAATAACGTTTTTTTTGAAAGGGAAATATACCTTACGAATTTCAATCCTGATAATTTATTTATTAATCATTAATCATGCTTTTTTTTTAGAATTCTTTACATCTAAAGTCCTTAGGTTTATGAAAATGTAAACAAAGCTTTTGAAATGAATTAAATCATGAGCCCGTTAAATTGTAATTAATTAAATTACACGCATTAAAAATAACTTATTTCTATATCATTTCCCCTGTTAAGGCAAACAGTTAAATTCTTCTGAAAATTAAATATTTTAATTATATCATTGAACATAATAATGCATTTAGTTCTTTTTAAAACGAAGTTGCCTAATTGTAGGAAAATGTAAGAAAATTTATAATCGCGCTTAGAAATTCTGAAATATTGATCATTTATCTTAACATTTTAATTTTTAATAAATTTAAACTCAAAATTTTTTATAAATATTTGAGTCTCTTTAGCAATTTAATATAAGCATCCAGATCGGTACTTTCCAAAATCTTTTCCATTAAATGATTAATAAATAGAACTCTAATAAGTACTTACCTTATGCAATTTGCATAAAACTGTGGCCTACATAACTTTAAAAAAATAATTAACATAGAATTTAATATATGAGTCTATTTTTCAAAAATGCTTCATGAATTACAGATCCGTGTAAATTATACTCTTCGACATTTTAGAGAAGGAGGTAAGAAACTGGCAGAACCTTTATTCCAAAATTATGGAAAATTAACTAAATGCAGTCTGTGTCTCCAATTAACCGTAAAGATTACGATTAGTTAAATTTCTTTACTTTTATGAGTTTGAAGCCGTTTACAACTGATTTGCTTAAAAACCCGTATATGCAAAACGATACTGTTTTGTAATTATTCGATACTAGCATGACTTCAAAGACGTAAAAATAAAATTTTAAGTAGACATTGGAATTAGGTTGCGTCAGGCTTTTCGTTAGGTAAGGGATATTGAAGTTAAGTTGCGGTTGAGCTTTGATTTGTCTAGTGTGTGCCATCTGGTGTGAAAAATGAGAAATAAAATGTTTTCCAGGCAATAGAAATGAATTAGTTCTATTCTTATTAGCGCGTTACTACTGAACACGCCAGCCCGTTAATATCACGGGAGCGAGAAATAGCGGGCGAAATCTCACCCCGTCATTTTCACGGGAACGAGAAGGAAGGGGTTAAGGGCTTTTAGAAAGCTAATGAACTAAAGTTCAAATGTAAATAACAACTTTAAAAAATCAACATTTTTGTAAAAATTGCTGATTTTCACCCAGTTCAATACCTTTATCCAGGATTTTTTTTTAAAAAAAGCGTTAAGATTTGATTTGTATGCATTATCTTTAGCGACATAATTGAACCCTAATAGCTTTTGCTACAGCCATACCAATTCAACCTAAATTTAATAATTAATTGCTAATTTATTGTTTTGATGAACTTGACTATATGTTTATTGCAAAGTGTGAGGTATTGAGCAAAAAAGCGGAGAATTAGTAGCAAAGCAACGGGAATCGGGATTACCTTTTTGGACTACAAACAAAACAAAAAAAACTACATGAAACAATAGCCCTCAATAAAACTATTAGTTACTTAATGTTCATAAAGTAAATTTCAATGTAGCATTTCAGAAATTCAAGTACGTTGATTAAAACTGAAGCCAAGTCTTTTGCGTAACGTTAATATGTTCTCGTGAATTATTTAACTCCTGAAATGCAATAACTTATCCAAGTTATCAAATGGGGAAATTAAGGATAATTTTTTACCTATTGGAGTTATCAATTGGAAAAAATTTAAAAAGATTCAATAAATAACACAATATATACTAAATATTTTTGAATGTAAAAGGAAAGTATCACTTACAAGTACATATTTGATGTTATTGTTATTAAGCAACTTACCTGAAAATAAAGAAAAGAAAATAATTAGTAAATAAATATATTCATACAAAGCCATACAGAGTGTTTCAAAATTCCACAGACAAATTTAGGGAAGGGATAAAAGGGCAACAAGAAAATAAAAACGCTTTCCATAGAACACGGTTTCATAAACCATGTTCTATGGGACTTCTATGTACGCATGTCAATCACCGAACATTTTTACGCCGTTTAAGACGGCGCAATGACGTTAGCGGCTGCCACTTCGAACAACTCTAGCAATTATTAATCAAATAAATCTTGTTGTAGTTAGCAAGTTTATTATATTTGTTGCATGTATTTTTTAGCGTTACGTTGAAACCTGCGTTCGTTTTTGCAATTTTTAAAGTCTAATAGTTGTTTGTAACCCCATGTTTCATGTCCTTTAGATACATTTTATCCTCTCGCAGAGAATTTTTAGGTCAAATTTCAGAACACCTTGCGTAATAAATAATCATAATTTATGTTCATAAGCTAGTTAGACAGAGAAATATCAAATTCGATTTTTCAAAATTTTAAGAAATTTCTAAAAGGCTTCGCAACCAAATGTATATTTAAAACTATGCATTTGAAATTTTGCTATGTTCTATTACCATTAGTAATAATAATTTGTAAGTTTGTACCTAAAAATTCATTTTCTCGATCATAAACTGAGTAAACCGTCGTAACTCACGGGATATAAACTGTACAAAATTTCGAATCAAATTACGGTTAAAAATACCGGCACTCGGAAAGCCGATACTTTTTACCATACTATGCATTTTTACTGGAACATGAAGCAAAACCAAAATCTAATACACAGCAATTTTTACACTAATAATTACCTTTATATTAACAAACTTATGACGCGTTGTCAAGCTAAACTATATGTTAAAAAAAAGAAAGATACTTATTGCCACCACATACATAAGCATCTAACCACACATTTAAAAAATTTATGATTCCATTCTTACGTTTAAATGAACGAAATTTCAATGCAAACAAACAGCTATGAAAATTCTAAATATTCGCATGCTTATGACAAATTCTTGTTTAACCAGTAGTAAACTACATGCAATAAGATAGTATTTTTTACAAGATACACATATTTCTAAAAAGTCTACATTCTTACTTTCAACCAAAAAAAACTCTTAAAGCAATTTTATGTCAAATATTTTATCTTAAATTATCTCTCCTTTTATCTCTTTTATTTCACAGTAAATATTTCCTTATCTCACTTTCACAGTATTTTTCAAAAAGTAAAGCAATCAAACTAACAGATACAAGACCAGTATCATAAAATAAGAAGATTCTGTCCCGAAAAAAAGGTTATTTACTTTTTTTGAAAGACGACTTTCACTTACAACGTTCCAAAACTCTCAAATCACTCTTATCTAAACACTGCCACACTGACTTTCTGAATATATTTTATTTCTTTTTTTTTTCTTTCACGTTTTCATTAAGACTTTTTTGTAGTAAATATTACTTTTATAACTTGAAGAATCCTAGTCGTAAGCAATATCAGCAATTTTTCCTCCAATTTTTTAAGGTCTGATGCACATTATCCTGTATAACAAGCTTTAGTGCTTGAGCGTTAACAATCCCTTATTTCATCCATGTAACTTTTTTGTTCCAGGGTAAAGCACTCGGCATAAAGACATAAAAACGTATAACTGCTGGATTCAGAGGCAAATGGAACACACACGAAGAATTTTTTAGGGATGAGGCTGAAATATAAAAACAACCATAAAATTGGATTTGCCACTATTTTATGGAAGCCCTTGAGAAGTTCTTTCCTTTTTTCCAAAAAGGCAAGCTTAGCATTACTGTAAATTGCTTGACATTGTTGAAACACCCTTTGATTGGGCCTATTTTTGTTATCAAAGAACCTTTTTTTTATTTTAAAGTGTTTATATCATCAAATAAATGGCGTTCTCATAAAGCATGAAAAGTGTTTAATATTAAACCAGAGCATGGAAGAAAGGAATAACATCAGCAAAAACAGTTTTTTTTAGAATTTTCTTATTGATTTTATGTCATTAATCTTGCCTTTTTTTATTAAAACAAGACATATTTTGCAAAATAAGGCTTCATGACCATAACCGTTCGAATTGAAATCCAAAACGAATATGCAAAAAAGATGATTTCAAGTCTTTCTAACGTATATATTTTCTCTTTATAAAAAGTTATAATAAGGATATTAGTTCTATCTCTTTTTTAGCAGTCATGATACAGGTTTCAAATTTTTAAAAATATTTTGAAAGCATGCTAAGAATATTAAAAACAGTAAACAAAAACGTTTCTTTCTATGAATATAAAATAAAAGGAATATCATCTTTCCTTTAAAATACTTCATTGAAAAGGGTTTTAGCTTCTTTTTTCAATGCAAGATTTGTCTAAAAAGGGAGTATTATTAAATGTTTTGTTTTTGTAGAAAATAGTTTTTTTTAAATATCACGGAACTTATTTTTCAAAAAAATAATTTAAATTTTTATACAATAATTCATATATATGGTACTATATGATACTAAAATTACTCTCTTTTAGATGTCAATGTTTTAATGTAACACAAATGTTCTAGGGTATATATTCTTTCCATTTTAGAAAATAAAAAATTACAAAAAAATACCAAAATTTCCTGTTTTTTTTTTTTTTTTTTTTTTTTTTTTTTTTTTTTTTGTTAGAAACTTACATGCATCTAGAGATTATTTTTTAATTCCTTTCTCCACAAAATGCATTTACTTATAACAAATATTTTTGCTGTAATGTGCGAAAAAATGATGCCTGTTGAGAAAATTTTTTCAAATATTAAAGCAAGCGGAATTTCTAAGAACAACTAGAACTAGAAGGAAACTAGAAGGTAAGTGGTCAAATATCTCCTAGAGACACTTAAGCAACTAATATTTTTTTTTATAAAATTCTCCGAATGCAGGTCAACTTTTTCGTAAGGAAACGCTTATGTTCTAGCATCAGAAGTGGAATTTTCTAAACCTCCGTTTAGATCTGAAAGCATTCTATCCTCGAATCACTTTTCCACTGATTTAGAGGTAAAGATAGCTGTGATACTCTGATTCAATTGTTAGCCAACTGACTTCTATGTTACTGGACTGTAAAAAATTATTCCACCGTATAAGTGTTACAATTCCGATTATGTGTTGTTTGTTATTTATAATGACACTTGGACAACCCAAGCTCGCTAGGCATTGGCTTTTTGTGAATTAAGTCGGGAAAGTGAGCCTTTCGTTTGACGCGAGGGTGATAGTACGTCTTGGCTCAGAACCCCAATGATAGATGGCAGCACTTCTGATTCGCGAGGCCACTTCCTCCATTCAGACACAGATCTGAAGGGGAAGGAAATTTTCTCCCGATCCCTGTACCCATAGTACTGCTCAGGGACCTACAGCAGAACTTTCCATTCTACAGATTATACGAGCACATATATCGCATGTACTCGGAGTCGAGGATCGAACCTCGGCCCCTCAGGACTGGAGTCCAATTCGTTCGCCCCTGGGCAATGACGGCCTATTCCAGCGGTTCTTATGTTAAGAGACAGCTAAAACTTTTTTTCTGTATCTCTTGGAACAAATTGTACGATTTAATTATGTCTTGATTCTTTTTATGGGCCATGAGTTCTTTTTTTAATCTTATATAACACTAGATGCAAAAAATAAATGCTATTTTTCAACAAGTATGCATTTTTTCTAATAATAATAAGGTTCAGGAGAATGCAGCAAGATGGTTATAAATGCTTTTACTATTTTTGTAAACAGTATGTATTACGTAATGTATTACGTACCGCTTTCTAAACTCTGAATGCACATAACGAGGGCTTGTTGACTGGGCAGTCTTTTAACCGTAAAACAGAATGCCCTGCCATACATTTCCGCCATATTTCTTTGCTTTGTACCAATACTGTAAAAAATTCCGGATCAAATTATGGTATAAAGTACCAGCAGTTTAGTTGCCTCATCCATAAAATTCATTATACTATTCCTTCTTTTATTCCTTGAAATATTAAACAGTAATTTTTGCAATAATTTTTGTTTATCCGTGATTTTACGTTAATTATTATAGTAATAATTGCGGTATATCAGACTTTTAGTTCCATAACATGTTTTGATAAAAATAGATTTTACTGTAAAAAATATGGCACGCAGAATGCCGGTACTTCTTACCGTAATTTGATTCAGAATATTTTAAGAATCGGTACTTTAGGTGCATAATTCATAAAATCCTTTATGTCATGAAATCCATTTTATTATAAGATGTTATACGGTAATTTTTACCTTAGAATATTTTACCGTAATTTTTACAGTTATATTTATTTAATTAGAGTGAGACAGAGATCTTACGGTACGCATTACTGCGGTATATCAGATTTTTTGTCCCGTAACATGTTCCAGTAAAAAAATGAATTTTACGGTTAAAAAAAGACAGGATGGGTGCTGTTTCTTTTTACAGTAATTTTATCTGAAATTTTTTACAATGAGAATAAAAAACTTATATTTTATTCCCCTTTGTTTAAAAAGAAACTTTAAAAAATAACATTTTTAGCAATCCATTATTTTATAAAAAAAAAACTGGAGCTTAATTTTAAAGCAAATTAGATTCCTTATATACTATCCCATTTTAGTTATTCGAATAATTCCTTGAAAAATATTCTTTTTAAATGACATAAAAAGAAAGTTCTGTGGAAGAAAATAATACCAGATAAGTGCTTTTTCCTTCAAACTTGAATAAGCTTAAGGGGAATTTACCACGCTATCTTTCGAACCCTAGATGCAAAAATAAATGCTATCTATCAACGACAAGCATTCATTTTTCAAATAATAATAATGGTCAGGGGAATACAGCCAGACGGTGATGAATACTTTCACCCTGTCTGTAAACACGCGCGAATGCATTATGCATTATACACCGCACCCTAAACCCTGAATGCACCAAACGCAAGTTCGTTGAGCGAAAGTTCAGACTGGGCGATCTTTTGACCGTAAAACAGAATAGCCCTGGCACACATTTATCATGTTTCTCTATTTTAAACCGAAAAAAAAGCAGAGAAAAGATCACATTTTATCCCCCTCCCTGAACGCAGACTAACGCGTTTTATTCGAACCACATAAAACCTATTCAGTTTATGTATTTATGAAAGCCTAAAATACACGTAACCTTTTATATAAACACATAAAATATCTATATTTTAGCCAGAAATCGCTCTTCTTGGCACAGCGCAGGGAGCAACCATTTTGATGGATAGGCCAATCTATAAATAGAATTCGGGATCCCGCATCCTTTTATCATCATCACACCGCTCTAGTTGGAAGGGTGCCAATAGAATCCTCCCCACACTCCCACCTCAGAGAAGTATCGGCCCGATTCTCAAAAAGAGCGACAGCTTTTTGGAAGTTTAAGCCGTGGCTTTAAAACTCGCTCTTGATTTTTTTTTTCCTGCATATTACTCTTTCTTCATTTAGAACTACGCTTTTTTTTATTTCATGTTTATAGTTTTTTTAGAGAGGGAACTTGTAGTGTAGATAGCGCGCAAACACGTGAATAGCAACAAACTTATCATCTATACTTCTTTCGCCGGTGTTTAGACTTTGAAAGATTCCAGGTGGATTACGTATAGAGGGTGATGTAAGCTTTGAAAAAAAAAGGAGAAAAGAAGAAAAAAAACAAAACTTTTTTTCGCTGAGCTAATTATTTTTTCCAGGCAGTCTATCATGGTACTAAAACATTCTTTAAAATATTCGAAAGTTAAATTTTAAAAAAATATTCTTTCAGTTGCACTTAAATTTTGTAGGAATTCTAAATGAAATTTTTTAATTATTCATTTTATTTCGGAATCGGGAAGAATAACATTTATTAATGTTTTAAGCATTCGAAATTCTTAATGTTATTTCCTTATTCAAGAGATTCAAACTGCAAAGATAAAAATAAGGATGAACTTCGTTAATGAGTTAAAATAAATTAAACTAATTATTTTTCAAAAATATAATAAAAAGAATTTAACGTTTCCATAGTTAATGATAATTTAGATCACACTTGAGCACAAATTTTCTTTCTGTTTCATGAGACTTTTGAACAGATCTTGGATATTGTCGTATCACTAATTTTAAATCTGCATTCGAATTATCTCCCCAAGCTACAGTTCTTTTAATATTTAGTCTATTTTTTGAAATAATTTTATAAATAACAGGGATTTCACGAAAATGTTGCGACAAACTTACGTAAACTCACGTAACATAAACACAACATAAACTCACATAAATGTTGCGGCGGTTAGGGCACATTATCAGGATTAAAACAGCATAGGAAACCCTTTCTGGAAATGCTGTCGTACTCAACTAGGAGTGCTCCTCTATTATGAGTTGTTTCTTCTTGCACTTCTAAACAAGTCACAACATAGAGCGTTCCTACCCGCGTAGGACGACATTTTCGATCATGAGTTCATGTGCAGTTTTAATCCTGATAATGCGCCCTTAACTCTCCTAAAAGTATATGGCAATGTTTGAGTGACTCCCTGTTACATACAAAGCTTTTAAACTTGACATCAGCAAAAGAAAGAGACTAAAATTGTCCTTTTAAGAGAGTCTGTAGCTTTAGGAGGAAAACTAATTTCAACCTTGAAATTCCCCAAATCCGAATCAGGCAAGATTAAGTGTTTTTATAAATGTGACAAAAAAAGTTGCACCCTAGTATAATTATTTATGTAAAACATTATATAACATTGTATGCTACAATGCTACATCATTAGTAAAAATTTATAATAACGTATGCTTATACTATTAAACAATTCAAAATTTCTTTCCATTTGTTATTATTTATTGCTCTGTTAACTGCAAAATTAAAACTAAAATATACCATGGCGTTTAATAGTGCCCTTTTACTTTAAATTATGGACTTAAAATAATGTAAAAAATAAATTTGTTAATTTGTACTGCTGTTAATCCTAGACTAGTGCAGGAATGATTTTTCCTGGGCCACACTCTGCTCCAGATATTTATATTTATTTTTCAGGCATTTTTTTCTGAATCCGAATTCCAAAATTACTTTTAGTTGTCATGTCAAATAAAAACAATTTCATTCGTTAGAATTTTTGAAATTTTTTTAACCAAAAATATCGTACAAGTTTGTTGCAACCAAAAGTTAAAATTTATTATTATATTCCTTAAATTTGATCACGATATAATGAAGCTCAACTAGAATTTTAAAAAAAATGATTCAATTTAACACCTATTTAAGTTGGATCAGTTATGGTTTAACGTTACACTGATATTTCTTAGATTTTAACTCGTGCTTAGTGTTTGAATAATGAAACAATCATTCATCAAAATATACTTAACAAGCTAAATACCTGTCATTGTTACGAGGTAAATAAGAAAATCAATTAATCACTACTGATCAACACTGCGAAATCATGCGCAAAACTGAAAAGTATATTTCAATACAATTGAAGTGCTTAGTAGAAGTACCAGGTAAGAGACATTTTCAGGGGTATTTATAAATCAGCAAAAATAAAGTGTATGCATTAATATGGGTATGTTTACTGTAACAGAATTGTTTTTCTTTCACTTTAATCTTAACATAACTTATACATAATAGTTTTTAGCGTGCTTCCATGATTTTTATTTCTAAATTAGGCAGTGGTACATAAAATAAGACAAAAAAATCATTCGTCCCGCCTTCTAATAAATCGATAATAAAATAGTTCCGAGACCAATTTTTTCTGAAAATGTCACTTAACCTGGGTTTTCCACACAGCTCTTCAATTAATAAAGCTAAAATAATTTCATTTTTTTATTCATAATTATTTATTACCTTTCCCGATGTCTTTATGTTATTATATTAAGAAAAACGTAGTTTTTGTCAGTCAACTGTAGAATCCGGAACATAGATCAAATGTATTTAGCATCAATGGAGTGGTGATATTGCTCGCGGCCAACTCATGATAGTCAAAATTTACTGCTATCTGATAATTTTCTCCTGTACATATTCTTTTCAAGGAGCTGTAAGACACTTATTTCCACAATTTCGTTTTTAAAATTGCTCAGAATTGGCACTATGTTAATTGGCAAGTTTCTCTCAATACTTGATCCAGGAGTTCCATTGTCTTCTGAATTAGGTTCAAAATTACAAGACTACGGAGTTGTACATTAGTAGTTGTAAATCCAATAAATTGGGTCGGCTATTCAACGATGGTTAAAAAATAAAATACGAAATCACTTTTATAAAAGAAAAAAATTCATCTCCAAAGAGATTAATATTTTTCATATAAATGTGGAATCTATAACAAAAATCCTTTTTTATCTTCCAACTTTTTTTTCAATTTCTTAAATTTTCTCAAATTTTTGAATAGGACATTATTATAAGACCGTTTTGATTTCATCAAATTATTTTGTGTTCAGCGCAGTATAATATAATCTCCTCTAACTCTTATGGGTGTTATCTGTATAATATCGTCGCAAAAAATAATCAGAAAATCGATGTTTTATGGTATATAATTCTATTATTTGTAAATTTTTACTCAAATTAAACTTATCAACAGCCATGATATTATCGTTTTCGATCATTATTGTTGATATCAGTCATGATAATATCGCATTCGATGTTTGTCGTAGTCTGTAACGATCGATTATCAATATCGATAATTATCGTAATCAATTCACAATGTCGGAATGTTAAAAAATATTCGGTATTCTTTGATACATTGGTATATTACTATACCAATGTATCAAAGTTCGGTATAACCGACTTCTAAAAGTATTGAATATATTTTGAAAGAAATAATGTCACTATCCTAGATACATCAAAAAGCAAACGCCGCTATGCTTTGATATTCGAAGAACGAAAAATAAACATTCACAGAAAGCGTAATACATTTCCTTAACAAAACTGAAAATAAATATTTGGAAAACAACGGTTCAAAACATTCTTTTCGAAAGGAAGAAAATAGGGTAGACTGATATCAGAATTTTCCATTTTGGAACTTATTTCGAAGCCTAAAGCGCAGCAAAATGGGAGAAAGAGAAGTTTTTGGACGATAATTTTACACCTCTGATCTACTTTATATACTAACATTCATGTCCCTAAGCTTTCTAAAGACTTTTATTTTACTTTCAATGAATAAAATAAAGATGAGCGGAATATTGAACATGCGAAACGGTTTTTGGGTTGAAAATTTATGATATTTCCCCCTTACATATTGCTGTTAACACAATATCTGTTATTCGCTACGCAGTTTGTTTCTAAATAAAATTTGAAGAATGAGGTCTGTGGTAACTCTTTAAACTAAACCGGTTGTTCTATCTGAGAAAGTAAATAAAATGTTATTTATTAAACGGCGTGTTACGACGCAAGAAACAAATTCGCCAAAACTGCTATAAATTTCAATTATACTTCAGAAAATTCTTCATGTCTTTTTAAAAGAAAACAAGGCTTAGCGTTTTATGTGCTGCTCGAAATTTTTAGCCTTTTTATGTTTCGTGAAGTACGTTTTATTTATTCATGAAGTAATTGTATTTTCGTGTCCTTCAGTGTCAACAACTTTTGTTTGTTATATTTTTTTTTTAAAAAAAGCATTCTTTTTTTGTAGTGTTACTAATCTATAAAGACTACTTTTAAACAAAAAGAAATTTTAGTTAGTACTTTATTTTTGAAAGGATTTAGGGAAAGTCAAATGAAGGAGATTAATATTTAATGCATGTTCATGTTTTTATCACCTTAAAGTTTAGGTATTAAAGCTATCTTAAGTAGATGACGCGAATAATTTTTTCTTGTATTTTTGCACTTAAGATCTTTTTAAAGATTATATAATGCTTAAATCCTGTACTTATAAGAGCATGAAGTTGCAACATAATATTGAGTTCTTTTTAAGATCTTTTTTAAAAGCAGTTAAAAGAAATGCGTATTTAGAGCTTCATATAATATTTACAACAGTACTTAGTTATTTTTAGCAATATATTAGTGACATTTAGCTTTTAAATCCTCAAATAACCTCACTTGATCAAAATATATTTTAAAATGTATTTCTTAAATTGAAACTTTGGTATGAAACAAGTCACAAAATATCTGAAACTCGTAAGACTGCATCCCCTACCGAGCATGTTAGGCAACGAAATGCATACCCTAACAGTTTTTCAAACATAAATGAACTTATAAATTAACCTATTATAATAATTTTTAGGGGTAAAAATTTTCAAAAGATTATAGCTAACATTGTTATTTAAAGTGCAAACCGGAGTATTAAATATTACAAACAGAAAATTATTGGATATTATGAATACGACATGGGAGGAGCATGAAAAAGCATTGATGGAGTAAATACACAGCATTATTATTAACAAGGAAGTATCCGAATATTTAAGTAAGCATTGGCAAGTGCATACCCTTCAACCTGTAAGCTTAATTGCGATTAAAACTGTTTCGTTTGCTTTCACTTTGCAATTTCCATTTTTATGCTTGTTGCTGTCCATTAAAATAAAAAAAATTAAGAAAAGTTTTTCGCAATATGTTAATTAAAGAATAAGCTAATTTTGCTCAATAAATTCTTATAGGAAATAGAAAACGCAACCCTTATCAAAAATAATATATTCTCTTTTTTTTCAAATTCCGGCATGTTGGCCATTTTAACCAAAATTTACGGAGCAGTTAATCGATAATTTGTGATATTTCTAACTATATATTCACATACTCGGCTGGACGTATAAAAGTATGAAATACATTTCTGGTCAAAATTTAGGCAAGCCGTGCAATATAATGTTTGTACCCTGGTATATAAATATAAATGCAAGTTTGTTGAAAATATACAGCACGAAATAGTATGCATTTACTCGCCGTCTCTTATTAAGGTAAATATGATTGATACATGCTTTTTTTCTATCTGGTGCTCCATGATGAGTCACTATAAAATTTATTTTTCAAATTCTTATCAACGATGAAGTCGAATATCATACACCAATGTTATTGTCGTAACACCCTGAAGATGAGTTATATTTGCTCAAGTCAATATACAGATCTGAATATTTACTTTCAATGATTGTTTCAACTCTCTCTGACAGTTTATACCTTTAAAAAGCAGGTTTTTTAACAAATGTCATTCAAAGGAGATCTACGAGTAGCTACATCAAAAGGTATTATATTGTGTCGTGTTGCTTTGCGCTGGATTGGATTGGTTTGTACATTAATACCTTTTATTATTTACAATTAAAATAGTGTTGTCGATTTTAAGTATGAGTTTCATTAGCTACATTTATAACCTCACGAATAACGCACATAGTTTCTGTTTCATAGAGATATTCTACGAGATATACATTACTATGCATCAGACAAATATTATAAATTTATAATTTGTGAAGTTGCTGTAAATTTTCAAAGTTTGGAAGCCAGTGCACAATTGAACACTTATACCCATTAGATATCATGAAATTTAACATTTAAGTGAAGAAAAAGTGCGAAAACTTTTCAAACTCTGTCGACTTATTAGTGATAAAAAAGAGGTAAAAAACTTAAAAACCTAGATTGACTGTGAAAAGGCAGAAAAGATTCTGACAGTCACTTTTCAACATCTCTCTGTGTACAGTAAAAAATTCCGGATCAAGCTTCAGTAAAAAGATCTGGCATCCTAGGAGCATCATCCGTAAAATTAATTTTACCGCAAAATCTAATTTTTCATGAAATCATATATTTTGCAGTAATAATTATTTTAACTACAGTGATTTTGCAATAAATATTGTTTTAAAAATTATGATATATCAGATTTTTTATTCCTTAAGAATATGGGGTAAAAATGGACTTTTCGGTAAAAGTATTTTATTTTATTTTTGATTAAAATATATTTCAAAAGTATGTAAAATATATATTTATCGCAGTCATTACATAAGAATCTGTATTTAAAGATTTGAATTAAATCCTTGCTGTATTTCAATTCTTGCTTTTGCCGACCGTAGTAACTGGCATAATTACCAAAACCAGCACTCTATGTAATTGCTTTCTCACCATTAAAAGTTAAACACCGAAGACATGAGACATTTTATTTCAGCGTCAGTAAGATAAATATTATCCCTAGAATAAACTCTTCTTAATTAAATATTTTAATAAAATTCTTAGCAAGTTAATATTTTATCATTACTTAAGTTATCTTCATGTTAAATTTTCATGGTTAAAATCACTGTAAGGGAAGAAGAAACATAAAAACTAACATCAAAGAGGGAAAATGTTACTTTTTTCTGTTTGATTAAAGGTAAAAAGCGCTAAAAAAAAAATTTCAAAAATTGCTTCTCTTTTTTTACTAATAGTTTCAAAACCAATTTTGAAAAGATTTCAATTTTGTTAAAATATGGAGCAAATTTAACGAAAAGAGAAGGGTTTTATATTTGTATTATTTTAAAAATTGGGCTAATCAGGCAAGATCGAATACTTGACATTTTTGATTTTGTTGAAATTTTCAGGATTTGTTCGTTATGTAAAACTTTTTTTCTTGGGGGGGGAATATTATCAGGGTTTTTGAGGGCCAAAACTGAAAGTTCCTTGGGATTTTGAGAAAAACACATCAATTTTCATTAGGTAATATTTCTTGAGAAATGTGTGAACCACAGCGCAGATCATTATTTTTCGCTCTATTACTTCCACACTAACTATTAAAGCAATGACAAACTATATACTTTCAGTAGACTTTTGCATCGAAGGTTAAAGGTCATTTATTTCCTCATTTGTTTTTATTTTTCATCATTTATTTTTTATGCAGTTATTTCATTGCCATTACAACTAATAAGAAACAAATGCAGCCAATTTTCAGATTTACGTTAGCCATTTATCACTTATTCGATGACTTATTCTAAGCTAAAAGAGCACTAAATGTGCTCGAATGACGATAGGCTAAAAAGATAATTAAATCATTCAGAAATATCAGAAATTTCTGGGATTTAAAATATCATAAAGGAATCGCTTTTATTTTTTCGCAGTCATAAAGGTTGAAACTGCTGTTCGAGAGCTAAAACCTTAGCATTAGTTTACTTATAAGAGATAAAATACGTCTTCCCTTCAAATGATAAAAAATATGTAATCCTAAAAAATATCTGTAAACAGTAGAACTCTGTCTAGTTACATATACTAAAACTGATGCTCTTCTATTTTAAACTGCATCCCATGGCAAAAGATGAAACAGCGTATTATTGTTTACCAAACATCAATGCTATTTCCTTCCTGCTTTTAGTGCACTGTAT
Source organism: Parasteatoda tepidariorum (assembly GCF_043381705.1). NCBI lineage: Eukaryota > Metazoa > Arthropoda > Arachnida > Araneae > Theridiidae > Parasteatoda > Parasteatoda tepidariorum. The sequence continues at coordinate 50,461,455 of NC_092208.1, read as the reverse complement.
AGTCATTTTCTAAACATTTCGTGACCGACGAAGTTTTAAATAAGGGAACCAAACAGAGTTAATATGTATGAATCAAACTTTGTTTTTTTCTGCATATAAAATCATTTATCTTCTAATCTGTTAGTATTTATATCTTGTATTTTGTTTCTTTTTATTTGGCCTGAAAAAAATGTACAGAAAACCCAAATGACAGTTGTGTAGGGAGGTAATAAGTAGCTATGAAAAAAGTCTATTAGTAAAGTCTATTATTAAAGTCTAAAGTCTATTACTAAAGTCTATTAGTAAAGTCTAAAAGTCTATTAGTCTTCTAATCTATTGGTATTTATATCTTGTATTTTATTTCTCTTTATTTGGCCTGAGAAAAAGTATACAGAAAACCCAAATGACAGTTGTGTAGGCAGGTAATAAGTAGTTATGAAAAAAGTATATTATTAAAGTCTAAAGTCTATTAGTAAAGTCTATTAGTAAAGTCTAAAAGTCTATTAGTCTTCTAATCTATTAGTATTTACATCTTGTATTTTATTTCTCTTTATTTGGCCTGAGAAAAAGTTTACAGAAAACCCAAATGACAGTTGTGTAGGGAGGTAATAAGTAGCTATGAAAAAAGTCTATTATTAAAGTCTAAAGTCTATTACTAAAGTCTATTAGTAAAGTCTAAAAGTCTATTAGTCTTCTAATCTATTAGCATTTACATCTTGTATTTTATTTCTCTTTATTTGGCCTGAGAAAAAGTGTACAGAAAACCCAAATGACATTTGTGTAGGGAGGTAATAAGTAGCTATGAAAAAAGTCTATTATTAAAGTCTAAAGTCTATTAGTAAAGTCTAAAAGTCTATTAGTCTTCTAATCTATTAGTATTTACATCTTGTATTTTATTTCTCTTTATTTGGCCTGAGAAAAAATATACAGAAAACCCAAATGACATTTGTGTAGGGAGGTAATAAGTAGCTTTGTAAAATCTGAAAATAAACGTAAATCAAAAATAATATTATTTATGCATAAACAGGCACTCTCAACTTCGGAACTATTAATCCGTGTGAATGGGGTTTTATGTCATTCAATTCAGTTTTAAAAAAAAATACAGCGTTAATCATTTGTAAAAATATCAGTAATTATCCCTCCCCCTATTAACCCTATTTATCTCCTCTAACACCGGACGAGTGCAGTTTTTACCCCTTACTAAAAGGAGGGTACTAAACAGCGTTTGCTTTTAAATAGAATATTTTTTGCATGACCAGTTTTAATGATCTTCGAGGCTTAATATACTAATTCAATTTATGTTTCCTGTGATACGAAAAGGAAACATTTCCATGGTATAATAGCAAAGCATACGAACTACTTTCGACGGAATAGAAAAAATTCTGAAACACCATTAGCACTTGCGCTGTACAGAAATAAATGACTACCAATATATTTTTTTAGAACTTCACTTGGGGTACTAGTAAATTTTTTTCACTTTAAGGCAGCATGAAATTTTAATTTTCCTAACTAGTATTACATTTTGACTTTAAATTGTACAAGCTTTTTAACATTTTTTGACTAAAATTAAAATTAACTTGTAATGTTAATAGCTACACTGTTAGAAATTTTGGTACAATTTGAACTATGATATCATTAAAATTGGATGAGACCTTAATACGGTGTTAATTTAAAGCATATAATTAAAATTCTAAAGCGTAATTACATAATACTTTGGCTTAACTTAATTGGAAGCATGAATCAATTTAACAATTTATCAAGATTTTACGTTGAGAAAAATTTTATGGTCAAAATTTCTAGAATATGTTAAAATTAACCATGTTTCTGGCTCTATAGAATGCATTTTGTTCTAGCATGTATTTTTTACTAAACGTGTGATAATAAGAACTATGAACAAACAGAAACGGAAAACATAGGAAAACAGAATTTCCCAATATGAAAGGAAAAGTTGAATTGAAGAATGAATGGTTTAAATACCGTATATTTTGGTTTTTACTGATACAATCATAGTTTTTTTCTTAAGAAATGTCAATATCATACAGTACACAAATTTTATCAGAATTTTTTTCACTTACAGTATCTTTGCAGCACACAAGATACCAACATTTATCGTTCAGTATTTGAATCGTTTTTCTTCTGAAGAAATTTAACTCTCTTTTTTAATAACTAATTTTATTATTTAATTAAAAATAATCACGCACCTACAAAAATCGTTATTATTATATAAAATCCAAGGCTAAAAGTTTCTAACAAACTAAATTTAATTTTCATTTTTTAAGAACTTCTGATTTTAATTCGGCTGTCTCATACCCAAGATTTTCTTTGTAGCTATGCAAAATCAATAGCTAATAACTTGATCCTAAATTAATTACGCAAAAGAAATTTTAAAAACAAAAAAATAACTAATTTCAAAATGGAAAATGAGAATTTTGAACGAATAGATTTTCTTAAAAACCAATTATCCATTTCTTTAAATTCTAATTAAAAGTTAGAATAAATCAAAACTCTTCACCACCGCTTCACATTAATTATAGAAAAGGAATTTGTACAATAACAAAATGTAGTTTTCTATAAAAGAATTATCATCTCATTGTTATCATAACAATACTTCAATATTTTTATGAAATCGTCATTTCAGAATTATAAATAAAATTTTAAAAATGAAATTTTTATAAATAAATTTCTTGGATACATTCTTTAATACATATTAAATATTTAGATTTGGAAATTAGGTTTTTATATTTGATGTTTAATTTTTAAAAAAAATTTTATAATTTATAATAGGAAACTCCATTTTTAGAAAACAATTTGAAATTTAAATAGTAGTTTAACTTTAAGAATTTTTAACGAATATTTTTCCATTTCTTTTTCTATCTACAATCTATGTGATTTGCGTTTTTTTGAATACCACGCTAATTATTTATTTTGCAATTCTACATTTTGTAAAATCATATTATTAAATATAATTTTAAAAAAGTCGTACTCTTCTCGATTTACAACTTAAGAGATGTTTGCATAAAATATAAAAAAAAATTTATTAATATACTGTCTTTCGAGACTCCATATTAAAAATTTAAAAACTTTCAGTAGATCTTTTAATAAGTGAATAATGAGTATAAGCTTTAATTTAAATATTAGCATTTATTTCATAAGAATATTACAATTCGAATAAAAAAAATTTATAAAATATTAAATATTATTAGATTTTAAATCATTAATTCTATTTTAAAATCTATTCAGATAATATTTTTTGAAACAGAATTTTACATCTTTGTACAAGGATAATTCATTTCTCAAACAAATTTGTCAGCAACTCAAAAAATAGAAACAATCCTATTTATCACAAACTCTTAGAAATTTTTAGGAAAGAACGGTTAAATAACAATTAATATTAATTAACAATACTTAAAATTACAACATTCAATTAAAAACATTTCGCTTACGATTTGTATATTATTACTACGCATTACAAATATTTTTAAATCGAATTTTTCAGTTGTACCTTTTTTGTTTTGTTCTGTTTTTCTTTTCGTTTTGTTCCTATTGTTTGTTTAACATTATATGCACGGAGGACGAAAGTATGGTTAAATTGGAATACTGAATAGCAATGAAATTTTTGATTAAAAACAAATATAGTTCTGGTTACTAAAGCGAAATATACAATATTAAATCTATTCTTTTGAAACTTTTTCTATTATTATGGAAATGATTCACCAGAAATTCGAGTTTTCAAAACTATTGTCCTTACTATCACACATTTAGTGAAAAATACAAAACTGAAATGTAAGTTAAACCAAATAAATGGTTTTTATGCGATGCCCCAAGGTATCACGATAAAACTACCAAGTTTTACTATAATTACCAAATTTTATCACGCATTATAAAACCATATTTTATAGTTAATTTTCTCGAAATCATTACCAATGCCCTTCGGTAAAAATTACCGAGCATTTTGATGTTTCCATGAAGCAGAAATACAGTAAACTTCATTTCATTCTGGTAGTTTACTATAATTATTTTTCTCAATGTGCGGTGAATAATGAAAACTAAGATTATTTTTAAGAAGAAAGAACGTTGATATACTTAAATTTGCTTATAATTACTTTTAATTATTTCTCAAAGCCTGTAATATTTCTAGATTTTCATTAAGAAAATACATTATTTTTACGTGTTTTTTAAGATCTCATGCAGAATATACCCTTCTTTAACTAATGATCTGTAATGAAGATAATGCCATTTATGCACACATCTATCACTATCCAACACTTTTTTTAGAAGTAACTTAGCACTTGGCAAAATGGGTGGTGTTTTGGGTTTGATGGAGTGCGCACCTTATTTGGACGTCATCACACTTTTCGACTGTGCTCAGGAGTATTAGTCAGCAGTGCTCTTGCGTCTTCATTGCGTGCGTTGCTATAGCGACCGCTGCTGTTTGATATTTTTTTCAGAATTCTTTTTTGTTATGTATTAAGTTGATGAGTTTATTTTAAAGATATGGGACCAGAACGATACCATAAAAATACTTCTTGAGTTGTGAATAAAAGAGAATTTCCTAATTTGAACGATATTTTATGTTATTTTTATGATTAACTTATTTATAATTACTGTATTGCCGGACGATTTTAATATGGATATGAATATGGAAGAAGGAAAAAAAATTGCGCCGTCCTGAAAAATGTATATAGGTTGAAATGGAAAACAAATCCTGCCCATTGGACGAAAGGAAGACAAACATTTATTGATTGCAGTTTTTGCAACCTATGACTTGAATTGTGACGTTTATCAAAGTCTATCCTGAAAAAAAAATTAACCAATGGGTAAACATTGATCTTTATAACGAGATCACTTTTTTTTTATTTAGCATTGTTGTTGATTTAATAGGATATGAGCATAATTTTAAAATATTGGGGTACTTTAGATTCCGTTTCTAAGTGTTATACATGGAGAAAAGAAAGTAGAAATGGAGACTTAAATATTGACGTATTTTTCTCCAATGAGACCCAAATGAAGTCTACGGGAATAAGAGTTTAGACGTTACAAAAGTTTTTATGCACAAAAGTACAGTTTTGTACTTGTACTTGTTTGCTCGTCCTAAATTGCTATATAGGGTAGAGTGTCATTGTTTCTTATACTTATATAAATAATTTTTATTAGAATGAATTCTAAGTATTTTCTTAAAGTCAAATCTATTAAAATCATAAGTAAATCAAGAACAAATCATTTTAAAAAAATAGTGTTTTATGCTTTGTTTATGAATCAAAAGTTGTAATTTTTGTACATAAACAACTTATTTCTTCAAAACTATTGGTTCCATCGACTCATTACTGAGTTCATTGGATTTATCATAATTACATGCATACGAAACAATGCCTCATTAGTCTGCATGGCCACCGTGGAGGCGGTGATCAGTTCAGTTTTAGTGGTTCGTTCAGATAGCATCATTGTTGTGTTAAGCATACTATAAAGTCTAAAAATATAAAAAAGATAATTGGTTTGCAAAAGCATAAATAAAATTAAAAATATTTAAAAATAACGGGCAGGCAAAAGCATAAATAAAATAAAATAAACACATAGGGAGATAAATTTAAAGAAATGAAAGCAGACGATAAAATTAGAAGTCAATTTTTAGAACGACAGTGCTGTTGGTTTTCTTTAGATTAGTTTTTGTTTGGAATTTGAGTTCCTTATATCCCGTTACGGGTAATTCTTATTTGTTACTGTTTGTGAATAAAAGTTTTTTATAAAAAAAACTGAACAGTTCTTTAATATAGCTTGATACGCTACAATAACTTTAGCCGGTATATTCATTCTGACATCCTATTTTGGATGTGATGAAAGGATATTATCCCTGGAAAAATAAATGAAATTTCCTTTATTCAAAATTAGTTTATTAAGTAAATATTAAGTAGAATATGGTCACATTCAAAAATATAAAAATAAATAAAAGAAGACCCTTAAAGGCATTTTTGATTCAGAAACCAATCAAAGGCGACACTCGCGTGACGTCTCTCATGGTTATCCAATTAAATTTTATTTAAATCACATGGTAAGGCATAAACATTTTACTTCGTCCCGAGTTGAAAGTACCCAACTATACTTCCAGGTTCCGATATTATTGTTCAAAATTAAACAGATTTTTCTAACTGTGTAATTAACAGACTGAAGATATTTATTTTTTTTAATTCACAAAAATATGGCGAAATAAACAGACACGAAGCGTGTCAACAGACACGAAGCGTATATATTAATGAATCGCTCTAACAAATGCTGCCAACATTTTGCTGAAGCGATTCATAAAGTTGGGTGGGAAGGGGGATTCCACCAACGATTTTAACCCGAAAAAGATGGTAGCCTAAAAAAATAAGTTTATTTTTCAAAAAAAGAGGGCACACATCTAAAAAATATTTCTTCCCATTTTGAATGTTTCCAATTTAACTCCTTCCGGATCTTTCTTCGATAAATAGCTAAACAAAAAATGGGAACGCCGTATGGCACATTCGTCGTGCATTAGAATCTAAGTAGAAGCTACTTATAGAAACTTGTTCCCAAGCTTTGGTGAAAGAGTACTTTGAGAGATTCATCATTGAATTTGGCACTGTGTTAGTCTTTTTGGACAGAGCGAACATGCAGAGAATATAGCTTCCATCCTACTTTAACGAGTTTATTTTGAAGAAGTAAAACGTATATATTATGAATACTCAGGATCACGTTTGCGAACTCTGTTTTTTTCTTACGTTCCCTACTTTCGCTGTGAGATTATTCTTTTTTATTTTGATTCTTTTTATTTTGATTCTTTTTATTTTTATTTTTTTAGATCTTACTGTTTTCGTTTGACTTCTTCCAAGCATATGCTTCTTTTCATTCACGCAGACTTTGTTTGCCTTTCTTTTATTCTTTTCTTTTTTTCATTTTACTTAAAAGTGGTAGCTCTTTTTTTTTTCTTAGAGACCACTAGTTTTTATAGACAGTAAACTTTTTGATGTATTTACATCTAAAGTGATGCTAGCTGATGTTTAAATAACACTACTCGCCATGTGTGTGAATTATTCATTACTTGGACGTGATTATTCCGAGAGATCTAAAGAAAATTTATTCCACATTTTGAAATAATTATAATATATTAGCAAATTCTTGAATAAGTCAAAAGGCGTTTAACCTATCAAAATCCCTTAAATTAAACTAAGATTAAAAACTTGAAATAGGTCTTAACTTAAATATTTTATTAAAAAACAACACCCATTTATAAAAAACACTCATTTAAAAAGGAAGATATTCACTCGCTTATTTAAATTTTTTCACTTACGTCACATTAAATAGTGTTAATAAAGCATGTAAAATTAATAAAAATTTAAAGTGTTATTGCGAGTAAAAATGCATAAATAATTGTAATATAACTTTAAGCAGAGAGTGAATTATACAGATATGAGTTTAAAAGTTTTCTTTGAAAGGCATTAGATCATTTTAAGAACAATAGGAATATGCATTTTTGTTTTCTGTAAAACAACCTTACATCAAACACCGCCCAAACACTCAATCTAGTTCTGTCTTACGGTTCTATATTTTTGAGACAGTGTTAAAAATGCTGTGTAATTTTTCTTTAGTTAGACACAAAGAACAGATTCTGAACTGGTATCTCTCACTTCAACAGATTTTCTTCATGTGTGTATTATAAGTATTCTCATTTACGCGAATAAAAATAAATTGAAAGAAAGTTAAAATGCCATTCTAACAAAATTAATAGCAATGCATAGTTCATAACATATAGATATATTATAGAATATGACTATCCCTTATTTTATTTTTGTTCGGATTTTTATTTATTATGAAAGAATATGTAAAATGTATAGATCTCAATACATCAAAATTATAACGAACGCTATGTTCAATGCAATGTACTAAAATTAAAGTAAAATCTATCATTCATTTTTTAAGATTAACTATTTTTAGAGAAAACTAACTAGGCAGCTTTCAGAAATATTTGTTTCAGTTATTATTTGATATCGAGGTTGCATTCGAATATTTTGATTGTACCTATCTATTATAAAGATAATATATTACGTATACATAAATTATATATCTTAGAGGAAATTTTGAAGCATAATAGAAGATATTTGCGGCTAGATATGGGATTTTATTTTTTTTGACACTTGAGATCGAAAATCAGAAGCAGGAAATAAATTGCGAAGATGTATTTTTATCTTTATCTTTTTATTACTTTTTTCAGAGCTATAGTAAATTAAATTAGCTCTTACTCATAAACCAAATACATTTTTTCTTTTTTGTTAGTTGGTTCAAAGACTCCATGATTTTCACTCTTTCTGCTAATTGACGCGGTTTGGATTTATGCCATTTCTTTGAATAGTCGTAAAAGTTGTGATTGCAAATTGTTTTAATAATGGAATAGCTGTAATAGTTTACTCTTGGTAATTATTATAGATAAAAGCGTATCATTACAATAAGACAAAAGAAATAGGAATTACAAATAATTTGCTTTTAATTATATTTTTGTGAATTTTTAAATTTATATTTAATTGAAGCGTAAAAGGATCCGGGATCTTACTTATTTTAATCACCGTTAAAAAACCTTCAATGAAAAAGTTTCATTTCGAACCCTTTTCATGAATTTTATGTCATACATAATCAAAAAATATCAAATAACTTCTGCGTTTAATATTTGAATAAGCAACATTTGAATAAGTTATGAAAATCATCATTGTCTCATTTTGTATTTCGATATTTTAACTTTTAATTTTCAATTTCGGAAATTGAAACGAATTCCCTTTTGAGCTTTAGGAATAGAAGCATGTAAATAGTAACTAATTTATTATTCAGAAACTGTAAAAAAGAATTTATCCTAATTAAAAATAGTAGCAAAAATATCATTAAAATGCTCAAAAAGTTTTTTAAAAAACCGCAAAAACTAGTTCCTGAACATTTTTTAAACACGTTTGAGACATATTATGCCTTTAATCTTTTTCAAAAACAATCCGCATGTAATAACCATCATTTTTTTAAATGCAAACCAAGTTTATAGCGAAATGTACAAATTTAATGAAATCGACAAAGCTCTTTTTGCAAAACGTTGAAAGAGAAAAAAAAATCATTATAACACATAAATATTTAGCTTCACATTATTCTCTAAACAAATAACCATAATTGAAAACTTTAATCAGACTCCAAGAAGTATTTCAAACTGTCAGAAATGAATTAGGATGTAAGAATGTCAATAAATAATTTTCCAACTGCACATTTTAGCAATAAATATCGAATGCTATTTACACCGAAGTAAATTAACTTCATCCCAACAACTGAGCAAGAGAAAACACAAATCCCCCAAGAACTTTCTAAGCACTTTAATTAGAAACATTACCAGTAGTTACTTAAATTGAATTATTACTGGCATCATTTAATGAGCGTGAATCATTTCTGAATCTTAACTTCCTAATCCAGGTCACTCTTAAAGTGTCAAACCAATCCAAACTGATATTCCCAAAAGGAAGAAACTAAAGGGAACATCGGCGTCCTGTTAAATAAACTGCTTGGCAGTCCACGTCTAAACAGTTGTACTCAATACGCAAGAATGGAAATCGATCTCTGTTAATGTGTTGCCTCGTCTTCCATTCAACAAATCGCGAGAGAAAATTATGCTGGTCGTGAATTCCTTGATTTCCACAGGGACATGATCTTTGGATATGCAATCACTAGTTTTCTTATTCACAGAATGGGAGTGAATGCCTTCAAGTCTGCCAAGAAAGGAGCTCAGGGGGAACTCGGCGAGTGTTTTACTCAAATCAGGCTATCTAAATGTGCGGGGGCAAAGGAAAAAGTTTAAGCATTTTGAATCAATGGTAAGTGCTGCGGGTGCCATTCACGAAGAAGAATACGCTTTAAAGTTCTGGAATACATTTATGTACTATTTTAGAGAGAAGGTTTAGAATAGTAAGAATTTCTACAGGCTCTCTTTTGTTCTAGGCCATAGAATGATGCTACAGCTATGCATAGTATTATCCTAGAAGCTCTAAAATTTATTAATGTTCTCAAGTATTGGGTATTTACAGAATCTATTATAAGTGTCAAGAAAGCGTATATACCTTAATATTTATTTAAATTTGTCTAATTTCAAAGTGCAGGGCTTTCAAATTAAAACTTATCCTAACGTGAAGGCTGTGTGGTATATTATAAATACACTTTTAGAAATTTCTCCGAAAAAATAATTAAAGAAGAATTTATTTTATTAGTATTTTAATATATTCCCCCAAAACAGTTAAACAGTCATAAATAAGATGGTATTCAAACTGTTAACTGTGAAAAAAAAACCGTTTATTAACTGCTTTCACCTAATAAGATTAAACAACCAGAATTTTATCGTACCAACTAACTAAACCCGCTTAATAAAGCTACTTAATTCCTTGCAGTTTCTTAGATATTATAGCTAGAAGACTAATCTGTCAGTTTCCTGACAGACAGAACAGGGATTTGAGTCCCAGGATTGACAACACAACATTTTTTCCATTCCCTTCAACAGATGAAGAGTTTCCGGCGTCCTCCACTTCCCAATTTGTGACCCTTGGTTGAATATGATATTATTTATTGGTGGTTGAATATGATATTCTCACTCACACTTAGATGATAGCACCATGAACTATTTCCAATGTCCAGTCAAGTTTCTTTTTCACTATTTTGAAACCATGCTAGTTGTAAATGGTTCAAAAACCGTATAGTTTTGTATTCATGGCTTTTTAACCATACTTATTGTAGACGGTTTCACAATCATAAAGGTAAAAAATGCTCTTTACAGTAAACTTTACAATTAATTGGATGCTGCTGGTTATTTTATCATACTTTTAGAATGATAATTCCAGCTGTGTATGAGTCGTAACAAAATTTAGAAAACAGGCAGAATAATCACTGTTAAAATTAATTTAATAAATATATATAAATTGAAAGAAAGACAATTTTAACCATTAGCTTTAAAAAGCCCTAACGAGAGAGCTGTGTGATGGGTTAGAAAATACTCATGATGAAGTTTAAACTGTTGGAAGGACAATAAACTGTTTTAAAAAAATTGGATAAATATAAACATAAATAAAAGAAGAAACAGTGAGTTGGAAATACAGAACTTTCGAACTCTAACATTCCTGAGCTTGTTAGCTGTACGCGATATTATAAATGAGTCATAACGTAATTTAGGCAAGAAACATATCAAAATCACCAGTAAAAAAAAATTTAAGTAGATATTAAAATAAATGAAATAAATTTCCCTCACGCTTTGCCAATTTGTGTTGCAGTTGTACTGGTAAGACGAGATTTCCAAGAACGGAATGTTTTCCCAATTGCACATGCGATAGACACGAGTGATAAAAGTGAAGAATTTGCTATAACTCTGATGCACAATGTATAATTTGAAAGATAAAGTTCAGTAAGTGAATTGTATAAAAAAATTTTATCTTTCTATTTATAAAAACGTGGGCTTTATTTTCTTATTTAATATTGTTGTGGCACTTATAACACTTTGCACACTGTTAGAACTGATTGAAACATAATTTCCTTTAAAGTTGTTACAACTTTAATACTGCGTCCCTTTTATCATCTTTTCTATTATTATTAAACTTTATTTCACAATCCCTCCGTTAAACTTAAAATTAAGAGCTGTTTGTTTTAGCACCTTAATAAAGTTTCTGAAAATTTGCACTGTGTTATGGTTCAAGATATTGATATTTTGGTATTTGGTATATAGTAGAGAGTATATATTCACGCACGGCTTATTCAAAATGCTCTAAATCTCTCAATAGAAAAAACAGTTTACATCCACTTTTATAACACAGATCGCAGTGCAATATTTAAAATCAATAATATTAAAATTAAACATTCTAATCATTTTAAATATCTAGAAGTAGTCATTGATAAAAAATTAAACTGGGGTTCTCACATTAATCTTTTAAAACAAAAATCTAAAACATTATTAAATTCGCTTCAAAAAATCAACCAAAAATCATGGGGTATCAACCAAAAAGCGAGAAAATTAATATACAATACGGTAATAATTCCCGCATTAGCTCATGGTTGCAGCCTATGGGCTACGAATATCTCCTCACGTATTTATCACACTTTACAATCTATTCAAAGAAAATTTCTTTTAAACATGAGTAGAGCATATTATTCTACCCCAACGGCAGCACTTCAAGTACTAACNTCTTTTGATCTGGAAAAGCATAATTTCGATAGCATTAAATTTATACGTCATTACGGTTTGAGGATATTTCGGTTAAACAGTGAAAGTATGTAGTTTTCTGATCTGGGAATGCTTAATTTTAATAGCCTTTTCTTAAAAACTATGCCATAGTTTCTATAAATGATATCACAAAAATAATAAACTATTGCCACAGTAGCATACCTAGGAATACCTACCTATATAGAAATCTGAGGAAATTTTAAATTTTCTCTGAAAACCTTATTTACTCATAATATAAAATAATATGACTTTAATTCAGCCAGCATTATTCATGTCATTTCTCGGTAAGCATTTTTCTGTTTTGAGTATCAAGTAATTTAGTTTATAAATAATTTATTAAGTATCATTATGATGATTAAACTTTAAGAAGCAATATTTTATATATTTTAATGCTAAAAAACTTTGAAATTTACTTCAAGATAAAATAAGAAATTTTTAAGAATGAAATTTTTAAATTTCACAAATCTCACTTCTGAAAATTTCAAGTAACAGTCTTTTTTTTTAAACTTAAACATTAATTGAAAGCTAAGATTTTCTTTTAAAGCATTAGAGGTCATTTATTCTTTATAATATATAACAATTTATTAATTCCATAGATAATATTTCCTGTTGCAATAGTAACAAAACAGTAACTTACCCACCTGTCTTCTTCGCGCCAGCTGACAATTAAAGCCTCGAGTCTCTTTTTCCAGACACCCCTGTCCGGAGCTAATCCTCTTACCTCCTCCCATGCATTTAGTTTTTTTTTTTTTTTGCACAGAATTTGGTGTATGTATCGTTGCCAAGTAAGTCTCGATTTTCCTCTTTTACTTTTTTCACACGGTGTCCGAGCAAGTGCTTGGCTATCACGTTTTAAACGAAGAGTATGTTCAGTCTATCTCCATCTTTTCTTTTGTTGGGTGGGCAGCCGAACGTAGTATTCCCAGTGTTTAGTCTCTAAGCATGCTTGATACTGATTTTATCTACCCACTGTAAAGATAAAAAAACTGAGTCGACCTTGCCGGGTCTGAGGATAGAGCCCCGAACCGTTGGAACGAAGCGCTCCAGTTCAGACCATCGGCCTCATGCAATTAATTAACTCTTTCAATATGTTCTGATTCCTTATTTTTTCTTTTTTCATTCCTTGAATAAAAAGTCTGAACTCTCTACTTTTCCCGACAGTCTAAAATATTAAAAAAGTATAACTTCGCCCAAGCTTTGATTCATAATGAAATACTTAAACAGTCTTTCTGCTCACAAAAACTTCAGATATTTCTACCATAACTCTTGTAAGACAACGTGGTCAACAACTGATATAATGACCCTTTCATCAACTAACACCACATAAAAGTAAACTGTCCAATCGAGGAATCATCTTGGTTTTTTGAAGCAAGGTATTTGATTGCACACAATATTAAAATAATATCCTCCTAATTGAAACTAACTATTAGCAGCACTTTAACAAACTTCACCATCCAGACTGTAACCATTTTTATCTTAATATTTTGCTTTTTAATGTAAATACAAAGTCTATCTAAACCAATTAACAAAAATGCAACTTTATCAGAAATAAATGTAACTTCAGTATTTGAAACATCAATCATATTCTGTTACTTCTTTCAAAGAGCTCTTAAAGTCATTTTTAATATTAAATGAAAGCGCCGTCATTTGATATTATCATAAAAATGACTTTCTACCATAAACTAAAGAGAAACTGAAACCGGAATGGATCAGCGTCAGCATTTCTGCTTAGCTTTTAGTTGAACAAACTATTAATTGTGCTTTAACTAAATGCACCATCCAAGCTATAACTATTTTCGTATTAATACTCTGTGTTTAAATAAGAATAAAAAAAGAGTTTTATCTAAACCATTTAATAAATATGACACTTTTCCCAAAATAAATATCACTTTAGCATTCGAAACATCTATCATATTTTGTTACTCCTCTCAAACAGCCTAAATGAAAATGCCTTCATTTAATATTAAAGATGACAGCTAAAGAACTCATTTTGCGCCACAAACTAAGCAAAACCTGAACTAGTAGAGGATCGATGGCAGTAATCTGTTGCTCAGCTTTTAGTGCCTCATGCCAACAAACCACGAGGGAAAATTATGCCAGCGCTGACTCCTTTGATTTCCGCAGGGACATATGATCTCCGATATGGAAATAATTTGTTTTCTTACTTCCCTGAAATTTTGCCTCAAATAGTTGGCTCGTTTCTCCGCGATATTGGAAAAGAAGATGAATGCCTTCAGGCACTTTTACTCAAATCTCGAACGGCACAAAGAAATTTTAAAAGAATGGCTGATTGAAATTGGTGACGGTATAAGATTGTTATTAAATCGAAATCCCTTCACTTGAAATCTCTGCTCTAAATTTCATATCTTGTTAGGTGGATATGAATTTTTCCCCTGAAGTAAGACAGTTTGTTTATATCAATTAAAAATAGCGCAGAAATATATTTTAAATTTACATTGAATACTTTTAAATTGCATTGAAGATATTTAATAGGCAAATATGTAACTTTAATACGCAAAAATGCTATGTTAATTGGTAAAAATGCTACTGACATTATATTTAAATAGGCAAATATGCTACTGACATTAAAATCCTATTCGATGTATTTCATATTTTAGGCAAAAAATGGCAATTATATATTAAGAATTACAAACAAAAGATATCCATTAAAAGTATAAGAGAAATGAAATTAAACAAAAATGAAGACAGAAATTTTAAATACAATGAGTTAAAACGGGAAAGCGCTAAAAACAGCGTAAAACCAAATTGTCTTTCATACTCAATTTAAATTAATATGAGAGAACTTAAATAAAAACCAAACGAAAATTCAAAAATAAGCATGTCAACAAAAACAGTACTTCTTCATGGGACGCACTGTCATGCTAACCTGGCGGGGCCTTTCTGTAGTCTGTGGTTCAATCAAAAGCTAACTGTGCCCCGAGGTTCCATAATGGAAGACGGAATAAGAATAAAACCAAAATATTTCAAAAATTCAAAGATTAAAATAAAAAGTAAAATCCAGAGGAACATCATCATATCGAAAAAACACATAATCCAAAAGTTATCTGAGAACAACACGTTAACATATAAGATCTACAAATTGAAAGTTACAGTTAAAATTACCAAAAAAATATAAATATAAATTAAAAGTGAAATTGAAAAGCTCCATTAAGCTAAATAATTTAAAGTTCGTTTTCTTCTTTAAAATGTATTGTTAGATACATTTAGATCTGCTTATTATTTAACTTTAAGAAATTTATAACAGTTAAAGTTTGTTTTGTTTGGGCGAGAAAAGCTTTGCAAATGAAAGTCATTGGCTTGAATAATTCATAATCCCAAATAAATACACAGTTTTGTTTTGAAAAAGTTGTTAATTTGATTTAATATTATCATTGAGATATGTCATTGAGTTAATTAGCATGTTTGATTTTTTTAATGTTGGCATATAATATACATTTTAATGACTAATTGACCAAGATATCATAGGAAAATTTAATGGACAAAAATTTACTACACTCTCATTTAAGCAATATGAGTTTATTGTACTTATATCTTGCATACGAATTTAAATTATGCTTGAAATTCTAAATACTTATTTGAAAAGGTGGACCAGCTGGTGACCGGAGTCGACTAGTATTTTAATAACTTAAAAATTTTGTAAAAAATTTATTTGATTAACAAGCAGAACTTTTTATGAGTATCATCTACGAGTACTGCGGTGACCAGATTCCATATTTCTAAAAGAAAGTTAATATTTTTTATGACTTATGTAAGTCACATTTATAAAATGCACTAGCTTATTTTTTGAAATATCTTTGGGAAAAGCGGTATTCTAAGCTTTAGATAAATATAAACATGTTAGGAACTTAATGAAATGATCAAAATGAATATTTATCTCTTATTTACTGCAAATACATTATTCACTAGGTTTCCGGGATAAAACAACAAAGTTTTTCAAGAAATCAAGTAACGCATTAAACATGCCTTAGAATAACTGGAAATGTCAACATTGCTGCGAAATTAGTTATTTGATAAAATATGCAGATATGTATTTTTAAAAATTATGGTTTATCGTTCTTAAACTATTCCTTAAAACTTCAGAACTGTTACATTACTAAAACATACGCTTTACATTTCAAATTTATGAAGCAGAGCTTATTACAAATATTTTTAAAGAAGCCAAAAGATAAGTTTTAAAATTTAAGACAAAAAATTTCTTGAACTATTTATTTTTCATTTCTTTTAAAATGATAATCTTATAATTTAGTTTCCGACTTAAGTTTCTCTGAATAATTCTCTGTTCTTTCTAATGACAGTAAATACTTTATTACAGGACATATATGCAAAAAACTTTATCTTTTGAAGAATTCCATTTGTCATTTTTAAATTTCTTTAAAAATACTATTGCAGAAATATAATATAATCCTCTTTTTTGCAATTTAATTAAACTTAAAAATAAAAGATTAGATTATACGTTTCAAACTTTTCGAACACTTAAATGTAAACTTTAAATACTGAAGTGACAGGTTGAAAAACGTATAACTTGGATTACTACTTCAAATTTCAAAGATCTAATTTATTTTAAGTTTCAATCTTGAGTAAGCCTCATCAAATATACATCTTTCCATGACTCGAAATACAACCACAATTGTAACTAAGAGCCGAGCAGATGTTACGAAAGAAAATTTTCCCAATTGATAAAATACATTCTAAGAATCAAACATTCGAACACTACTCACTGTTCTTTTTATCCATTTTGAGATAAAACTTTGAATAAAATTACTTCATCCTTTCTTCGAAAATAAATTTATTATCACGATGTCGAGATTTAAAACAAAGAATTGAATATATTTCATATATAAAAATTATTTCAAGTGATGAAAAGAGCGTAACAAAGAAACATTTGATAAATAATGCTTATTCATGGATTGCTGAAACATTAAACCGAATATTCGTTAACAAAAGAAATAGTGAATTTAATGCGCAACTTCAGATCTTTTGTTTATTATCGCAATCGATATGAATGCGAAAATATTCTGAATTTCTTCCTTGTTTCAAGGGAATGAAAACTATTCAAGTTGTTTAATTTTTTTTTTAAAATCCATTAAAATAGAAAATTTTAGTATTTTGATTGAAGAAGGTTTAATTCGCTGATTAATTGGTTCAAGAAAGCTGTAAAATGAAAAGAAAATAATATAATAGTCGCTTTATGTATTTTCCAAAATTGACTATAACATTTATTATCTTTTACGTAGAATAAATAATTGCCGTGGTGGCTCAGGAGATAGAGCGCTCGCCTCGCAATGAGGCGACACCGGTTCGAACCCAGCTGCTACTGGTCGGTTTGAATTCTACTCCCGGCTCGTACGTTTGAATTCTAATCCCGGCTCGTACTCACCACAGAACTGACATAAAATATCCTCAGTGATAGTTGGATCATGGATAATAATCCCATTGCCATCGGACTAACCGTGAGAGATTTTCACGGATTTCCTCTTCATGTAACGCAAATGCTGGTTAGTTCTATCAAAAAGTCCTCCACAAAAGTTAGTTTGTCTCAATGCATGATCCAGAATTCCCTTGTTTTCTGGATTGGGTTCAAAATAACAAGACCACGGAGTTCAGCATTGATAGTCGTCAATGTTCATTAGAATTGGATCGCCTGTTCAACGCCGGTTGTAATATGAAATACTCAGGCAAAAAAAAAAAAAAGAAATACATTGTGACGCATATTTTCATATTTTCTACAAAGTATAAACTTTTTATAGTTTTAGTTATCGTATCAGAAAGTTATTGGTAAAGCCCATTGTGTATTTTTTTCAAACAATCAAATTGCCCTTTTCCCATGTTTAGTATTTCCACTTTTAAGCATTGAAAAATCCTATTTCGAAAACTTTTACAGACAGTTCCAACTTGAAAATCAGTCAACTACAAGCAGAACTAAGATTAAAACATTTGAAATTATTTGAAGTAATTTGAAAAAAAGAAATATTAGAATTTGTTTGTATGAAAAAAAGTTAATATAAGGTATCTCAAATGGGAGTGTCCATTTCCACACCTAATACATCCTCAACTTACATATTAATTGCACCTTGAATCATACAGCAGATATCTCAGTTGCTTTTGAAAAATCTTCTATTAACAGT
>NC_092208.1:50390118-50443023 GCF_043381705.1 Parasteatoda tepidariorum | reverse complement strand
ATATATATATGATATGAAGCAAAATAGCGAAAATTTTCCCTGTTGTTACTTTTATCATTTTTTTACCATTACCTTCATTGTTACTTCAAACACTCTTGTTACTTTTGCCACTATAGATGTTTGTTCTAATGTTATTACTTTTTCTACTATACTGTTGCATTTTGCCCGATTTTTATTTTTCCTCCTTTATATTGAAAGAAAATAAATATGTTATTTAAATGCTTCGTTTGCTCAAATGCAAAAATAAAAATTAACAAAAAATTAATTTCTAATTAATATTAGCTTAAAAACATTCTCAAAAAAGCCTTGAAAATAGTCCTCTAGCGTCATATGCTTTTAAATTTTAAAAAAAAAAAAGATTTTTTAAAAAATTAGAGTTTATGTTAATGATGTTTCATCTATGACTATGCTCTCTGGAATGAGAAAAAAAGTATAGTCAAAGCGCTCAGAATATGATGAAATTTACTGTGCTTCTGGCTGTAAGGGAACATCAAAAAGAGCGAAAATTTTACCGAACCACTTTGATAATTATTTTGGTAAAACTAACAATAAAACATGATTTTAAAATATGTGATAAAATTTGACAAATGCTAGAATTTTGCCACGGTACTTTAGAGTATGGCCTAAAATCCCTTTATTCGGTTGAATTTACTTTTCACCTTTGTATTTTTTACTAAATGTGAGGTAATAAGAATTATAATTTTGAACATCAGAATTTCCAGTAAACCGTAACCATATGATCGGAAAAATTACCAAATGAGTGACTTATATACCTTATACTTTGACTTTTATTACCAAAAATACCATCACCATACATTACGGTAATTTCACCAGAAATTTCTTCTGCGTGTGGCATAATCATGAATATTTTTTCTTTATATTGTATCTAAAAACTTTAAGCGAAAACAAAAATTCAGTATCATGTGAGAAAAACTGTGATCTATAAAGAAGCACCTATTAGCACGTATGAATTAAGAGGCTGGTTTTATATTTTGCATAAAGGGCAATATTAAAAAACTTTTAGTTCTGTAGTTTTGAAGAATTTGTCATCAATTTTAATATAATATATTCAGTCATAAGTATCCTAAAATTAATCATTTAAAATTAGTTTTAATGAGGAAAAATTTAAAGAAAGTTTTGAAAGCTTATTGGAATAGGTTAAAAAATTGCCCAAGTTATTTAATCATCCCGAATTAAATTATCTTAAAATTTTCCATTTCTATCAATTTATGCTCTGCATATTAAAGCCATCACTCGACTAATTTGAATTTTTTTGTTACGAACGAAAAAGCAAAACTTCATTAAAAGCAAATTAACTCTCATATTCACCCGAATTTTAAAGTTTTGACGAAAATGGAGTAATTAGATAAATCAAACTAATTCCCAACCATCAAAGCTTCTTCGATCAAATGGGAAAAAAAGATTCATGGTAAAACTAATAGGATAAATGGTTTTATTTCTATGATTTAAATTAAGACTCAAGACGCCAAGCGGCAAAAACTTTTTGGAACGGAAGAAAATTAAAAGAAATTTTAAGTCTGATTTCAAAAGTTTGACTTAATCTACTTTGAAAGGAAGGCGTAGAAAATACTTAAGAGTTCATTTAGGAGGAAAACGAAGCAGCCAAACAAAGGGAAAAGAAAAAAAGTCATTATTCTGAAATTAGCAAACGATGAAGATGGCTTTTAACTTAAATCTTTTGCAGCATCAACCAACTGAGAAGTCGTCTGGAAAATAAGACACGCTATTGTTGTTTGTTATTTGTGGAATGGCAACAACTCGATGAGTTGGAAAAAAATGGCGTCTCTTGGTGCCAAGATGAAATGTTCAGAAGTATTTGTTTCTGCGTTTCCTAACGGAAGCTCGACAAGGGTCCGAAAAAGTAAGATTAGTATCCTCCAGCAAGCTTCACTTGTAGCTATTTAGACAGAAGAGTATTGTTTGCTTCGCGGCAATTAATTCTTATCATTTTATTGTTTCTTTGCTGGATATTTTTAGATGCACAATGATACATTTGGATGTGTACGTCATGGTTTTCGTTTAAGTTGTTGTGAGATATTGAGAAAGGGATCATTAAGAGAAGATTTAGCACGTAATTTGTTTCTTGAGTTAAATAAAGAAATTTAATGCTGTCGTTTTTGGATAGGGTACTAATGTTACGTTAATGAGGATGCATTGGTTAATTCTGCCAAATTTAATTCAACAAAGTTTAATTTTAGCTGATTTTCATAAAGATAGTGCAAAAAAAATGAGTTTTTGTTTTAAACAGAAAAAAGTATATTATTAAGCAATGTTTGTTTTATTTGGACGGAAAGTACATGTTATGCCATACTGAGAAAAAAAATTTGGTAAAAACAATATTGATATTTCTGATAAAAGAACATACAAAAATTTGATAGTTAACATCAAAATATAAAATTCGTAAATCACCTACTTTTTTAATGTTTTTCGTACCTAATAGTAAATTTTTATCGTAAATTTTAGGTTCTCAAAATTATAGTTCTTGCTATCATTTATTCAGTGAAAATACAATATTGAAAAGCAAATTTAACCGGAAAATGATTCACACGCCATGCTCTGAAGAACCATTGGAAAATTGCCATATATATGGTAATTTTGTTATTTTTATGACTAGGCCTTTTACCAAATGCTGGTATAACCTGTTTATCTTGCTATGATTTACTTAAAATACTGGTTTATTTAAATTATTTATAGGAGTTTAATCGTTCTCTAATATATTTCTCAACTAAAACAATCGGTTGCCATCTTACTGTTGCTCTCAAATGTTTTAAAGATACTAAACTCTGATATATCCACCTACGGTTATCTATTTCATGCATCTTTCATGAGAGTAGTGAGATTTATTTATTGGTTCGCATACATAAATGGGTTTCTCTGTAAATACAAAAAATGACTTAAAAATCCTTTTTAATTTAAAGAACAGATAGTAGAAGCTTGAGAAATACTGGATGAAGATACACTCTGAGTTAGGGCGAGATTAGAACTTGCTGCCTCCACGCTTCAAAGTTTTTAATATAAAGACAATACCACATGGCGAGGTAGGCCCACGGAATACATTAAAAGCAAAATAAATAAAAAATCAAACATTATTGAGGCCTCCGTAGCCTATGAGGAATTCTCCTTCACGAAGCTCTAGGAAGTGAGAATGTGCAGTTTCAATATCTCTGTGTTGCCAAAGAGGCTGCCACTAACTGCTCTAGCTTACTTCCATGTGCCTGTCTATTTCCATGTGCTCGTCTACTTGCTCTTTTGAAAGCTGGTTGGCCACTGAAGTTTAATATTAGCTTACCTTGTGAGCCAGGAAAACTAATAAACTAGTTGTAAAGTTTTTCAAAACTCTACCTATACAATTATTTTAAAAGAGATATCTCTGTTAAAGAACTTTGGCCAGGGATTTTGTTCACAGAATATTAAATTGGAAAGGTGAAGCAGTGAGTTTTTGAACATACTTTTAAGAATTTAACTACCAATTTTTATTTTTCCCCATGAATCTGGTCAATTCAATCAAATACTGCATATAATAAAACAAACAAAAAAATTTTATATTATTTAATTTTGTTACTGTGTTCTACTTCTGAAGTTGCAAACATTAAAGTTACAAATTGCAAGCATTGTGCTCCTCTGAAAAGTTTGAGAGCCACTTCTCTAGCTTTTCCACATTGAGATGCCACTTGTTTGACAACTTAATTTTGAAAACAGACAATGGGAATCAAATACTGTATTCTGTAAAACAAATAACTGTATATTGTTCAGTTTTATTACTGACTTCTTCTTCTAAAATTAAGTCCAATTGCCAGCTTGTGAGACTCTGACAAAGAAGAATGGTTGAGAATCGCTGCTCTAGCTACAGTTCTGCTGCTGACTTCACTATTTGATTTTGAAAGCAGCCAGCGAGAACTAAATGCTGCACTCCAAAAAATAAAATAAAAATATTAATTTCTAGTTTTATTACTGCCCTCTTCTTCTAAAATTCAGTCGAATCTCAAGCTTCTGTGACTCTGAAATAAAAGAATGGTTGAAAATCACAGCTCTGATTACAGCGCTGCCACTAGCTTGAAAACTTGATTTTTAAAACAGAAAACGAGTATCAAATACGGTATATAGTAAAATATAAAATTGTTTAGCTTTTTTAATGCCTTCTACTTCTGTAATAAAATAAAATTGTAAGCTTCTGGGACTCTAAAAAGGTTGAGAATCACTACTCTTGCTACAATATTGCCACTTGATTGACATCTTGATTTTGAACGCAGACATCAAGATTGAAATACTGTATGACATAATGTTTAATTTTGTGGCGTTGAAAAGGTTAAGAATCGTTGCTTCAACTATACCACTGCCACTTGCCTAGCAACTTGTTTTGGAAAGTAGACTTAGATAATCAAAAATTGGGAACATCCATTATTTTTCCATGTTATGTTTTACTTATTATTTTTCATGCAGCTTTTCCACGTAAGAATAAATTTGCATTTTCATCAAGTAAATACAATAAATTACATTCATAATCTTCATTTATTTAAAAATATGAAGCCATATTTTGCGCTAAATAATGATAAGAGAAAAACCTTAATCTACAGCTGCTATGAAGGTTCAACAGTGTTTTATTTAAAGCTATAAAAATATACTAGACATCCAAGATTTTTACTAGAATAAACAGACGTGCTATACATTTTATTTTAGTTTGTTCTTACATAAAAAATGCGTTATAAAAAAATTAAAAAGAAAAAAAAACTTTTTCCGGGATTGCCTTCTGAATTTTTGTTCATTAGTAAGGAACATCCCTTTATAAATTTTTTCAACCTAAAAAGAGCTGTTCAATCCTACTTCGTAAAAAGAAAGTTTTCCATTTCTCATTCTATAGCCTCAAGAAAATTTAAATTCATTGGGATTTTTGGAAAGTTTTCGAAGTTTTCCATTTGCATAATTTAAATAATAATCAATATAACAGCTTCCATCTTACTTTCATCATGAAAAAAAAGACTTCCATAAACAAGTAAATTCCTTGCTGTCTTGTAAAGGCATCGCTTTTTTATTTTAGTTTAAAAAACATTTTAAAAAAGAACAATTTTTACCTAGATTAGCATGGCAAGTCGCCAAAACAAGCTTGTTTATAGCCATTTATTTTGCAATTCAATTTATCTACATCTAATAAAAACACAAAAAACATTATAAAAACACACAAAGCATTCCACCAAACAATTCATCAAGGAATCTGACTTCAAAGTCTTGTTCTGTTTTGTTTTTTCGGGGAATCCTTTATTTGTGTGTACACGAAATAAGAAAAAGAAAGGAAAAAAACGGAAGAAAATTCCTTAATGGAAAATATTCTTAAAGAATAAAAAATGGCTCAAAAAACATCTAGCAGTTTGTTTTCTAGTGGTCGAGCAATTACTTTCTATCTAATCTAAGAACAAAGACTCAATAGTGTTTGCTTTTTGCGCACCAGACGGCGCTCTTTCAAGTAAACCTTCTGTTGCCAGTCTCTTGTCAGTAAATCCAATTGCAAAGGGGTCCAAAAAAATGGAAAAGTCTCTTTGTTCTCATCGACTTCGTAAATGAGAAGAAAAGATTGTCCTAAATAGTGATGGCTCCAGGGTCTAAAATAATGATCAGGAATTTAAACAGAAATAAATACAAGGAAAAAAAGCAAAAATATTTCTAAAAATGCCGATTGAAGACCTCAAGTTTACTTTTTAAACAAATGCTTTAAAAATACTCGTGAAAATTAATCTGAATGTCAAGGAATCAGTGCTTACATACTAAGTCCAATAAATAAAAATTAAATGAATAACATAGTAAATATTTGTAAAAGAAAACTTTGCACTCTGAAAAAGTGTATGCATTTTTTTCTTCCAACTAGTTTTCTCTATTTTCAGAAAAATTTAAAGCAACATTGAATGTGCAACTATTATCTTAAAAATTGTATTTTGTAATTTTTTTAAACTATGCATAGGAAATAATAAGGATGAAAATGCTATATTGAAAAAAACAAGGCTTATTAAAGTATTATTCATTCTTTTGTATTATTAAACCTGTTTTTTGAGCTGATAGAACTTGAAGTTTATCAAACAATAAAAAAGTCTATTTTAGATCTGTAGTAGGAAACATTACCAAAAGTTGTCAAAAAGCAGATCTGCTCATGGCAAATGAAGAAAAAAAGGAGAGAAAAATTTTAATACATATAACGATTTTTCCTGTTCAACATAAAAAAATATTCTATAGAAATTCCTTAAACTTGATAAAGATTAATTTAATATCAATTTTAATTCATCCGTAACAACATAAAAAATTATTTTTATTAATAAACTTAATTCTGCATTCGGTATCTTTTGTAATAAAAAACCTGTTAAATAACAGTTGAAATTTATCGAACGGCAAAAAGTTTATTTTTAAGTGAGAGACAAACTGAGAAAAAAAGCCATTCCGGAAAAAATATCACTTTTGCATGGTTCAGATTCTCAAAATATATAATAACAAATTAAATAAAAATACAACTCTGAAAGTCCCACAGTAGACTGATTGTTAAGACACGGTTCCCAGCTGATCACCGAAGTCAAGCATCACTGGCTGCGGTTAGCGTGCGGGTGGGTGACCACTTGGATCAGTCTGCGTAGGGACCGAGGGTGTGCGGTATTGGTCCTCGTTAAACTGTTCTACCGTAAAGTGCTCGACTTCGCGTGCAAGTCGTCGGGCTACCGAAAAAGGGTTGCCAACCCCTCTGCGGAGGATCAAAATTGTGATGGCATGTCTTCGGATCATTCTCAGGGATGTTTCCCAGACCGTCGCCAATAGCCCATTGTGCAGCTCTAGTGCGACGTAAATGAACAAATCAATCAATCAAAACAAATCTGAAAAGTAAATGTAATGAAAAAATAGCTCTCACACAATGTTCTAAAGAAATATAATAAAATTACGAGACTATTCTTCAAAACGTATCATTCATTTTACAATTTCTTTGCAAATTTTTAAATTTTGATGTGTATCGCAAGAGGTTATTATAGTTGTGATAATTCAAACCATTTGCAATATTTATTTTTAATAAGCTTTATTTTCAAAAGCATTTTTTAGACTTACATTTAAATTATTGTTATTATTGAGTTACTTTTCTTTTTATTTTTCTATTTATTTTAACAAAATTCTGTCATGATTATGTAAATTTAAAAAAATATAAGAATAATCAAAACATCCATAAATTGCTAGTCAATGTATTATATGAATATTTTTAAAAAATATAAAAATACATTTTTGTCTCTTTCTTTTAAAGCAGTGTTTCCCAAAGTGTGGTACGCGTACCCCCAGGGGTACGGGAACAGTTTAGCAGGGGTACGAGTTCTTATGCGAAATATCTTGCAGCAAACGAAAATTACAAAAAATTTTATTTAAAAACAAAGCTAGCCATGAAAATTACGTATTTTTCTATTGGATATTTTTTGCAGAGTTAACAGTTAATAATTAGTGGTGTCAACAGCCAGTTGTGATTTTTACTTTTTGTGCGATTTTTCATAGTAAAAAATTCATTCATTTTTTTTATTAGGGGTACTCAGCGTTACGAAAAATTTAGAAAGGGTACACAAAAGTCATAAGTTTGGGAAACACTGTTTTAAAGGCTTTATTTTTCCTTACTTTTTTGTCACTTTTATAAATTTATGTGCTTTTTGCATGCAAATTCAATTTAATTTAAGTGTTTCACTTAAGAAGAATAGTCTAATGACTACTTTTTAAAGCGAGCTTCATTTACATTAAAACCAGTATCTTTTATAAATTATTTGTGTTCTGTATATATCAAATATAAAATCTTGCTTTGAAATTATCAAAAGAGTATATTCCAATTGTGATTAGTAAAAAACCATTTGCAATATTTATTTTTATAAATACCAGCTAGTTTTTCAGCTTTTTAGTCAAAGATTTATATTATTACTTAATTTTTTACTTATAATTTTTCATTTATTATTAAAAATACTCCATCATGTTTAGATTAATTTAAATAAAGAAATATGAAAATATATATCTATATACTTGCTTTAATTTTTTAAATACTTAATTTCGGCACTTTTTTGCCTGTTATATAAACTTTACATTGTTTCTTGATTTTAATTTTTAAGCAATGCAATTAAGTTTAGTTTATGCTAAACCATATATGAGATGCTTACTTCTTGTAACGACTTAATTTTAAAAAAAGTAATTCAATACCATTTTTACAAGGAATGGCTTTAATTTACAAAACAGAGATTTGTAATTTTTTTCAATTATAATTAAACCGTATTTACTTAAAAAATCTCATCTCAGCATGGGTTTAAAAACATAACGTGAGTCGGGAAGTCTTGAAAAGAAAATTAATTTAGTATCTTGTAAGAAAAGATACTAGATTAATGAATCTTAAACAAACGGAAAAAAAATCATAATGAGAAAATTTTATTTTTCTGTATTTATCTTGTCCTATGGTAGAAAGAAAATTCTTTGTATTCTCCAAAACTTTTAGGGAAAAAAATATATTGAATAAAATCCTTGTTAAACTAATGAATTATTAAGTAAACTAAAAAACAATAATTATATTTTTTAAATACAATAACAATTTCGTGATTAAATTCCATTAGAACAAGTAAGAACAAAAAAAAATATTTCTTGAAAAAGGACACAATTTCATAAACTTTATATCGATTTCTTTTGTTATTAATATGTTATCTCGTAAATTAAACTAAGAAATTAATATCCTTTCGAACCACATTGAACAATTCCTTAATTGGTGCTCTTCTTTCTTGTTTTATTAATTTATTCCATTGAAAAAGTTTAATATTTGCTGGATATCTCTCAACTAATTTGCATCACTTATGTTGTTTTTGATGGCACTTTTATTAAAAAAAGCTATTTATTTCTATTTTATTAATTTAACCAATGAAGCTATAAGATAAAATTTTAATTGCATTTTATACCATCCAATTACAACCAATCTCTTTCATTCTATGTAAATCGGAAAAATTATTTTTTAAACCTCTTGCTTACGGCTGGTGCAATTGATTGTTCAGAATAGCAGGTGATATCAAGCGCCATAAGCAAGAGGTTAATACATGCAAAGTTTTTGTTTAAAGTTGTTTAAAAAAATCACTTTAGGTATAAACTGATTTGTTTGAGAATCATCCCTTCATTAATCGATAGTGTGTATAGCTTTTTAAGTGAATATAAGTACTTCTATGTCGAAGCAATCAAAAATATCTATACATAAATAACTAAGTTGAATGAATTTAAAAAAATTACATACATTATACGAAGTAGTTAGTAACAAAGGAAAATCTTTGTTGGAAATAAATAAATATGCATCACTTCATAATAATATAAGCATATTTTTGAACCCAAAATCCAGGGGGGTTATTAAAAATTGAATATAAAACGCTATTAATAAAAATTGCTGTCTCAGCAAGCATTAAAATTATTCACAACAGTTTCTAACATACATTAGCTACTTTAATTTCGTTATATCAATATTTATTTCAATATTCCATTTTAGCAAAATTATAAAAATTGAACTACGCGTTGTGCTGCAAATATATCAGGCTTGCATGTAAACTTTTAAATTTTTGGATTGCGTATTTCAAATTGTCTTTTATCTACAATCCTCGAGAAATGTTCAGTTTACTTTTCTTATTTCTATTTATTCGAGTTTAGCTTAGTAGTTTTAGAAATATTCTATTTAAAAATAGTTAAACTCGTCACGCAAATGTTTTAAAGAACTATATTTTTGAAGCATTATTTAACAATAAGGATTATTTGTTTAAATATTTAAATTAAACAATCAGAATTCCATATTTTCATAACTTTATCATTATTTTTAAACTAATAAAAATATTCTATATATATTGTTTACCAACTTTTTTTTTCAGACTGTAGGCAGCTTGAAATACTGAAACAATATAATAATATTGTAAGTTTGAATAGTTTGTTTTATTGAAAAACTAGACATTGAATTTAAATTCTTAAATACCTTAAATATTTTTCAAGCTATAAAAGATTTATTGAAGTTGTTCGTAATTTTGCACTGAGTAAAAAAGTATGGTCAATTCAAAATGTGGTAAAACTTGTCGTGCTTCTGACCCAAGGAGAAGACCAAAAAGATCGGGAACTTTAACCGAGGTGCTTTTGAAATGATTTTGGTAAAATTAACAATAAAAAAAAGAGTTTTATAATAAGTGATAAAATTTGATAAATGTGGCAATTTTTGATAATTTCATCATATTACCTTAAAGCATGGTACAAAAAACCATTTATTCGATTAAATTTACTAATACATAAAATACATTTACTAATTCGATAAAATATCCGATAAACTGTAACGAAATCAGCAGGAAAATTGCCAAATGAATGGTATGAATACCGTATATTTCGGTTTTGTTAACCAGAATTAGGTTGTTTTTTTCAGAAATGTCATTACCATGCAATACGGCTAATGTACCGAAATTTTTCTCTCCGTGTAGTATTGATAAATTAATTTTATACTACTACGTTATAATCATGAACATTTCTATGACTTTTATGCTTTTGGTATTTTAATGCGACTAGATAATCTTTGAAAATTATAAATCACCGTTATATCTGTCCTCACCGCTATGTCTTCAAATGTATGTGTACGGTAATTGTTCCAGAATTCTTTTCTTCGTGTATAATATCAACAACTCTGATCTTTTTGTGATGCATGTTTACTTTGAGTATATTTATGAAAGTTACATTTATAATCCATGCATTGTTTTGCGTATTTACTATCATTGCTAAAGTACATAAAATAACAAGTAAACCATTATCATACGAACGGAAAAGTTACGAAATGATTGTTTCAAATGCCGTATATTTTAGTTTCATGAACCAGAATTATTGATGTTTTTTTACAAAGAAATGTAATTACTATGCATGGTAGGAATTTTCCAGAATTTTTTTCCGTGTGCAGACACGTAGATCTCAAATTTTACTGCGCAATGTTTTTGGTTCATATTAATGGTGAAATTATTTCTGCAATCCTTCTGTTTTTAATCGTAACTACAATTAACACACAATCGTGACAACAATTAAAAATCAAATTCTGCAGTTAACAGCCTTATAACGGAACAAAAATTATTGCTTCCTTATCTTTAGAGTTCCTTGTCACCTCCCAGTTCAGCGCAAACGTTACGCAATTATTAGTTGATAGATGGAACTTGCGCAGTATTCCTCTGAAAGAAGGAAGTACGAATAGAAAGGGATTACCAATCTACCTATTAAGTCGGCAATCCACAATAAACATTCTTATATCCGTCGATATCATTGCGTAACATTCACTATTATGTAAGCGATGTATATGCTAATTATTCAATTTCCAATGTATTCAATTTCCAAACGTTTTAAAGATTGTGGGAAATCATTCTTAGAAATATTAATCATTAAAAAGTTCCCTAAAGAAACTATGTCTCCATGTCGAGAACGAAACAATATACTTAAATTTACACGGTTTATTACAGTCATGTAAGTAAAACCTTTACAACCAATTCTCAATAAAAGTCCTCCATTCACAACAACGAGACAAGCAATATTGTATAGCTTTTACCTGGTTTTAGTAGTTAGTATACTTTACGCTATTATGTCCTGTCTCGAACAGTTTTTTCCTGAGTAATTACATCAATGTTCCAATTAAAACTCGACAAAAAATAAATGTGTTGAATCCGTCATTGCAAAATCATTATTTTACTCGATAACAAAGAGAGGTGTTGCGTTCATATTAGAGAGATTTTGCAATCCCATTCACCCAGCTTACTGTCTGTCGCCTCCCCTGAAGTTAGTCAACAATGCACCATTGTAAGGCAATTATTTGCATGGTGATTATAACTTGCATGGCGAAACTTAAGCAGTGTCTATCTAAAAAGAAGAAGGAAGTTAACAGACAAAAGGAAGGGAAATTTCATTATCAAGTTGGTGACCCATAATGAGCAATCGTGCGTCCATCAATTTTATTGCATAATATTCGTTATTTAAGATCTACAAAATGTACAAACTGAGTAACATTACCAATGGGGAGATTACGGTTGTATAAAACAGAACCGCGTGAAATTTAATAGAAATCATCAATAATTTGGAATTGTTAAACTAAATCTACAAGTCTTTACAGTTTTTTTTTTACCTACAATAATTTAAATCCGTTCATAAATTGTTTTTTCACAAAGTATTGACCGTAACATTATAAGTTCGAAAATTGAATATTTTGCAAACGCATCGGGACTCCAAACTGAAATGACCATATTAAATGCACTATTCCTGGTGTAAATGGGGAAAGGGATGAACTTTTGCAAGCTTACATTATGACACATATGCATTTGTAGATGGATATGAGTTATAGTCTATTTTTCTGGGAGCTAACTTATTGCACGTTTTTCCCATTACCTAAATGTAAAATATCTCTACAAAAATAATAGCTGAAAGTAGAATATTAAAAGAAAAAGTTGTTTTTTTAACAGAATTCCAGAATCTTAAAATTTTTTTCAATCACATTATTTTATACAACCTCTTAATCAGTAGTCATTGTGACAAAAAAAAAATCTTTAATATTTTATAATGGTTTGTTTATATTTTTCACTTATAAGAACCTAAAACTTGATTGTCGGTCGAATTCCACCTTATCTTCCCTTTTTCAAAAAAAAAATGAAGACGCAATTATTTACTTGTCTAGTAAAGTCTTTTTTCTTTTAAACTTTATTTAATATTCTCGAATGATTTCCTTGGAAATAATTATAGACAAAAACAAGTTTTAAAAAAAACAATGTCTTTTATTTAAATTTATTCGAAAAAAGTTTCAAAGTGACAAGAAAACGGTTTGATTAAAGAAAAAGAAGCTCAACTATTTTTTATTTAGCTCCTCCTACTTACAGCAAGCCTCACGCTTTTTGCTAGAAGACATAGTTAAAAAAATTCCATTAATTGTTACCCAAACGTGTCAAAAATTTAACGTCTAGTTTCTTTTAATGCAATTATTTGTTGCGAAAAAAATGTTTGAAAAAATGTATTCTTATGTTTCTTCTTTAATTTATTGAATGCTCTGAAATCTGAAGTCACCACAAAAAAATGTTTTTTTTTAACGGTTAAATAATTTTTTTATATCAAAAATAAATTAACGAGTTTAGCGTTTAATGCATGTTGCAAGATTATTTTTCTCCTAATTTATTTTCTCAATATTTTACCTTTCAGAAAGAAAAAAAAATATTTCTTTTTGTACTTCACTAAATTTATTAACCGCTTAATAATATTTGAAAACAATGACTAGTTGTAATTTTATTGTTATTAACAGATAATTATTGAATGAGTACCTTTCTACAAATTGAATTTTCAAGTTTTTATCTGTATAAAATTCAAAACAGTTTTTTTTTTCATCTTTCACATGTTCATAATCATTTTAGAAAATGAGGTAGAAAAAATTAATGAACCGTTAAGTTAAAATATACATTTAGAAAAAATACAATTCAAAAACGATAGAAAATTATATGTATCTCAAATAAATAATGAATCACGTTTCTTGCATATAAAACTTAAATTTTCTCTGATTCTTCTTTGATTATATGATTTTATAAAACTAAGCAATTAAGCGATTTACACAGTACTCGGTACACATTTAATTGAAGACATAGCGGTGAGGACAGACACAATGTTTATTTATATCTTCTGGAGATTATCTTATCACATTAAAAAGCCAAAAGCACTCCATGTAGCAGAAAAACATCAAATTTACGTTAAAAATACGTATATTTCACCTTTAAATCTTACTAAGCATTCGTAAAATTTCCTTATATAATAGCAAACCAGTTTTTCAACAAACGGAAAATTTACGTAAACAAAGTTGTTTATTTTGCGAATATTTTACCAACCGCTTTTTACTCGGTAGGTCTGAATACGTTACTTTTGCATATTATTTACGTCACCAGTACGTCAAAATTTGCATAAGATGAAACGTCGAATGATAGAAAAAAATGGTTAGCCAAAAAACGGAAAATTTATGTGAAAATTTACATAAACAAATTAGTTTATTTTACGAATATTTTACAAGCCACTTTTTACTAGGTAAGAATGAGTGCATTATTTTTACATAGTATTTACGTCAACAGTACGTCAAAATTTACGTAAGTAAAAACGTCAAATTATAGTAAAAAGTGGTTATCCAAAAAATGAAAGCATGCATATAAAGCGTATCGACTTTACCAATACTTTAAAAATTTGCGTTTAATTTACGTCTAGTTATGTTACGTTTAATCTACATAAGATAAAACTCACTAAAATATAAATAAAAAAAATAAATAATAATAATATAAATAAACAAAATAAATAAAAAATAGTAATATTATAAAAAATAATAATGATTACATTATAATTAACATAAAATTATAACAAAATAGTATAAAATTAATTATGAATGCTACACGGAGAAAAAAATTCTGGTACAATTACAATACTATTTGGTAATGATATTTCTAAAAAAAAACATAATTCTGGTTAATTAAAATAAAATATACAGTATTTAAACAATTCATTTGGGAATTTTTTCCACTAATCTCGTAACTGTAACCGAAAAATTTTGATTTTTCAAAATTATATTTCCTTTTAACCCCCATTTTGTTGAAAACATGAAACTAAAATTAACCGAATAAAATTTATTTATGCCATGCTCTAAGATATCATAATAAAACTGCGAAATTTTATCACAATTTATAAACCTAAACTTAGTGTCATTCTTATCAAAATCATTACCAAAGCGCTTCAGTAAAAATGAACGAGCTTTTTGGATTTTCCAGAGTCAGAAACACGGTAAATTTTACCATATTCTGATAGTTTTAACCATACTTCATTTCTCAGAGTATAATCGAAATTTGTAAAATTGATCTTGACACGATTCAAACTTGATATGTTTACGTGTTTCAAACTATTTTTCCTTGTTTGAAACAAAATATTTAAAAATTAATCAATTTTCACAGTCAATTTAATGACGAAATTAATGACGAATAATCTTTTATTTCATAATTAACATAATTCTTCCAAAACATACTATGGTCATTTTCATCAATTGTAAATCCGGATAATATTTTGAATTTCGCTGGAAACTATTATTTTTTAAGCTACCGCAATGTGAGATAATATATGGTTCCCGAAGTTGATAAATGATGGGAAAGGAAGGATTACAGTTTTTTCCTTTATTTTAACATAAAATATTTTGTGTAACTAGATTTACTAAGTATGTAACCTAAAACAATGCCTTTAATAAAGTATTATAAAGTATGAAAATTAAAGGAAATATATTAAAACATGATACTCAATAAAGATATTTTGTATCTTTTAAAAGCTTTGTCTAGGATGCAGATTAAAAAAAAAAGTGTCTTTATTTGCTTACCCAAGAGCTTATACTTTGATATTTATTTTCAGGGTTAATTAACTATTTAAAAAAGAAAATTTTGGATTAGCATTCTAAATTTACTTCCTTAAAGTTCCGAAGCATCCCACAAAAAAAATTTTATGTCGCATTCACTTAATTTTTTACTCAAGTATTAAAGATATTTTTAGCATTTCAAGCAAATATAGTAAAAAGAAAAAAGGGCAAGTTTTAAATGCTTCATAAAACTAATTTTTTTCTTCGGAAAAACTACCAGATTTTCTCAGCACATACTAAATTTAAAAGCGCTTTTTTTATTGAAGTTCATATTCTAAATTGCATCTTATAAACGCCATTTAAACTTCAGAAAAATATTACATCACCGTAATAGCTTTAAAGTAAGTTTCTGAAAGAAATATGGCATAAATTCACAAAAAAAGTTTTTATCTTTGATATCCACAACATGATACTGAGTTTTTGCACATTCCCTGAAATGAAGAAAAATATGGAGGAAAGAAAAAGTAGAAAAATATCTCTGCAACTGAAGGTTCTTTATAACCCACAGTTCGGAACAAAATTTCTAGAGTGCTATTATTTTCCAAAATGTTATTTTTTTCCTTCTTTTCAACTACTGATTATTACCTGTTGTTGCGTGCCCAAGACAGTGAAAGCAATTATGCTAATGTTCTTTCCGTATGCAGCAAGCAATAAAGAAATATGCCAGCAAGATTAGAAATTTTCGCCATCATTACCCCGTAGGGTCATTCAAAAAAGAACGAAGATTCTGCCTGTCTGAACTAAAACAGCAGCAGACGATATAGTTGGATTTTTGTTTCTTTTCTTCAAACATCTGGCAACAACAAATAGTCTCCTTTCAAGTTCCGGGAGCGAATAATTTTTCCTATGCTTTTTTCCTGAAGTTACGCGATGAATCTCTTGTTGCGTCTGTCAGATTTTTGAAAAAGTTTGTCGTTCTCCTTTTTTTTAATTTTTAAAAATAAAGTAATTTGAAAATATAAATACTTCAGTATGAACAAAAATATACCTGCCGAAAGGTTTTTTAATTGTATTCTAAAAAGGATTACTTGTATTGTAACTTTTGAATTAATAATACAAAACAAATCTATAAGCTGTTTAAACTAAAAACAAAAAAATTAACTTTTTTTAATCCAGAAGGTACACGAAAAAGGGGTCGTCCACCGACTAGGTGGCGGGACGCAGTTGAGAGGGACCTAAGGATAATAGGAATAACTAACTGGAAGGCCATGGCACAGAATAGATCAAGATGGCAGAAACTTATTGGGACGACCCTGGCCTGTCATAGGCTGTAGTGCCCAAGTGGAAGAAGAAGAAGTTCAAACTATAACTGAGAAAAAAGTGTCTCCTTTAAATTTATTATAAAAATAATTATAAATGATTTTTTTTAAATTTAATCATAGTGTATATGGAAAATTTACAGAAAGCACAAACACATAAAAATTATGCGCATTATTTCTATGAAAAAAATTAGATTTAGAAAGAAACGTGCTAGTGTGTAATAGCTACCCAACAAAAAAATCGAAACTCTAAAAATGAAAGCAGAAACAGAACTTGTTGACTGCTGCCTCTTCACATTTATTTTAGCCTTACAGACAAAATAAACCAAACTTTTAAAAAAAAATTACTGACAAAATTATGTTAAAGTAAAGAGAAAAAAATTATTGTTAGTGTGGTATTCCTGTTTTTTCATCGTGCATAATTCCCATTAATGCGCTATAATTAGAAATTTTATAAAAATTTGTAAGAGAGGGATGCAATATCATATCCACGTCTTGCGAAACATTTCGCACACTAAGAAAAAAATATAGTTAAAACTACCAGAATATGGTAAATTTAAGTGTGTTTCTGACTCAATGAGAACACAAAAAAGTGCGGCAATTTTTACCGAAGCGCTTTGGTAATGATTTTGGTAAAATTAACAATAAAATATGCTTTTATAATACTTGATAAAATTTCGTAAATGTGGTAAAATTTGATAATTTTTTAGCTTATCCTTTAGAGTATGGCATACGAACCTTTCTTAGGTTAAATTTACTTTTCAGTTTAGTATTTTTTACTAAATGCATCATAATAAGAGCTATAATTTTGAGAACCAGGATTTTCGGTAAACCATTACCTTAGTAACAGAAACCGTTACACTAAATGACTTTGATACCGAATGTTTTGATTTTATTACCAAAATTATTTTTTACCTTTCAGTACGATAATTTTATCAACATTTATTCACCACATGGGATTTCTTAATTTCTTTTTTGGTTTTCAAAGCATCGTCTGATATTCAAAATCATTTTAATTCAGGTAGAACTTTTAATTTCTAAAGTTACGAATTGCTTTAAACTTTATTTATTAATAAACTTTATTTTTTATATAGTGATTAGTTCATTTTTGAAAAAAAAAATTTCATTGTTAATTTATTTAAATTAATTGAGCTTGAATTTATTGAGAGTAAGAATATTTTTAGAATTATTTTACAGTTATAGATTGTTTCGTTTATGAATTTTTAAATGCCAATTAGTTTTAAGTACTTATTTTAAATAGTGCAGTTTTTTCTTCTTGCATTGCGATATTTGACATTTGTATTTATAAAAAACTGAGACTTATAAAGGGGGGCATTCGAAAAAAAATACATTGTTTTTAACACACTATTTTTCAGATCACACTGTTTTCAGGTGAGAGTTTTTCTATGTTGTTGCATATTAATTCAGAGGCTTCTGATACTAAGTTCATACCTCGGTTTTAGTATACAGCCAAAGAATTTATATAGAGGGATATATTGGCCAAAGTAACTATAGTTGGCGGACATAATAACTCAAAAAAGTCTATTTACCTCTTAAAAAGTTGAATTCAGTTTATTATGGTTCGCAAAAGTCAGAACTCAAATTTTTAATTTTAATAATGATTTTCATAGCAATCATATTTACGTTAGCTATGCAATCACATTTTCGTTAGCTATAGATGAAGTGTAATATAAAAATAGATTCCTAATAGCAACAATATTTCATTAGTATCTAAGCAGTCGCTTAAAGATACAAAGTTGTAATTACGTTTTCAAAGTGTACTTCAAGTGATACTTGAAAAGCATCTATATAAAGCCTGTATAAAATAATAGGTATGCTGATAAATGTAGATAGCATGAATAACTTCAGGATTGCTTAAAACGATTATTATTTACCTTTTAAAGACTTCAAAAAATAGCTTAGTAACTTAAAAACTAATATGAGCCAATGTAGATTTTACAAAATCATGAATTATTATACTCAGCTCAAGTATACAAGCTTTTATAAGTATAATTTTTTATTAAAACGTACATTCAAAAATGACAATTTGTTGCTGCTGTTGTTGTTGTTGTTCCTCATCCTCCAATTGTCTGACGGAGTCAAACAAGATCCAATAGGTTGTTGACCCTCAAAAAGTCGATGACAAGAAGTGGAGTAGCGTATATGTCCTCCTTGGTAAGGCCCAAGCAGTCAAGGATATGTTCGGCAGAGGCCTGCTGGGCTTCCCATTTGGAGCAGACTGCATAAGTCTTTCTTCCTTCCAAGTACGAGAGACTATACGTGTGTCCACTCTTGCCAATCTGGAAATTGCTGTCTGAGACGCTCTATCACTTATATGAACAAGTGAAGAGCCCGGCATACCAGTTATGAGAGGGGGGACCCTCCACTTTTTTGATGGATGACTTTTGATTTTGGACTGATTCTCTGAGTAGATAAGGGCTGATGACGAAGGTGTTGAAGGACAACAGCCCTCCTTGGCCAAGCGATCCGCTTAGTCATTGCCAAAGATGTCAACGTGGGATGGTATCCACTGAAAATGAAATTCGGGGTACTTTAAAATACGTTGAGGTTTAAGAAGGATGGAGATGCTTGTTTTGTCTCCAACTTTAGTCCAATTGTGTTGGTGTTGAAGGGAGCTGTTGCTGTCCGACAGGAACCAAAGATCTCCAAAGTCACTCTCGTTGATTATAGCATCGATGCCCTGCTCAATTGCGATTAATTCACTTCGAAAGACTGAAGTGAAATCAGGATTACGGAGACAGATGGAGTAATTTTGCCCAGATTTTTCAATGAAGAAGCCGCTACCAGTTAGGTCTCCCAGTCCACTACCGTCTATGTAAATTTTTACGGCGTTACTGGGAATCTCGAATAAAATTTCCGAAGCTAGCTGCCTAATGACAATTTGTATAACTCTTGAACAATTAATATGTGTTACTTAAACTCAGACTGTATTAAAAAATATCCTTAAATTTATTCTCAAGTGAAGTAATTTACTAAAAACACATACGTGTAATAATAGAAAGCATATATTTTCTATCAAAATTGTAATAAGAAAATATAGTTCACATAAATTCTGAATTGCTGATAAAAAAAAAAGAACACATCTATTAGATTAATTAAACTGAGGCTTCAAAAAATGTCATTAAATGTAATTTTCAAGAAAAAAATTATATAGTAAAAACTTTTTCTTACAAACATATTAAATTTGATAAGCAAGTCACAGGAATATACAGGCATGCAAAAATTTTAAGGGCACCTTTCTCTTCTAATTACATAATGCGAACTTTGAGTTAAGAATTTTATAGTACTTTCTTGATTAAAAATGTTACCTTCTTCCACTTTTGTTGCTTTTTTCAACCTTAAAGAAATTATCAACCATTTTACTACAATCATTAATCACTATTTTTAATGTAGCATTTTTTCTAAGGAATAAATGACCGTGTTTTTAAATTAATCACAGCTTTTAATGCGTTGTTTTTTTTTGTCGTTATAACAATTTTTTATTCTTTTCTTTTAATATTTTCACTTCAATCGCAAATTAATCGTTTTATACTTAACGCTACACTGATACACAACTTTTGAGCTTGTTTCTCTTCCACAAATAAGCATCGTAAAGTTAAAGTTTGACATTTTGATAAATTGTAATTTTCTTGTTATTGTTAAATATGAAAAGATCTTTCTTTTCTCGTATATACTTCAAGTTGTGCCTATTATAAATAAAATTAATTAAAGAATTAAGAATGTATCATGAATTGTAATGCTATCCAAATATAAGTTATTTAATATTATAACTGTAAATAAATAAAAATAAGTTATCAAAAATTAATAAGATCGCACCAAGAATATTTTTTCAATATAGTGTAACAAAATTTTTCCTTTCCATTAATATTATTGCTCTAATAAAATTTGATTTATTTTTGCAACTAGTTTAATTCTTTTTTCTATTTTCACTTCAATTGTAAATTAATTATTTGTACTTAAAGAGCACTGATACAGAGTTTGTAAACTAGCCATTTTAAAAAAGGATAAAAAAATAAATCTAAATAATTATTTTGTCACTGATTTTATATTACTCTAAAAATAATAAAAAATTACTCTAATTATACTTAATGTATAAATAACTTTTCAAGTGTACTTAATTCACTAATTAAAAAAATAAATTACAAAATGAATGTAAATAAATACTTAGTTTATGTAGTTTTTTAACATTACTGAAATTATTACTAATACTATTACTTAAATTACTATCTAAAACATTAAGCAATAACTGTGTTGCTGCATAAGGGAAATATATCTGTATAGATTATATAAAAAGAAAAATGTTCTTCTATATAAGCTATTTATTTATTATTAAATTTTTTCTTCTTTTTTTCATTTTCACTTCAGAAGCAAATTAATCTTTTTATACTTAACGCTACACTAATCCACAACTTATGAGCTTCCACAAATAAGAGTTATAAAATTTAAGTTTGAAATTTTGATGAATTGTACATTTTTTGTTAAATCCGAACATACCTTGCTTTTAATACATACTATAAGTTGCATCTTTCATTCGTAAAATTATTTAAAGAATTGCGAATGCATTATGGGAAATGCTGTTGAAACAAATCGTAAATTCTGATAGATTTAAGCTAACAAAAAATCAAATAAAAGCAATTTGCTACAAATTAATAATATCTTACCAGTTTGACTTTGAATCTAAAAGCAAAAATCTTTTTTTTTTGCCAATTTAAATCTGGCTACAACATATTTTTGAAAATAAATATTTTCATAATCTAAGTGAAATAAACAAAATACCTTTCATGTATTTCAAAATACAAACAAAAATTTTACTGTGATTGGCAAAAACACTTCCTATTTATTGGGAAAATTATATTAATTATCAGATAACTAATTAAAAAAATTAGAAGAATCTTTCCAGACACTCGTAAGAATTTCCTTTTTCTCTTAATTTTAAAACTTCGTGATTTTTAAAATTTTCAAAACATTTTTTGAAACATAAATGCATTTAGTTTATATTGCGTGCATTGAAAAAATAAATTGATAACTCTCTGATCAGGTTAAAACCTTTTATTATAATTTAGACATTACGAAGAATTGCTTTTTTCTTTTAAATTTTTACAACAAAATTCACATCTTTTAATAAGCTGAAACAATTTGTAACAATTTGAATTTATTTTATGTACATAAAATATTAGAAAATTATAATAATTAATAATTAATTAGCTTTTTTCATGAATACTTCAAATCTTATGAATAATAAATTTTTCTCTCTAAAATTTTTGAAGATTCTTCATAATTTTCATAGTGTAAGAAAAGTTTAGTAAAAAGAACACATTTAATTTATTAGCTTATGTATGGAGAAATTAAAAAAGGGTTCATATTAACACAAACAGTAAAAAATTATGTCTGTTTTCCTTCATTATTCGACATAAGATATGTATTAAACTTAAGGTAATTCAGCATACACTGTAAACTACACAACTACGGAAAAAAGTACCTGCACCCTGGGTACCTTTTTAACATACAATTCATTTTCACCATAAATTTTTATAGAACAAGAAATCTGATATACAGAAATCTTCGCTGTAATATTTACTGTAAAATAACCGAATTACTGTTATTAAATAAATATTACTTTAAAAGTTACAGTATAAAATTTTACTGTAAAAATGACTTTTGCTGAAAAATACATTTTATAAGTACTGCAACCAAGGTGTCAGTACTTTGTACTTTCATTTGATCCGGAATTTTTTACAGTGAATGCTTTTAAAACTTTTATATCTTATACTTTGCAAAGAGAAATACTGGATTATTAATTTTCATCCGTTGTAGAACCTCTTTGGAAAATCTGAATATTTTTTTAAATTTGTGTTACAAATTAGTTTTTGAATAAAATATTTAATTAAAATTACATTTATGTACCATAAAGAATGAAAAATTCATAGGAAATACAGACTGAGTCTCTTAAACCTAATTAGAATGCATCGTGAAAAAATTCAAATAAAAGGCACTTATTAAGATTTCAATTACGAATTCAATATTTGCTTTTCTTCTGGAAATGACTTGGGAAGAAACAATACACTTATAGGTAAAATAAATTTTTTAATGAATACTGTGCTGCATTCTAAATAAATATCATTCAAATTAAAAACTTGTCTCTGATTTCTTTTCATGATATTTCAAAGCTAATAAATTTTCTAACAAATGATAAATTTATCTTTTCCATTAGTACCCAAGTAATTTAAAATGGAAAACAACATTCTTTCCATAAATTATTCAAAAGGGCACACAATTTATGAAAAGCTTAAAACTTAATCTGATTCAGAAAATACAACAGATAATAAAATGACTAAATTTAAATTGTTTTGATTTTGTAATTCATTAGAGTGTATTTCTTTGTTTTTCTTGAGTTTTTTGTTTTATTTATTTTCGTGGGACTTAATAATTTATATGAAGTCAATAACGCATGCATTCATCCACCAATTTTGAATAAGAATGCAGGCTTTCAATTGAAAAGTCAAATTAAATAAGTGCACAGTAACATTTGACTGTAAGTTAAAAGCAATTAATATGTAAGCATATTTTTTCATCTTTCTTAAACATATTAGACTACATATTACAAATACACTAATAATTTTTTGATGTGCGTTTTTTTTTCTTATTCCAAGCAAGGGGATTCCAAGCATCCCGTATAAAGAGCAAAAAAATATTTTTACTTACGAACTTTAAAACTGAATGACATGAGTTAAAAACCAAACTTACCTGGAAAAAAAATATTTTAGATTAGAAAAATATATACAGTTACGAACAAATAATGCATATTAAGTTTAGTAATAAACAAAAGACAGCTATCTTTAAATAACATCATATGTTTTGTTAGAAATTAGAAGATAAAATTGTGTTTAATTTTCAGAGAAGATAGGGAGCAAAATTGTCAATTAAAAAGTGCATGTTAGGAAAATTTTTAAAAATATATATATTTAAACTTCAATTATATATTTTTAAACTAATCCTTTTATACGAAATATTACAAATAATCTTACGCAATTACATTGCTCAAACCATGGAATTTTGAATCTGTTTTGCTATTTGATGTAGCGGTTTTCATATAATAAGATCTTAAAAACTTGTAACATTATTTTATGATAACCCTTTTCAATGCTTAAATACTTTACACAGAGAATGATCTTTTACCCGATGACACAAGTACGAAAGTATCCTCCCTCGTAACAAGTTTCTATTTTATGTTCTATTAGTCTATTGTTATTAATCTATAATTATTGGAAAAGAGGGGCATAGTCAACAATTTTCTGAAAATGTATCAAAATTAAAATAATAATGATGATTAAATCTGCTTAAATAATATATCTCCCATTTGTTGAATGGTATGAACAGAAATTTAGCTTTAACATAAAAAAATACACAATTATAAAGGCATTTTTGAAAGTCTTCAGTGGGTCCGTCTTTCCTACATTTTAGGGTAGATTATCTAACTGTGTGCAGAAAACACATAATTGCTCAAACAGGTCACAAAATAAATATTTATTACCTTAATCAAACAATACAATTCATGGATCCAATAAGGATTACAATGTTAAGTTTAGCATTCAGTTCAGTTTTTTTCTTTTTGTCGTTATTTTAATAAAAAAATGATTTATTCTCTTATTCAGACCGAATATTAAATAGGTCCTTCCTTCATCCACATAGTACTCATGAAAAGTATTGTTTATCAAGTTTTAATGTTTCAAAGTACGTTCTAGGAAATCAAACTACGTGCTTTCTCATGCCAGGAGATCGAATTGTTTGCAAGGCCTTTTTTTACAAGTTCTATGTGACAAAGAATCGAGTTAATACTGTAACAGCTGATCAGTTTTTTTTACTTTTCTTTAATCTGTGGATGATATTGTTAGTTTCAACAGAATTAAAAGTTTATTTTAAAGCCTCATTTA
Source organism: Parasteatoda tepidariorum (assembly GCF_043381705.1). Lineage (NCBI taxonomy): Eukaryota > Metazoa > Arthropoda > Arachnida > Araneae > Theridiidae > Parasteatoda > Parasteatoda tepidariorum. The sequence continues at coordinate 50,418,373 of NC_092208.1, read as the reverse complement.
TACATTTATCTTACTGCATTCGCATTTAACAAAAAGATAAATTTAATTTCTTCCACGATTTTTTGCAATCGCGCGATGAAATTTGTTGCTTTTTCTGAAGACTTTTTTCTGCTGGCTTGAGTCACTTTATTTTCCATACTTTTCGAACCACTGTGTTGCCACCTAATATGTCATATTGGATATGTACTTGGAGTTATGGAGATTTACTTAACTTATCCCTGTGCCTAAACTTAACCTGATTAACCATGTATGATAACATTACAGAAACTCCCAAATTATGGTTTGTGACCTACATTCTTTTCGCCGAAGGTCTTTCAGAGTGAATTATCGAAGGTCCTCAAAAATTAAAAAGTTTTCAATTCTATCTTAAATTTTAAAATTGGCCCAATTTTAATGTTAAACACTTGTAAAACAGGAGATTACAGATTGGTGTTCACATATAGCCAGAAACACGATATATTTTACCATATTCTGGTAGATTTGACCATATTTTTTTCTCATTTAGTTAATCAATTCTGGTATTACAATTCAGTTTGTCAATCATATTATTATTCTTCATCAATCATATTACTATTTAGGTTTTCATTAGTGTACTTATTTATCTTATTGCAACTAGCATTATTCAATTCATAAATTCTAGTGTTGAGTTATTAAATTTATTATTGTTTAGTTTATCAGTTTATTATAATTTTGACTAACGTTTACGTTACTATGTTTTATAAGTAACTTTTCTATTTAACTTGCAAAACAATTCATCCTGCAGAACAATTTTTATCACATTTTCACAATAGTTAACAAAGTTAATTTCAAACAAAAATCCTAGGTTTCACGAAATGACCTGGTTGCTGATTTTAGATTGCGCCTTTAAAAAGTAAAAAATTTCAGTGACAAGAGTCAGTGAAGAAATATCATAACCATTTATCTCAATTTAAAATAGCTACTTTTTACTTTTAAAAAACAAATTAATCGAGATCAATGTTTATTTATATTACTTAAAATTTTTTACAACATCTTTTTTCCAATATTAAAACAAAAATTTAAGTGAATTAGATTAAAAACTAAACACTCGTTTTTATATTTATTTAAAAGAGTTGATACACTATTTCTAGATTTTAATTTCTAATTTTCTAGTAGACTGGATCACATCAGATTAATAGGAGATGATTTTTCTGGATACAAACCGAAATACGAATTATCTTTACAACAAAATTTATTCATTTCTTTATTAATCTAAACACAATTGATGGCTTTTTTTCTTATTAAAATCCAATTACTCAACAAGAAACAACTTAATTTACCCCGTAAAATATTTAGTTTTTCGTTTTTTGTAAAGCCAAAAACTTTTCCATTCCCGAAGGTGTTAAAATAATGAGTATTATAAGAATTTCATATTTCCAGCAATTCACAGACTCCGAGAAAATGAGATAACAACATTTATTGCCTCGGAAGACTTGTAAGGAAATAACCTTTTTCACCATTACCTTAAAAGTTCTATCGCAAAACAAAAACCTAATTTGTATTCAAATGCAACAGCAATTTGCCTAATGGAACTCGTTTTCCCCGGTGAATTAATTGCATCTAAGAGTATCTTCCAATAATAAGACACAAATTTAACGAGATTTTATCCATGCACCTCTTACTTAATCGATCCAAACATAAAATTATCTATGACTCCAAAAAATATCTGTCACAACAAAACATAATAAGTAGACTGTCCATGAGATCGTAAAAATATTACTAAGAAAACTCTTAACACTACATAATTCGCAGCAACTGAAGCGAATGCATCAGCAAATTTATAGATTCTGAAACTTTTTACATAATTGTTATTTGAGTTGTTAGTAATATACAAATATTTTAGTACTCAAAGTTATTTCACATTATCTGTTTGTTTGTTTTTTGTTGATGTTGTTGTCGTTTGACAAGTGCAGAAAAAGTACAAGTCAAATGGGATGGAAGGCATGGAGCACAGCCGGCGACATCTCCCACTTTTTCGGTATAAAGGGTGTCATGGCAGCAGTTTAGGTCGATGTTGAAGAGGATCGAGGCAGCAGACACACAGTTGAAGAGATGCCTCGGATTCAGCTGAGAACCCGGGCAGTGCCTGTTTGTTTGTTGTTGTTTTTTTACCCAAATTAAATGTAATACAAACACATTTCACAATAAAACCCATTTGTTTCTATAATATATTCAATTCCTACACTGTAAAATATTTTACTGCATCTCAAAATCAAAAAGAGGGTCAACTACTCCACACTAAAGTGAGTAGTAAAACAAAAAATATCTAGTGTAGCTATAGCAATGTTCTTTCACACTACTTGATGTAAAGTAGCTGCCACCAATTTTTGTAATTCAATTACATTAAAATTTGTAATTACAGTAAGGTAAGATACACACAAGAGTCAATAAAGTAATTTTAACAACACAATATAAAGAAAGAAACATTAATTTAGAAAATGCATACATTCACTAATTCTTAAAATAAAATTAGTTTATAAGTTAAACGTCCACGTAGCACAGTGAGAATTATAAGGCGAATTCAAAATACACTAAACTGGATGAAATAGGAGAGAAATTATACATTATAAAATCAGTTAATGCCGTTTTCAGAGATTTAAAAATTGTAATATAATTATCCTTATAACACAACTAAAAACATACATACAAATTTAACAACGAATTTTTGTTTCTGGTGATGAATATCAGTGTTGAAAATAACAACACACTCTCGCCAACTTCTTCCAGATTGTAAACAAACTGCTCAAAGATCGTCAACATTTGTTTTTCCGGAAGGGAAAATAATTTTCGTATGGTATGAATTTTGTGTAAAATTATTCAATTTTGTATTTGAATTCAAAATGCACCTTTTAAATCATACATGAGTGCTGGATTTGATATTAACCCGGAATAAAGTTTTTCGTCACACAATTTTTTAGGTTGTTCAACATCTTGCTTAAAGAGATATTACACCACAGTTTGTTTGTTTTTATCAAAACCAAATTACTCAATAAATGATTTACATTGTAAGGTACATCGTTCTTTGTTTTAGAAAGCTAATTTTTTCTTAGAAACAATGATTATTATACGAATAAGCTATTCACAGGCAGCAAGGAAATTAGATTAAAACATTTATTTCTTTGGAAGACTTGTAAAAAGTAATATTTTTCACGGGTATTTCAACAATTCTATCCCCATATAAAAACCTAATTTGTATTCAAATCCCATAGCAATTTGCCTAATTTTGCCCGGTGAATTATTTGAATCTAAGTGTATCTTCCAATAATAAGACACAAAATAAACGAGGTTTTAACTAGCAATGCACGTTTTATTTAATCTATCCAAACTATGACTCAAAAATATATCTCAGAATGCAAACCGTAATAAGTAGACAGTCCCCGAAATCATAAAAATATTGCTAAGAAAACTCTTAACACTTCGTTATTTGCGGTTGCCAATGCAAATGTATCGGCAGATTTATCGATTCTGGAGCTCTTTTATATCGCTTTCATTTCAGAAAGACGATCGTTGAAAATGAGTTCGATGTTCTTTGGGAAAGGAGTTAGATACTCGAAAAACTACGGGATCAGGAAATTTCATTCTTTTTGCACCGAGAGCAAATTCGAATGCATGGGGGAGGGAAGAAATTCATTTTTATATGTGAAGTGGTGGATATCGCTCGAGAATCCTTGAACTTCTTCCAAAAAAGTATTACTTTCCGACTGCTGGTATTGTGAAAACCTAAAAATTACAACCAGGAAGTGAATATCAGTGATTAAGTAGAATTTAAAAAAGACAGCTGTGAATGAACTTTTTATACACACGTGTCAGCTTAAAGTAATTTTTCATCTTGCCGGAAAGTTTGATTTTTACTGATATCGTCATTTATTTTAGGTTTTTATCATTACAGAAAGAGCCATTTTTCTTATTAAAAATATATTTCTGGCAAAAACGCTAAAACAAAACTTTTATACATGTGGATCTATATCAAATTATTATTAATTTCAAGTTTTTATGGCTATAGCAAAGGCCTTTTTTATTAGAAATACATTTCTGGTAAAAACGTTGAAAAAATTTCCTCATGATAATCTACATGCTACATGCCTACAGCTCAGTTGGTATTATTAGAGCAGGACACGAATGTTAGTTTCAAAGGCACTAGACAGGCTAAAAAAAATTCTCGTGTTTATTCCCCGAAAAATATGAACAATTCTTTAAATATGAGAAATAGTAAAACATGTAGGGCAAAGAACTTTTAGGAGACCTAAACCGTAAAAGAAATCAGAAGTAGAAATCAGAATGTAAACATATTTATTGCAAAGTATTAGTAATATTAACTTCAAATAAGGTTCCCGTAAAGTCTTAATCATTTCAGTTAATCAATATATTATTCATTAAAGTCATTAAAATAAGGGGGAAAAACTGACAACCAAAATATTAAACATTTCACTATATATTACAAACTTCATGTTTGCATATAGCTGTCTTGTTTTTCAGCTCAAAAATACCACCCGCCATTTGCAGACAGAGTGATAAACTCAGTAAGCTCGCAAACTTTGTTATTTTCGTGTCAAACTCTGTTACATTGAAATCAAACTGTTACTTACTCGATAGGTCAAAATATTTGGTCAACAATAGCGAGCTGGCGAGTGGAAATCTCCCCAGCTCTTATGCTGAAAATTCAATGGAGCAACAGTGCTACATTAATGCTACATTGTGCTACATTAATGCTGGAACAAATTTCTTAGTGGAAGATACATACGGAAAAGAAATTCTAGTTAAATTATTGTAGTTGGTGTATAATAATCCCATTTCTGGTAAAAAAAAAATGAAAAGAAAAACGATAAATAAAAATAAAAACGTAATTCCAGTTAATAAATTGAAATATATGGTATTTAAGCCATTCGCTCAGTAATTTTTCTTCTCATCTGAAAATGGTTTACCAGAAATTCTGATTCTAAAAATTATAGTTCTTATCTCCATACATTTAGTAAGAAATACAAAACTAAAAGGTAAATTTAACCGAATAAATTGTTTTTTCTATACTCTAAGGTATCATGATAAAAATACCAAATTTTATCATACGTTATAAAGTCATATATTATTATCATACCAAACATTTATCATATCATACATTTTACCAAAATCTTTGTTAGAGAGCAGAAGTAAAAATATTTTCAAAAATGCTGCACTGAAACCATTGTTGACAGTCTAATTTTCATTTTCGAGCCGTTTAAGCGAGTGGAAACAACGAGATATCTTGTATGCAACATGAAGAACTGTGATCAAATTCTCTCAATTGTTGAGAGATTGATATAAATTTGATAAGATTCTTTCTCATGGAGTTCATCTTTTTCCCTATGATTTCTAACAAACTTCTCTGAAAAGTAGTACTCCTTAAATATCTAGAATGTTCTTCTTGAAAGTTTAGTATTAAAAATGCATGTAATGTAGTATATTTTCAATATAAATTATTTCATTATTTTCACTTTACATAGTATCCCAAAATTTACTCAAGACTTTTCTCCTATTTCTACGATAGTAAGATATTTGACAGAAATTTCTGTAGTAGAATGAAGTTAGCGAAAAAATTAAAATCAACAGGACACCTGACAGGAATTTTTGCAATAGAATGAGGTTAGCGAAAAAAATAAATACAACAGGGTATCTGAAAGAAATTTCTGCTGCAGAATTAAGTTAGCAAAAAAATTAAAAACAGTGGGACATCTGACTGAAATTTCTGCGATAGAATAATATTAGCGAAAAAATAAAAGCAGCATTTGACAATTCAGGTTGATTGAAAATGGTGCACTTTACAAAATAGCAACTCATTTTCATTGTCCAAAATTATTTTAAGCAATTTCAAGTCATTCTCTGGTCTAGTGATGACTCATTTCAGAAACCAGAAATTGTGACCCAGGTCAAACTATGCGACACCATCAATTTTTTATCTTTTTAAAATTTATGACAACGCACCCAAAACCACCTTAGACTTAAACGAGAAAATTGAGTACTGTATCAACAAAATTTAGCTGTAATTTCTACAAATTGGTCACTGAAAATTTCGACCATAAATTATGTCAGTGAAACAGTGCCAAATATTTATCCAATATCTTTTTCTATACGTAACACAATGCAGTACATATTATGGATAAAGACATGCTGACGTAAAATGTCTTCAGTGATAGACGGATCATGGTTTAGAATCCCCTTGCAGTCAGGCTGAACGTGTGAGGCTTTCATGGTTTTCCTCGCCATGTAACGCGAATGCAGGTAAGTTCCCTCAGAAAGTCCTCGACGAAAGCAAATTTCTCCCAATACTTGATCCAGCAGTTTGCTTGTCTTCTGGATTGAGTTCAAAATTACAGGGCTATGGAGTTGAACACTAGTAGTCATTATCCAAAAATTGCTCGGCTGCTCAACGATGATTATAAAATAAAATAAAATATTTATCTTAAACTTCTGTTTTCTTTTAAAATTACTTCCTACGTGAATTTTTAAACATCTTTCGAGAGAAACATTTTAAGTAATTAAAAAAACTAGATAAAAATTCATAATAATTTGCACTTGCGAAAAATCAGCTTTTAAATAGAACTTAATTTAAAATAATACTTTTTCACTTGCAGAAAAATTTTCTCAAGAGCGTTTGAAGCATGTAAATTCTATGGCATTAATTATAACATACGGAAAAACACACCAAAAAGTGTTTAAGAAGTTCTAAAGCAGTCATACATCTTTTTAATTCAGTTTTCAAGTTTATGAGAAGATATTAAAGTACTTCATGTTTGTTGAAGGGGTGTGATTGCATAGACTTTAAGTGGTACAACATAAATAAAAAATGCAATAGCTTAAGATCTTATAAAAAGTAAGTCAAAACTTACATTAAATAATTTACTACAGAAGATGAAAAAAGACCTTTTGAAAAGAATAAATGCCTGTTTAATTGCGATAGCTTTAGCCCGGCGAGTCTTATTACAAAAAAGACGCTTAGTAAAACCAATTAACGAGCTTTTATTGTAGAAAAAAAATTTCTGAGTGATATTTAAGAAAACTAATGGCGCAAAAAAAGGTATAAAAAATAAACTATGCAAATGTCCTTAATTTTTCTTCCATAAACTAGAGTGAAGTTGAAAATTAAGGAATACATGCTTCTAGAAAATTAGAGAGCATTTTTTAAATCGTTACACATACCAACCAATTAATTACTTTGTTTTAAAGTAACAAATTCTAATTTATACTTATATAGGTTTAATGTTTAATAAATGTATAAATATGTTTTGATGAACTCTAAATTTATTATTTAGTGCCATCTTAATTATGAATTGAATAGTTAATTCATTAAAAGAATGCCTGAATTTTCATTTGAATGTATTTCATCTAATATGTTATTAAAATTATACTTATGGTTCCTTCAGAAGCCTCAATTTTATAGTTTTTTTTCCACTAAAAAAACTACCTGAAATTTTATTTCAATTTGCTATTTACTTGTTTCATCGAAATCTTATTAAAATTATACTTATTGTGCCTTCAGGAACATTCGATTACAACTTATTTTCAATAGAAAATTATCAGTGATTATTTATTATATTATCTCATTATATCGTGAAAACAATGCCTATATCACCTCAATAAATTTCTTTTAACTTTAAAATTACTAGCGAACAATATTATGTTTTTATTTCATTAAATATTATCTTTAAAAAAACTATATCTATTACCTATTATTATATACTATTAATATTACCTATTAAAATACCCTCTTAAATGTTAATTAGATAGTCATTTCCTTTTTTAAAAAAACTGACGTTGTAAAAGAAGACTTTAGAATACAGGAAGAAAAATTTCTGGTAAAATTGTGGTACTGAATGTTAATGGTAGTTTTGATTTTTAAAAAAAATGTTTAGTTAAAACCAAATTATATGGTATTTAAATCATTAATTTGGTATATGACTTTCCTTTCATTATTACTAATTAACAATATCACAAGAATCATTTGAAGATGAACATAACCTTTGGAACTGTTTCATAGTTGATATTTCGCTCAAAGACCCTATTTTATGATTTCTGAAATTTTCAGCTTTCAAACTCGATAGATTTAGCAAGCAAATCTTTCATTTTTTTATTGATTCATCAGTATTTTCAACGAAGGATTAAATTTTTGACTTTAATTAATATTTTATAATATGGTGTAGGTCCCAAGTTAAAAAAGTCTTATGAAAAATTAAAAAATAATATCTATTTTCACTTTGACAAATATTAAAAAAATATTTGTCTAAGTGTAAATAGACAACATTATTTAATTGGACAAAACAGTTTTACACATTTTTGATATTTTTAAGTATTAATTTGGAAAATAAAAGGCTAATAGCTCTTAATTATCCAATGGCACTCTAGGAAAATTTACTTATTAGTTTCTACTTATAGTTTTTATTCTCATTTTACTTTTATTTTATTTATTAATTTAGAGACAAGTTTTTTCCCAAGGAATTTTTCTCTTATATAAAGAATTAATTTTATTAACCAAACGCTAATTTCTATTTATTGGATAAAAGAATTATTAAATGTCCTCATATACTTAGACAAATTTAATAGTTTGTAATGCCATTTAATTTACTTAATGAACCTTTAATATTTAGTGACACTTAGTTATCTGACAGATTACTATCTAATTATTAGTTTAAGCAAAATACAACGTTTTATAATTAATTGGCGATTTTAATAATTCTTCAAACGTACTTTTCGTGGACGTCAAGTTCAAGAACAGTTTTTAACTTATATAATAGTACTTATGCTTACAATCTTTATTTCTTAATTATCTAGAATAACATGAGTGACATCTAGTTATATGATGAAAAAATTTTGTAGACGAACTTAAATTGCTTTCTCTTAACTTATCCCAATTTTTTTTAGTTATTTTATAAAATTTTTATTTAAGAATTTATGATACGTTTAATTATGTAGTAGTGGTTAAGTTACTTAATGTGTCTTTGTTACATAAGTAGTCACTTAGTTTAGTGATAAAAAATTTTATTAGTTTTGCGAAAGGCACTTTTTCTTATCTTGTCAACAATTTTAAATTATTGTTTGTGCACATAAAATTTTTTAATTTATATAGCTAGTTGAATACTCATTCTTCGTAAAGGGGAAAAAGAATCAATAATTCAAAATCAATATTAAACAACTCTACGAAATCATACGCAAAACTTAAAGACAAATACCGACACAATTAGTGGATCTAAAATAATTTCAATGCCATTTTTATTTAATATTATTCAGTGCCCTTCCTGATGACTTTACGTTATTAGATTTTGCCCGAATACGTTTTTAGTAGCTCATCCCTTCAAAACAAAAAATAACTGCATTCAGTATCATTTGAAACAATGCTCTTGCTCGAGGCAAACTCGTGATATTTTAAATTACCAAACACATTGTTGGTGTCAATAATAATTTGGCAATTATTTACGCATCTCTTGAATGAATAAGTTTAATTTCTTCGTTAGTTTTTCTTTTAGTATAATAGCTATTTTTTTAACTTCAATTAGAATCTAATAGCAAAATTAATTATGCATCATTGGTATTAAAAATGATATGAAAACTTTTTACTTTTCTCCTAGAAGAAACAGTACCATTTCTCAATAAATTTTGCCCTTTAATACACGGCTTATTTTTTTTCAAGCATTCCTTATTTCCAAAATTTTATTAAGCATCATTGGCGTCAATGATTACGTGGCGATTTTTCTCGTTTCTCTTAACCTAATTGATACTATTTCTCCATTAATTTTTCTTTTCACTGCATATTCGTTAATTTAAAATTATTTAGTTTTGCAGAAACACGCTTTGAAAGCTTAGCAAAACGTAACAAAATTAACTCGTGAATAATTTCAAAAATACAAATTTGGTTACGTGGACCACCTAAGCTACCATGCTCATGTTGATCATTGAGAATAAAAGCGAATAAAAATAATTAACGTGGAATAAAATCCTGAGAGTTATAAGATAGAAAACATCACTGATATTATCTGGAAAACAGAATCATTTGCAGTTTAATTTTTATCATCGGGGATTTCAAAGCTAATGAAGAAAAATTTCATTTTTAAGCGTCTGTGCCTAACGATCTAATGGGAGTTTTTTAACAATTGTTAGGATCGAGGGCTAAAATTACCCTTTCACTCACTGTCTAAATATTCATTTCAGGACGGGTTTATAAAGGGTTCAAGAGTTATATGTGTGACACAAGCACAGAGAATTATCATGTATAATATTATTTAATGAATTTATCAAGTACATGTGGTAGCAAAATTACTGAATGGACTTTAGTTGTCTTACTCAACACTAGGAACACCTAGTTTCTTAATGAAAAGTTTTGTTTAAGAACTGTTTTTTTCTGAGCTTGATGATAAGTACAGTTCAACATCTAGTCTACATATTTACTGAAAATATTTTGTACAGTCAACAAAAAAAAATTCATCTAATTCTAATTGCGATGAATATAGACAAACCTTTGGTCTATTTTAAGAATAAAGTACTCCTGTTGATTTTTTTACGTAAGGAACTTTAAGTGGCTAAACTCTCGCTGAACTACAAAACATATTTTTTAAAAATAAACTTAACAATTCAATATTCACTTTACATTTTTCAAGAATTGTATCAATTTTTTCGCAAAAATGTAAAAAATAAATCAAACAAAGTTCTTTAATTAATGGGATATCCTCAAGTAGCGTAGTGTGGTTATCTCGATCACTGACTGGTTATCTAAACGCGGTATTTGTTTACGTTAGCAACTGTTCTTTCCATTTCATTTCGAGTAATACTAGCCCGTTAAGTATCAATTCTCTTTAGGGACATATTCTTTATTCTTTCATAAAGATTTTAATTTTTTCCCTATACATTCCTTACTTAACACAAAGACATGCACAAAGAGATGTAGAGCATAAACAAATTAATTATGCATCGAAGTTTCCAGGTACGGAAATAAATCCTGTTTTCAATAAAATACATAGACAAAGAATAAAATTAAGTATAATACGTAGACGAGAAAGAATTATATTTTAACAAATTCTATGTGCGATACAGTGTTGTATTTGATTAACTTCACGTTAATTAACATTCTAATTTATGTGGAGAAACTAAGATCGATTTTAACACTCCATCATGTTTATAAACGCTAAGGTCATAGTTCAAGTGTCTGTGTATCAGTGATCGTCTTCTTCTCGAGTTGGAAGTACCCAATTGTAAATTTTCATCTTCTTAAAAACACTAAAATAAATAATAAGCCAATATTGTGGTTTTTATTCATTTGTTATTAACTGACATTCTCAAAAACATATTAAGATCGTATTTCCTTAGGATTAGAAATACAAATTTTTACACACAAATATCATATATTACTGTAGTATATATTTTTAGAAATTTAAAAGCCCCAACAGGCTTTTCTAATGAAACATAGATGTAAACCTAATCCTGATGTTTCAAACACAAGCTTATACTTACAAACAATTATTGTAATCTCTCATAACTCAAATACTGAAAGCGCTTAAATATCTTCTTTGTGTGATATGATGTGAAAAGAAAGGCTGACCTTGATGTTCACTCAGCTCATGATCAAGGACTTTACTTATGAGATATTATTGGGTTAATTAAGATGGGCATTAAGCCAACCTAAATAAGCCCTTGGAGAGGTTGTTGAAAGATACATGCAAAGTCAAAAATATGATTTGAATGATAGTCTCTCACCTCCCATGTGTGATATAATTTGTTAAAATAATATAATTGAAAATTATGTACATTTATTCCATACTTAAGGATGATAATTGCGTTGTTTCATTTAGAAAATATTTACTTTAAAGAAATAAATACATCTTAGGGAATTAAATTAAACAGCTAATTTGCAAATAGCAATTTTTTAATTATAATTTATATATTTATATTTAAATATATTAAAATATTGAATAGATTAGAATTTTAAATACTTTAAAATATTATATATATTATAATACTAAACATTAAATAAGTCAAAATACTAAATTAATATTTAGTATTTTGAAATATTAAATATATTAAAACACTTGCTACTAAATATATTAAAATGCTGAAAATTACCTGAAAATTTATTTGAAAAGTTTTTAAATAAACAGGAAAAAGTAAGCATTTTACGCAAATAGAGAAAAAGACTCTTACATATTCTAAAAATATGTGAAGTTCGATTGTCAACTACATGCCAACAATAAACAATAAAAAAATCAATGTTTAAAAATTATTTTATATTAAATTCACAATAAATAAATAATTTCTGAGAACTTCGATATTTTAAAACGGTCCTCAAAAGGGATGATAATTATTAATTATGGGCCAGTTCTAAAGTAGTTAAATACAGAATTAGCTAAAAATTGTGACTGGAAATGCTATTAAGTTAGAAATTGCGCTAATCTGGTTACATGAAGCGTGCCATCCCTCATTAGGTGAACCGAAGCAAGAGAATTGAATTAATAATTTGAAATTAATAAACTTTTATGCATAAAAATTACCTATACGTAATTACGCATTTTGCATTACTACACTAACAAAAAAATGTGGTCAATGCTACCAGAATATGATTAAATGTACCGTGTTTCTGGCTCTGTGGGATCACCAAAATTCTTGGCAATTTTTGCTGAGACGTTTTGGTAATGATTTGGGTAAAACTAGCAATAAAATATGGTTTTATAATATGTGCATATTTTGATAAATGTGGTAAAATTTGGTTATTTTATCATGATATCTTAGAGCATGGCATAAAAATCCTTTATTTAGCTAATTTTGCTTATCAGTTTTGCTTTTTTTTCCTCTTTTTTTCCTTTTTTTACAAAATGTGGTGTAACAAGAATTAAAATTTTTGTACCCCGAATTTTCGGCAAACCGTTGCTAAATAAACTGAAAAATTATAAAATGATTGGTTTAAACATCGTATATTTTGGTTTAATTAACCAGAAACACGATTTAGGAAGTAAAATGTCATTACAGAATGTGAATTTTACCAGAATTCTTTTGTTTATAGAGAATCGAAGTACAGAATCCCATTTCATTTTGCACTAAATCAAAAGTGATAAAAAAAACATCAATAGATTTAATAGTTCGGAAATAAAGTTGATAAAAATTCTCATGCTTCCTATTTTGATTAAAAACACCAGGCATTCTATGAAATACCATAGTACCTTAAACATTTCATAGACTGCTTCAAAAAACATATAAAAACACAAGGACTATGTTGTCAAAAAAAATTTTTGATTTAAAACCTCATTTGAACTCATTTGAAAGTACGCACATTCATAAAACTTTAAACAGGTGTTCTTTCAAAATGTTAACTAATTCTACCACTAAGCTCCTAAATCGCTTTACTCTTTTATAGATTATCTTAAAAGAGCAATATATAATGTATATCTATAAATTTCTGTTATAGGTTACTTAAGCTAATATTATTTAAGGTTAAGCTCATAAAACAGCCATAAAATCTGTAATATTTATTTAAACCATAAAGCAGCCCACAAATTCTATGAAATGTCACACTGATGTTAATTTCCGTATCATTTAATACCAACGGCATAAAGTACTTTAAGCATGGAAATTTATTATTAAAACAAATTTTCCCTTAAAACTGACCATTAAACTGTCTGTAAAATAATTACACTAAGAACAGTTAAATGTGTCATGGTTAATATATCTGTTTACGACTAATCTCTTTTAGTATTGCGAAATTCATTAATATGGAGGAGATAACATTTTCAATTTACATTTAACTAATTGTGGTGAGTTTTTCAAAATCAGCATTGAACTATATAAATCGGTTATTTGGTCTTGAGACTTAACAATACTAATCGATATACCCATAATTCAATAAACATAACTTCAGAATAAATTCTTGCAACAACAAATATTATCAGAAATATGAAAGATATCGCCAAAATATCTGCCAAATAAAGAGAAAATAAGTTTATCCTCGTGAGGAGAAATGTGGGCAGCTTTCAATAAATACGGAATATAATGTGCGAAAGATGTCATTTCTTTCATCTATTTTATCTTCGCACATGAATAGATCCAAAGGGAATGTATCAACCGTGCAAAACTCTTTATCTAATAAACTTGTTTCCTTAATGTAAACAGCGTTCGCTATATCTTATGAAGCATGATTATGCCGTTTTAATTAGCTCTGGTTTTGTGGAAAATGTATATCTCCGTAACATATATTTGAGTGTGTATGAGATAATTCGAACTTATTTGTAGAAATCTTATTTTAATAACAATGAGAAATTATTTAGGTGTTAGATATGTAAATAAACTTCTAACATTTTACATAATCGCAAAATATGTAGTTGTTCACGTTATTCTATTCCGTCTTTGGGTTGATTATTTTAATATCATGATTTTAATTATTCTTTTTTGGCGTTGAAAAATAATTTATAGTGCCAAAACTCTGCTATTATATTTTTTATTTTAAAGTATAAGGCAAATTGATGCAGTTTTTCCTCGATAACAAACAGAAAAAGTTATGTCCTATTGTCTTTTGGATGAATTTTATCTAAGTATTGAATTTAATCTTCTAAAAACAAAACTGTTATTTTAAAGAATATCGAGGATTTAATCGACTCCACGATATTTTATCAACGAAGAAAAATTAGCACGATATAGAACAGTGCAATTTATTGTCATCTGCGGAAGCGACCAGATAATTTACTCTCATCAAATTACAAATTTTATCAAAAATTGGCACTGTTTACAAAGAAAAACTACAAAACACTGTTTTCAAAACAATCACCATTCGCAGCAACGACGTGCTTCAATCTAAGGACAAAGTCAACAGGTTCCCTAACAAATCTGATGAATGATTTGATAAGTATCTGCAGTTAACAAACTATAGTTTTACAGTTATCAGCGCCATCTTTTATTGAAATTCAAAATAATTTTTAAAATTAAGGTCAGAGTAACCATCTTGTTTTCTAAGCAGAATGCAGCAAATCGTATTTTTCTATATCCTTCCGTTTTTCTTAATATTTTTTTCAAATCATCGGTGCATTTTAGGACATTACATTAGCTATTTAGTTCATAACTCGTTCATTTAGAAAGATGCATAATTATATGCTTATACAAATTATTTAATACCTGAGGGGATTTCTTTTTCTAAATAGTTTGAATAATCTAAATAATTTGCACGTCAATAGTTTAATAATTAAAAATAAAAACTCTAAGTTTTTTTTTAAAAAACATGGCAAAATAATCTAATTAAATGCATTGAGATTATTTCCTTACATTGCCAATAAATATTATCACCCTGAAAGCCTTACGATAAACTTTAGTAGGTAATAATCTAAAAATAGTGAAACAAGAAAAAAATACCAAAAAATAAAGCAGTAGTTTAAAAGATTTATTTTTAGAAAATAAGTCTAGTTACTCATTCCTCTAATTCCATAAATAAATCTGTAATCTGAATAAAACAAATTTGTAAAATGCAAAACAATCTCTTCTTAAGATTTAGCATTAAGTACTATTGTTAAACAAGCTTTAAATATTTGTGCAAACAAAACATAAGTAAGGCTTAACAAACAGATGACAGCATAAAGCCCCTGTATTATGGGAATGATGTTGTTTGAGGAAATCCTATTTGCTAGAGAAGGTTATTAAATCGTGGTTAAATTCGACAAAAGGATTATATCTCACGAAGTACAAAAGATTGCAGAAATGTTAAAATGTCATAACATTTGAAAGCATTTGCAATAGATCAAAACCTTTTTAAAAAGTACACAAAAAATTATTTATTTCTAAAACTCAGAAATTTCTCGTTTTTTCAAACCTTTCAAGCCTTTTATTATGTTTTTGAAATTTTTGCAGCAATACTTTTATAAACAGTACGTTTTGAATACTTTTAAGTGATGCGACATAAAGTTCTAATGAGATTTATGTATTAAAAGAAATCAGTCTAATACAAAATAAAGGTAAATGAATTACATGTAAAATCTTATTCATATTTCGTTAAGCTTAATTAGCAAAATTCAAAATAAAGATGAATTTCTTTTTCACTACACTATCTACGCTGATACCGAGTAAATTGGTTGCTGATCACTCTCTTTCAAAGTAAGGTATTTTTATTTTTTAAATTTTTAATGCAAAAATTTCTTCTTCGACTTAATTATGACATACAGCACATTATCAAAGATTGCATTATATAAATAAACTGGAATATCTCAAAGAGAAAAACAATATATCACTCCTCAAATGTTTGAGACAATTATCATATGCTTTGAAGAGGTTGAAAATGTTATTACAATATAAATTTTACATTTTGAGCATACTATATATGAGTATCTTTTCTTGATCTTATATAATTTGTTAATTAAATTATTTTGTTATTGTAAATTTTTACAGTGAAAATGAAATTAAATTAAACTAAATGCCACGGCTTCAATAGATATTTGAAATAGCAACTCAATAAAAGAAATGCAATCAATCTCACGCCAACAATTTTCGAAAAATATATATTGCTCTATTTTGTAAACTACACACTTGTCATTAAAATCCCTAAATAGTTGACATTATTAAAAATGAAAATATATATTAAGAGAAATTTTGAAAACGCTAAAGATTCTGCTTTCGTCTTATTATGGCTGGGTTTTTTTAGGAAAAGCAGCTTATTTGGCTGACTTTTAAACACCTTTTGCATGTTTGTTTACTCATAATCTAAAACTGATTTTCTGAAGTTTTCAAAAATTTTATTAAGGTACAATGCTTAGTAGTTCTAGAAATGTTTTCATCTTTCGGAGGGGATTATCATGCATAATTTCTAACAATGTATTATTTGGTTATTAATATAATTGAGTCACGCTAAGAAAAAAATATGGTCAAAACTACCAGGAAATGGTAAAATTTACTGTGATTCGGACTCTATGAAAACACCAAAAAGTTCGGTAATTTTTAGAAAAGCGCTTTTAGAATAATATTGGTAAAATTAACAGTAAAACATGGTCTTATAATGTGTTATAAAATTTTGTAATATATCATGATACCTTAGAGCATGAAATTAAAACCATTTATTCTGCTGAATTAACTTTCCAGTTTCGTATTTTTTATACCAAATATGTGTGGTAATAAGAACTAAAATTTTGAAAAACAGAATTCATAGTAAACTATTACCACATGAGCGCAAAAATCACCAAATTAATGGTTTAAATACTGTATATTTTTGTTTTGACAACCAGAAATATGTTTTTTAACCAGCAAAGTTATTGCCATAGGATATTATACCTTTTGCCGGATTTTTTTCCCGTGAAAAAAGAACTCGAAAATCTTTTAAATGTATATTATGAATAAGTTAAGTTTATGTTATGCTAGGGAAAATGAGAAAAACCAGCTTGGCTCTCTAATTGGCATGCGTCAGTCTCGGATATTATTTATTATAACTCTTTATCTGTTTCTCTTGTCTCACTATTTAACATTTCTACTTTTCGTCCATTAAGCATACATTAAAAATAGTATAAAAATGTTCATCTCAGGTATCTTACTCATAAATATTTCCCAATTGAATACCTGCAAAGGACGTCATAGAAGGTAAATCATGGCATTTGTCTATTAAGAACCAATCAGGCTCGATACACACGCATGACGTCGTTTACAGGTATCTATTTAAATCTGATTTGAATCACATGTTTAGGCATAATTACTTCCCTTTTTATCGAGTTGCAAGGACCCAATTAATTTTACAAATTTAAATATTCAAACTTTTTTTCCTTCGTCGTAGCCTTGGAAATACTTTAAGTATTTACAAGTCACGACTATACTATAGAAAAATTAAAAATGAAATTTTTTAGCTCCTTGAAACGACGTTATAACTGAAGTAGTTACGAGGTTTATCGGGTTTTATTTTTAAATTATAAACATACTTAGGCAAAGTGTCTGCTTTCTAAGTTTGCCAAATGGTGATAAAAAAATCAATTTTTTCAAGAAAATCAAACACATTATCCGGTAATTTTTCTACTGAGCAACTTCAAAACTTAGTTCAGATAATAAGCTATATTTTATTTCTTTTTATAATGAAATTAAAGCCATTGGTTGTTCGATAAATTTTCATCAAACATACAAAGAATTTCCGGCTCAAATCGAAGTACTTAAAATTCTGAAAGTGGTGATGTTTTCCAATAAAAATTGGAGAAAACTTTGCATAACATCAAATAAGTCGATAAAATCATCGTTTCAAAATGTTTAAAAAATATATATATCGAAAAATATTCTGCCTTTGATCTTAAATTCTGTTTTCTAACAAGAAAAAAAGTTTCTGAAGGAAATTCACAACTTCAACTCTTATTCCTAACGAAATTAATTAAATTTCATTTTTCACTTCACCTGATACTCTGAACATCCTTTTCTTTTCATTCTTTTCGATTCTTAAGAATTGTTTTTTATGTCTTCTTCTTCACTTACATTGAATTGAAAAGTCAGCCATATATTTGATTTTCGCTTCAAATCCATCTAAACTTGAACACCCTGATTCATATATTTTCAAGATCTTGGAAATATTAAAAAGGGAAATAGTACCCAGAATTTTTTGAAAAATGTAGATTTTTCCTTCATTATAAGTAGAATATTTTTCATTCATGAAAGATTAGTGCATATTTTTAAGTATCAAAGCTATCAAAGACATATACTGAAGATTGCGAGGAAACTGAGTAATGGGGTAAAACCATGTACCTCGATTTTGGAGAAATTAATTCTGTCTTCTAGCGAATTAACTCTACATTACACTTTACTAATTAAAAAAGAACTTACCATATTAACGTGTTGTTGTTTATTAATCCATGACGTCTGTGTAAATAAGTTTGTCTTAATACATCAACTATCTAATGTTCTCTTATTTTTAAACTGTTCTTATTTATTGACCATTGCAGTTATAAAAATTATTTTTAGTCAAGATTAGTGCATATTTTTAAATATCGAAGCTATCAAAGACATATACGGAAGATTATAATGAAACCGAGTAATGGGGTAAAACCGTGTACCTCGATTTTGGCGAAATTAGTTCTGTTTTCTAGCGAACCAACTTTAAATTACACGTTACTAATTAAAAAAGAACTTGCATATTAGCGTGTTGTTGTTGATTAATCCATGACGTCTGTGTAAATAAGTTTGTCTTACTACGTCAACTATCTAATGTTCTCTTATTTTTAAACTGTTCTTATTTATAGATCATTGCAGTTATAAACATTTTTTTTAGTCAAGCTTATTATACCCTTACTAAAGATTTATACCCTAACAAACAATAAAGATTTAACCCGATAACTAGCACTGTTCTGTTTCGTTACCTCTGGTCGTGGGTTAAAACCTGGTACTACCAGGACCATCGCCCCTTTCGAGGGCCCAGGAAAAAATTTATTGCGGGTCCCATTCTCAAAGCACAAAGAGCCTTATTTTCATATTTTGTAAAATTTTTGAAGATCCTTTATATTTATATAAATTGCATTTTTCATATAAAGAAATTGTCTGCAATTTGCCGTTAAAGGAACTAATTAATAAACACTATATTTTTTGCAAGAAATTTCGTTCGGGCACTCATCAGCCCCTGGAAAATTGTCCTCCTCTCTCTTTCCCTCTTGAGTACGATCTTGACCACATCTTATGTAAATTACATGCATAGTTATCTTAAATTGTCATATAAAATAGATATGTCAGCTTCTTTTTCACTTTAATTCTAATATTTCTAAATTTATCATAATGTTATTATGTGTCTCCAGTCTTGCCCCACATATTGTTTTGCTGAGTGGTTTGACTTTTTTCAGAAAAAATTCCTTTATAAAAAAAATTTAATACATCTAAGAACCTCTTTAGGAATGATATATTGTATACAACTAAACAATGAATATCATTGCGAAACCAGACAGTTTCTAGGTCGAACAGCTTATCTCTAACACACCTTCGGACTTTAGTTACTCGATATTACCCCACTTTCCCCTTTATAAATGTTTTTTGAATGATTTTATAATTTTTCTGTTTGCCTTCCACTTATTAAACGCTTATATATACAACAATGAGATTTTTTTAATAATAAGCAATTAGTTTTAAATATAATAACTAATGCTAACGAAAAATTTATAATTTATACATACAATTATTTTTTATTTAAAAGCAAGTTTAAAAATAAGTTTTAAAAGCAAAGTTTTGACGTAGAAAAAAATTTTGAATGCTGAAGAAAGTTTTATAAACATATGCTAATATGCTATAGCATTTGTTCTTAAATATTAACATATTTTGAGCATATTAACATATTTAGAATGTTTAATATTTCAGATTTAATATGCTAATATTTAGTTAACATATTTAGAATGTTTAATATTAATTTATAATGTTTAATATTAATTTAGAATGTTTGAATATATTAACATATTTAGAATGTTTATTATTTTCTTGAATATTAAACATTCTTATTTTATTGCACTCAAATAATTAAAAAAAATTAAAAAATAAAAACTCGAAATTTTAATTTACTTTTTTTGTAGATTTTAATTAGAATCTTTTAGTCCTGACTCAGTTTTTTCTCGGAATTTTCCTTGCTCACAAAAACTATTGCATATAACCTATTTAGCACTAATTCTGAATTGGATAACTAGAATTTGAATTCCAAATGAAAGCTTGATAAAGAATTTAAAAAACATAGCTGAGGAAGTGAAGTATTTAACAGAAAATTTTGTGAATAAACAGCTAAATTTCTTCAGTTGAGAATATTAAATCATTCCTTTTTTCAGTTTTTTTCCGAGAAGAGGAAGAAAAAAAAAACTTTTTTTAATCATATGAAAAAACTATTGTAAAAGAAATCAAAGCTGAAATTCAAACTAGAGCCTTTTCAAAAATTTAAAAATCCACTAAAGTGACATCAGATTAATGAAAGAATTCTTTGCTACACATGTAGATAATGATTAAACTGAAATATTTCGAGAAAAAAAAAGATGTTTGAATCATCCATATCAAAGACAATGGGAATATTGCTACATTTAACGTTATCCTACAAAGGTCCTTGTATTGGGCCCACAGCAGTAATTGCGTTGAATTAAAATGCCAGTCATTTCTAATAAAAGACGACAATAACCACATCTTATCAAAAAATTCCAAAATGATGATGCATTTCATTATGATTTTAATAATTTGCTATTTGTGTGAGAGTGATTTACATGTCAAAACATTTCTCTAACTAATCTTTAAATCAGGTCTGAATTGTTTCTATTTATATTATTCTAGATTACATACTCATCAGTTGCATTCTTTATTTAGTTTTATCTATTAGTATGATGCATAAGAAAAAATTTTGACAAAATGCTAATTTTTCTAATAAAAAAGTAATTATTATTTTATAATGTTCTATAAATAAATGATATAATTATAAGTATAATAAAATCCTTGAAATAAGGAAAATATGTTTTATTTTTTCATTATGATTCCATAATTAACTACTTGATTGAATTAAACTTACATAATCATACTAGTCACTTTGAAAACCAACCAGCTTGGTCACCTTTCAAAATTTTATATATGCGAGTATATATATGTATAAATATATGCGGCACCATAGCACAATTCATGCAACCATTATAAAAAGGATTAAGAAGTGAACATAAGTAATTACCTCATAACTGAATTTTTATTTCTGTAAAAATACAAAATCATTCCAAATAATTACCACAAAGAGAGCAAGATTAGATTGATAGATAGATAGATTAATACTTTTTTGTAATATTCAATTCTCGCAATTTTCAATGCTTATAACGTTGTAAAACTGCTGCAGTTCTCAAACTAAAAATCTATGTTATATACTTCTTAAAGTTATCAATTGATTCAAAACTATAGCCAATTAGCACAAAACGAACCCATATCTAAATTAAATTCTCAAAACCAAGACTTCCAAAATATCTCCAACAAACAGTATCTTTTGTTGAATACTTTTTTTCAATTACCCAATTAAAAATATTTGGTGTTCTAAAAATTTTCTTTCTTCAAATATTCATACAAGTGCAGAAAAATATTGAAGTAGTTGATTCCTAAAAGTGGTACTGTTTTCCAATTAAAAAGATAGAAAAGTTTGAATACATTAAATAACTCAATAAAGTCATCATCTAATGACACAAAAACTGGACAAGAGAATATTCCAATTTATTCCTTGTTTGTCTTTTTCAAACAAGAAAAGTTTCTTAGTTTTTCTTGTTGAAAAAGGCGTTCACGATATAGTGAACGCCTTCTGCTCTTGTTATTAATTAAATTAATTAAATTTCTGTTCTCACTTCACTGGATACTCGAAACGTCTTCTTCTCTTATTATTATTAATCTGGCTAGTTTCTTCGGGGTTTCTGTGTTGAATCTAACATCTGTCATATGTATTGGATTTTCGCTTAAGACTTGAATAAATCCGAATTACCCTTCACCCAAGCATCTTTAAAAGTTTTAAAAACAAGCACAAAAGTTTTTAAGAAGATTTTTTTCTTAGACTTCATTTTCGATTTATTAGATTTTATATCGGGGCAATGCTTTTGTTTAAGAGCTAGTATAATTGATTAAAATTTCATGATCACAGGTTAGTGCAATTAAGAGAAAAAACATTTTAAATGTGAAATACTGGTTCATCAACTTTAAAAAAATGAAAAACATAGATAGAATTCTCCCATCTCTTTCGGAGATAATTACAATGCTGTGATAAATATTTTAAAAACTTGAGAGGTGATTAGCTTAAGTATAATAATTACTTCTTCAAGTTTATTCTTCCAATTTAACCATCAAAATGTTTGGTGAATTTTAAGAAGATTAACGAAGCAAATGAAAATTATTTACTATAAACTTTAACTATACAGTGTGGGAAGGTTTGGGCAATAGCAACGATATACACTTCTTAATCAATATTATTATAATGGGGAACAAATTTGATCAAGTAATTTCTCAGAATGATATTTTAAACTGACCACCAAGATCTCACGATTTAACCTAATTTCAGTTTATCTATTAAAGCTATCTGAAAAATAAAGTTTATCTACTTAATGAAGAAAAGAAACCATTCAATAAAACAGCGATTCTGTGCAAAAATGATTCATTGTATCACCTACTAATTGCTTATAATACTCCTCTGCAATATATATATATCAAAGCAATTGATTTCCTACATGAATAACCACTATATATTATAAATCTATATTATTTGGGTGATAGTAGTTTCAAAATTTATAATTTCGCTTATTTTGTAGGATATCAAAGGCTCTATATAGAGTAGAAGCGAATCAGTGAATCAGAGAATTTCTGAATAGACTTATCAGTGATTAGCTTAATGGGGTATAATTATTTTTTTAATACCTGTCTTTCATGTAGATTGAATGTCTATTTCTGTTGATATAAAGACCGCAATATCACATACACATAAACTCTATTGCAACTTCAATATTAATCATTTTTTCACTTCATCATATTTTCAATATATTCAGCAATAAAGTGAATCAATGAATCAGAGAATCTATGAATCGAAAATCAGTAAATTAGCTGTTATTTGGCTATGTTATAATCTGATCAAAGTAATAGAATAATCTCCATGACTAACTCGATTACAATATTAAAGAGACTACTGCGTTAATTTCGATAAAGATTTCGGTAAATCGAATGCTCTTTTTATCGACTTTTAAATGCTGATAGAATTACTTGTTCTTGTATTTATTTCAAGAAATATAATTTTCTTACTTTTGTTATTATATTACATTAAACGTTAAAAAATCAGACTTTTCAAAAGATTTGAATTGAGTCAAAGATTAGACTAATTAAAAATCAAATAATAGGAGAAAAATAAAATAAACTTAAGCTTATAAATAGTATTCCATTTTGTATTCATTTAAAACTTTAATACGAGCTTTAATGAATAATTGAAGACGTTATTCTAAAACAAAATTTACAGTCGAGATACATTGAAAATTCACTTATTTGATTATAATCTTATTAGTTTTACTTTAGTTTGGATATGAGAACAACTGGATAGTTATCAATATCATTAATATTTCATTTCATGAATTCACGAGTATATTCATTTATTTACACAATGTAAATTATGTTAATGAATCGAATCCTTTCAATTATGTAAATATCTACTATCGAAAATCTCATTTCACAGGTTTTGTAATTATCTTCGAAAATGGAATTAAAATCTTATTTGAACGAAATTCTTCATCGAAATTAATAATAAAAAGTGTTTGAAGTTTTTTTTTCGTAAAGATAATATAAGGCGTCACATCTGTCTAATCAAAAGTAATTTCAAGAAAATATTCAAGAAAAATTATGAAATTTCAATACGCTCGAGCACAGCTCAGCATGAATTTGTATAACTTCAGCGTTAGTTAACTAACTCAATAAGTTCATCCGACTGCGAAAATGAATAAAAAAAACATAACGAAGATTTCTTTTCGATATGAAACTCAAAACTTTCTGCCATTGTATGCATCTCTCTGCTCATAACAAAATTAATTAAATTTTCTTGTTTGTATCCCTGATACACGCCGCCTTTCTCTTTTCTATTTTTTTTTCTAACAACAAAAAGAATATTTTTATGAGTTTTTCTGCTTCTTTCTTACTTCTTTCTTCCACTAAATTTCGAATAACTGTGTATATTCGATTGTGTCTCCATTCTTCCGTGTATTTAGTTTTATGATATCAAAGACTCCACATTAAAAGAAAAGCTCAGAAAAAGAACAAAATGGAGAATGTGTTTCGCTAGGAAGGAGACTTTTTTTCCACATTATGTCGATGAGTTCATGTGATCATGTAGCTGAGATCAATAAGAAATTGAAAGGTCAAAGCTCAAAAAATTACTGAAGGAAATGACGGGACAAAAAGAACAAAATCGTTTTATTGTTTTATTTTTTATTAAAGTATGTCTAGTTGAAGCGAAAATAATAATTTTTAATACATCGCTTGTTTTTATCGTCTTGTTTAAAAAAAAAGATGATTTTTATAAAATTATTTCCTTACTTTATGTTTTTAATTAAAACTTTGAATTGCATTATTTTATTTTATTTTAATTTATAGCCGTCGTTGGACACCCAACCCAATTTTGAGAATACTTTTACCAATTTTCAACTCCGTAGCCTTGTAATTTTGAATCCAGAACTATTGGGAGAAATTTGCCTTTGTGGAGAACTTTTTGATAGAACTAATTAGCATTTGCCTAACATGAAGAAGAAAACTACGAAAACCTCCCATAGTTAGCCTGACGGCAAAGGGACTTTCCTTCCAGACGCGAATACGTACCTAGGTTAGTAAAACCCTTACTCGTATAATCCGTGACTGACCACTATTCCAGCTAACCTCAACCCCGGGAACGTGCTTGATCAGTGGCTATTATTTAAAATTTCAGAAGGAAGGAGGTTACAATTTTGTTTACAAATAGACAGAAATATTTGTTGGAATATAGTTTAAACAAGAATTTTTTTATAAGTATATATGACATAGAAAGTAATAATAAATAAATTTTGAAAAGTAAACTATTAAAAAGAAGGTTAATAAGAAAAAATTTAAAAATCCTTGATTTTCTTAAATTTAGATGGTTTTGTTACAGGTAAATAATATTAATTTAAGTGCTCCATTAAAATTTTAATTTCCAGGTATTAAATAATGAAAGAAAGTAATTAAAATGTTACATTAATAGATAAGAAATTGAATAGAAAAATATATACAATATTTGCAACATATAGATAAGCATCCCAAATTTTCTAATGTTATTATTAGAAAGAAAATTCATTACTATTAATAATTTGGTTTTAAGTGTATTGTAAGTTATGAAATGTCTTTACCAGGTTGAGAGATTAGTAATATGCGATGCACGAGTATGCCATGAGGCTGTATAGATGTATAAGATAGTGTTCTGTATAAGAGGCTGTATAAGATAGTGTTCTGGAGTGCCCAGATGGCCGCGTTTACAGTGATCCTTATCTGAGGTGTTTAGATATTTAAAATAACATGGAAAAGGACCATGACCAATTAAAAACCAGCGTCAAAGGGACTTTTTTCTTTTCTTCCAGACGTGGACACGTACCTAGGTTTGTAAAACCCTTAACCGTATAGTCCACGTCTGGCCGACAGTCTAGCCTAACCATCAACCACTGAGGATATTTAATGTCAGACCTGTAGTGGCTGCGAGCTGTTTGCTGAATTCATATTGACCAACCATCGCCAAATTGAATGGAATTTGTCAATTTTCTTGGATCGAAAATATTAAAAACGCATGACCACCAACTTAGAAAAAGCTTCTTAAATAAACCATTAACGTAACTTTAAATTTGGAAGCAGTGTAATAATAATTAATGGTTGAAAAGTAAGAGAGTTAAGAATGGAGGATTATCTTGTACTGAAATAAGACATGCCACTAATTTATCAGAAATAATGATTATGATATGAAAAGAGATGAATAATGAAAAGAAAACAGATTAAAATCAATTAAGATATACAGTTGCCTTGATGCTATAAGACTAAGAATTAAGATAACGACAAGAGGCGCAATGAAGGAAAAAAAGAGAGAGGAATTTCTTATCAGGCCTTATTTTAATAATAGGGCAACTTTTGTTCATTTTGAGGTTCAGAGTTTTAAATAGTAGTGAATGTTGAAAGTTTGTGACCACCGTTGTCAACAGAAGTAAGAGGGGCTAATTTTGAAATACGATAAAAATTACTTGTATACGCATGAAAATGAGACCAACTTACTTTTTTTTTGACAAATGCAGTTAGTTTATTATTCAAATAAGGTTTTCATAGAGGATGGGACTTAAGAACGATTTTCTTCTGGAAGATGTATGTGATATAGTAAGAAAAAAACTAGCATAAAAAATTTAGAATTAACAAGCTTGGCTGGAATTGTCCTCGTACGTGCATACGTCAGTGCAGAAATGGACTGGTTGCTCTTGCGCATTTCAATTGATATTTTTATTTTACGTAATTATCTTTAGTTTACGTTTCTGTATATTTTCTAATTATTGACAAATTTTCTAATTATTGACAAATTTTCTAATTATTGACAAATTTTCTAATTATTGACGCATATTATCGACAAAGAGTTTCTAATTATAACTGTTTCATCCACCAACTTGGTGAACAAGGCAAGTTTTCGTGAAATACATATTTAGGTATAGAAATAAATAATCTATTGAAATATGTAAGCATATATTGAAATAAAAGAACACGTATTGAAGTATATAGAATACTTGGTTCAAATAAAGTACATCGTCTCAGCAAACTTTCAGTCGAAAATTTAAATATTTTATGAATTTTAATCTAGTGCACTTAATTATTTGAATATTTGTTTTATAAATCCTTATTAATTTCTCAAATAAATTTATAACAAACGCAAAAGATAATTTCCTAGTAGGCATTTCAAAAGTCACGCAATCATTAAAAAAATAAAGTTATATTTCGTAAAAAAAACAGAGACCTTAAGAAAAGTTTATAATTAATTATAATCAACCTCCCAATCGGTCATACTTCTTCAAGTGGAGAAAAATGTATTCTCTAAATTAGAAGTACTTGGAAAAATACTTCAAGCAAAAATATCGCAATCCACATGAAATAATGAGGCAGTACATTGTTTCAGAAGGAATCCATCTCTTCCTTAAATACAAAAGCGAAGAATTTTCCAGTGCATTTTTCTCTTCTAGTGCAAATAAAAGAGCAGGAAAAGAAAATACAATCAGGACTTTTGCTTCAGAAATAGTTACAATTTGGCAAATGTTCTTTTCAACGACTCCATTTTTTTGTTGCTATCTCTCAAAACTAAGTAATATATATTTTTTAACTTTGACCTCCGGCTGATTTCGTCTTAAGCAAACATTTAACAGGATTCTCAACAAAAAAAAGTATTTGATTGGATAGAAATCGAAACCGTATCAAATATTGACATAAATGGCTTTTCCTTATCAGGACAGCTAATTGTTAAAGATAGTAAATAGACCTAGGCGAAATTCATTTAACGTTTCAGATTTCTTATAAGGGTGATGTTTTTTGCTATGATATCTTTCTTGATATTAAAGAAAGTAATACTATTTTTATTTTAATTACAAAGGGAATACATGAACTTTGACCTAATTAAGCAGTCTAATATGTTCTGCTCACTCTGCTTTATGTTTGATTGAATATTTTTTTAATCTGTAATGTAAATATAATATGATATTGTTTTGTTATTAAGGAACGTTGTTGTTTATGAATATATGTTATATCGTATGAATATATATATATATATATATAT
>NC_092208.1:50366354-50390081 GCF_043381705.1 Parasteatoda tepidariorum | reverse complement strand
TATATAACTTTCTGTCGTAACGGTAACTATAATTGGCTCTGAGCTATTACGTTTTTCACACGTCCACATATGCTGGAAGTTGCGGATTTAACGTTACTCGACATCACACCACCATAAATAACCGTTCATACGGTAAGTCACATTCACACCACACACAACAGAGGACAAACAAATGAGAGTGAGAAGTATCCAAGCCCCGACCGGGATACAAACCTGCAATCATTGGCTTTGCAGTCAGACACTCTGACCTATCGATAACCTAGCCGGCATTTTATCATAGCTAGAAAGATTTTTTTTTTAATTTTGAACACCGTTGTTTGATGTAATCAAAATCAAGCATTTTATAGGATTCTCTGAAGAAAAAAAGTATTTTATTGGATAAGAATTCTAAACCTAATAAAATATTGACATAAATGGCTTTTCCTAATTACGGCGGTTAATTGTTAATGATAGTAAATGTACCATGGAAGAATTCCTTTGACCTTTCACATTTCTTGCAGATTTGATGGTTTTTGAAATATCTTTCTTGATATTAGAAGAATTATACAGAGGGTTTGCATGAAATTACACCTTCTTAAGCAATCTAATATGATCTAATATGTATTTTGATGTATGTTTGATGAAATACTTATTTAACTGATATTTTATTTTTTTGTACTTTATAACTGTTTTTGAACAGTCGACCCAATTCTGAGTTTATGACTAGCAATATTCCACTCCGTAGTTTTATAATTTTGAACCCAAACCAGAAAACAAGGTGATTCCTGGATCAAGCATTAGGACAAACTAGCCTTCTTGGAAGACTCTTTGATGGAACCAACTCGATCTATTGACTAAACTATTGGGACTATATTTTCCAAATTACAATCCTTAGTATCATTGAAATTAGAAATTTGTATGTCATGATGTATCGTTACTGCGACCACTCCATGAAGCTACCCAACTTGTCCGAGAATGGAGTGTACAGTTATGGTTGTCAGAGCGTCCACCTGCGTTCCCGAACGTCTTCGGATCGAATTCTGCCTACAGCCAGTGAATATCTCCATAGTTTTCTCCTTCTATATAACTAGACTTTTTTTATGAGGATTTTTCTCAAAAATGAGTATATGGTTGCTTTAATTTTAAATACATGGGGTTTTCAAATTCAACTAGATTTGCTTTGGTATAGCTATAGGTATCTAGATATTTTAATTTAACATTTTGGTACCTAGCTATATTAGCACACTTTTGTTTACTTTTGAGAAACCCCTTTTTGCAGTTAATAACTGGTAATAACCATCAATAACATGCATTATTATTTATTACATATATACAAAATATTTTATTTTTATTTTAAAAAATTAATATTACGATTATATTTAACATAATTATTTACCGATCAGCTAATGGTAAAGCATATAAATCATGCAAATGAACAAATGATAAAATTATTAACATATTTTAAAAATAAGTTTCTTGATCTAATTACACTTGTTCTAAGATCAGAAAACTTAACTCTGCAAACAGACTAAAAATACTGCATAAGTTTAATGTTTATGTTTTGTGCGGCTAAACGTTTTGGAGGAGAAAATTTGCTAGAAATACTAAGCAATAAAAATTTATTTAATTTTTTTACTTTTCGAAACTAATTAAGAATAATATTAGTAGACATATTTATATTGAACCTTCCAAGGAAAATCCACTGACCAATATTTTTATCCAAGGGTTTTTCTACATTATATAAACACTAAAGCATGTTCAAAATTTATTGCAATTTTTACCACCTGTAACTGTTTAAAATATTTTTTTAAAAATTACAAAGCAGTTCAAATAAAGATATGATTAAAACTCTATAACTCTGTAGTGAAGCAAAGTAAAGTAAAGAAGATAGAAAAAATTAGAAAAAGCAACATGACCTTTAAATTACTTTCATTGAAGTTTAGCAACATAATTTCAGGCCGTATATTACCCATAATTATAATTCCAATGAAGCAGTTTGGTTAAATAAACTGACAACAAATGATAGACTTACTTTGTGATAAATCAAATTTGGTGTAAATAATAGGTTTGCACGCCAACCCCGCAATTACTTTTGATTCTCGGTGCAAAACCGACTATTCCTTCTAAGACTAAAATACTTAATTAAGAGATTCCAAAATGTATTTTGCGTTCTTTTACTCCAGAATTATTCAACAGTTTGTCTACTCTCACCATGACATCCCTCAAAGATTTATTTACCGACTAAATTAGAATAAAAAATGCAAACCTAAAATTATTTAATCTGTAACCACTTTTCGAAGAAAAAAAATTAAATTAAAAGCAATCAAGATCTGTTATCGCAGCAGTTTTAATCTACCCCATTTTGCTTTAATATGTAATTTAGATTTATAATATTGCAGATTTATTCACTAGTGCTGTTGGCTAAATTCTTTTAATTTTTTGCATGTGATAAAAACGGATTTGAAATTTGAGCTGAAGCTTCCATTTAATACTGAGACGTCTTAAAAATTAGTTACACACTTTCACATTTTTAAATACTGTTGAAATGCGTTTTAATTTCATAAATTGCAGATTGGATGCAGTTTTACGTAATATTTATTAAAAGTAAATGTAATAGATTTATTTAATCACAGTTTATCTGGCAATTGTGAAACTTTATTACACTTTAAGATATTTTTGTAGAATAGTTTATACGGCCAGCTCCCTTTTCTGAGAAGAAAAGGAAAAGCCCATTAACCGCGATTGTACGACTGAACTTCAGCAAAGTTAGTAGAGATCATCGTTCATCTATACTACCTCTTCCCCTTGTTGAGAGTCCAGCAGTGGTCTGATTGTAAAGACACTGTTTTCGGTAGAACACTGAAGTCAAGTATCACCAGCAACAGTCCGTGAGTGGGTGGGTGACCACTTTGATCCGCTTTCCGTGAAGGGACCAAGGATGCATGGTACTGGTTCTCGTGAAACTGTTCTGTCGTTATTTGATGATTTAGGGCTCTGGTCGTCGGGCTAACAAAGTGGAGGAACCATCCTCTTTGTTTCAGGAATCAAAATTGTAATGGCATGTTTTCGCATCATCCTCAGAGGTGCTTTCGAAACTTTTACCAATAGGCCCATTGCGAAGCTCAAGTGTAACATAAATAGAGTACTAATACTAATACTACTTTATTGAGAAAAAAAAACCATTGCCATAATTGAAACGAATTAGTAATGTCGACAGTCAAATTAAATAGCCAGCTCCCTTTTTCGAGAAAAAAGTCTACGGAACGTAAAAATATATTCACGATCAGCAGCTATGATTGGCTGTTAGACATCATATTGATAAAATACAAACAGTACAAGTTACAAATTTGACCTAATTCTAACTATTATATAATTTTAAAGATTCGAAAAATTTTGAGTAAAATTTGTATACATTT
Source organism: Parasteatoda tepidariorum (assembly GCF_043381705.1). Taxonomy (NCBI): domain Eukaryota; kingdom Metazoa; phylum Arthropoda; class Arachnida; order Araneae; family Theridiidae; genus Parasteatoda; species Parasteatoda tepidariorum. The sequence continues at coordinate 50,386,686 of NC_092208.1, read as the reverse complement.
TAAGTATTTTAAATCATGCTTAAAACTATGTTACTTAATAAGTATTTATTTAAATTAAATGTATTCACGTTGTTTTTGATCTTAGCCTTAGAAAAAATTAATTCTACACCAAGTTATGAAGGAAAAAAAATTTTAAAATAAAATGTAAGTTGATAAAATTATTACTATTTTTATTAGAATTCATACTAAACGTGAACTATTTCATAACTAAAACAGGACTTGAAATTTTGTCTTATCAAAGCAAATTACTTTTATTATTGGTTGGGTTTCAAACAACTTCCTATTGCGTCAGCTACTGGCTAAAACTTCTCAATTCAATAAACGGGTACAGTATCAGACTACGTCAGTCTGACATCTCGTCAAACATCCCGAGTTCGATTACAGCCGCTGATGAAGAACATTTCGCCTTCACTCTTCTCACATTGGTCACCACGGACAACTACGCTACTTTATCGCATTCAACAATTCGTCTTGTTTTGACAATCATGTTCCTTGACTCTCTAAACAACGTCAAGGCCTGAAATGAATAAACAATTTACGGTCAAGAACCAAATATTTTGCGAAAACAGATTTACGGGCAGATTTGTATTTATACTGTCACGGCAGCATTACGGGCATAAATTTTCTTTTACAGTCAGTGACTGGAACACTTTTTGCCGATAATTGACCATAACCTTAACGGGGAAATTTATTTCAGAGCATAAAATTTCGTTCTTGTATGACGATAATATATTGGTGATAAATATCACTTTCTTATTTAAAGTTATATTTATAAATATAAGCCTTTCCGTTTTAAGTATTTTGTTTGAATAATAAATAAAATAAAGGAACGTCCTACAATGAGTGGATAATATTATTAAGGATATGGAGGATAATGAAAAAGGCATAAATCAAATGTAAAATTAAATGCTGACGACAGTTAAAGAGTTCGATTTTCTTTTTTTCTTTTTTGCTTACAGAGAATAATGTTACGTGATTTTATGTAATAAGATTTTTCTGACATTAATTAAAAATATGGTTACTCAAATGTGTTTCTGTTATCGAAATTAGTAATAGGTAACATTGGTATTTTAAAAATTTGCGAGCCACACACTCTGTTTCGTCGTTGGAGAGTATAAAATATTTTAAAAATTTGTCAGATGATTATTATAATTGATGTTTAAGGAATTAATCATGTTAACTAGTAAAAAAAGTAATTAAAATTATCATTTTTTAGGAATGTGTTATAATGCTTACGTATTAATAGACTGGAATACTAAATATATTTGAAAAACGCACTAGTTAATGAACACAAATTTTATTTTAGAATCATTTTTTTAAATAAAAATTGGATATTTTTACAGATTAAATAGAAAGCATTTCACTCCTAAGCCACACCACATATTTACGAAAAAAGAAAGAATGAGAGTACCAAAGATTTCTTCAGCAGATTCCAACAGATTATCAAAAGAAAAGAAACTCGAAGCCATGTTTTCTTTAATACTGTGGCTTCCGGACAGTCTGAAGTAGCTTCTGAAATTTCTAATCTTGTTTTCCTTTTCCGTGGTTTCAAACAAAATGCCGAAAACTTTAAAAATAAATGTTATGAAAAGTTTCATTTTCAGAAATTATGTTTCCGAATAAAAATTATCTGCTTAAATAAAGCAAAGATATTAAAAATATTGTGATCTGCATAAAAAAAATTTAAAGTCATTTAAAATGGCTCCAAAATATGTATTCTGAACTTAGTCTGCTTATTGAATAACATTTAAAATAACGATGGATGTGAAGGAAGCTAAATATATTTATTTAAATTCTAATATTTTTAATAAATTCTAATAAGCATTGCCATATTCCATACTTTGATACTTTGAAAAAAAGTATGATCAAAACTACCACAATATGGAAAAATTTACCGAACTTCGGGGAGCACCAAAAAGCTGTGTAATTTGGTCAAATTAGCAATAAAATATGACTTTAAAGCAAGTGATGAAATTCGTCAAATGTAGTAAAATTTAGTAATATCATGATACCTTAGAGCATGACATTAAAACCATTTATTAAGACAAATTTACTTTTCAGTTTTTTTTCTGCTAAATGTTAGTTAATAAGTTCCATAACTTGAAAAACAAAATTTTCACGAATGGTAATAATCAAATAAATTGTTTAAATACCGCATACTTTAGTTTTTATCGCAAGAATTATGTTGTTTTTTTACAAGCATTGCTAATACCATACACTACCGGGATTCAACCAGAATTTTCTTTGCTCGTGCACTTCAAGCCTTCCAACTCATCATTTTTCAAAATTGTTATTTCATAAAATAAATTTTTTAAAAATAATAAATACTATTTTGTATATATAACTATTTAATATATATTCTGTTACTGTTACTTTATTAAAAAAAGATATCCTAACAAATATAAATTAATCTGTTTTTATAAACAGAATTTTTATGAATCAAAGTTTATTTGAAAGATTTTATAAATCAGTTGTAATTTTTTTAAATGTTTTCAGCATTGCCCTACGAAATTTATTTCTTTAAAATTCTAACTAAACTATCACTATAAAATTGGAATGTTGCGGCAGTGAAAATATTTAAAATGTTATAAATTAGCTCAATTATTTTTTTACTAAAACCAGACATTTAACATTTGTGTGAAAGACTAATCAAGCCTTTTTCGCTTTTTATATTAGTATTTATATTATTTCTACAATTTGCGTTGGTATTCACTAACTATACCATTTTCAATTTCACCAAAGACGAAACACCGCAATTTCAATCCAATGTGAAAAGAAAAATTTCATTATTAAAGTAAACTAGATTCATGTTAAAACAGTTACAACATGAAGTAACAAATACAAAATAAATTTCGTAATTTTTTTAATTAAAATAGTAAATAAATATTTATTTAATCTATTTTTAAATGTAGATATTTTTGTCTGCCTTTCCCCTTGAAACCTCAGATATCAGATTTGTACCTTAGACCTACATCAGAAAACTACATTGGACTAATGTCAGAATTTTACCTTAGACCTATGTCAAAATATTAGCCTGAACCAATAAATTTTGAGCCAATGTCAGATTTGCACCTAGACCTATGTCAGAGAATTATTTTGGACCGATGTCAGAATTGAACCTTAGACCTATGTCAAAATATTACCTTAGATCACTGTCAGTATCGTACCTTGAACCGGTCCAATGTACCCAGGCAACAGGACCTTCTTAACTTCACTTAATACTAATGTAATTCCTAGTAAACTTGCCACAAGTTAAGTGAAAACATTTTTATTTTCGAAGTTATAAATAACCAATGTACCAATAAAATATTATTTGGTATGACATTATTATTTGGTATTTATTTGTTATAAACTAATTAAAAATTTTATTAAAAATTAATTTTAGTTGCATAAAAGTAAATAACGTTTCAAGACATAATACCTTATAATTTGGAGAAAAAAATCTGACTTAGAAAAAAATATGTCTAAATGCTTGGAAGTATTCGTTTACAATATCTTATATTAGTGGAAAAACGTATAATGCATTTCTCACAAAATTTTTACGTCGTTTCGAATTCATTTGTTCTACGTAAAAAATACTGTAAAAATTGGTCCAAGGTAGAGGTCCCTTCATGATTATTAAACTATAAGCTTCGGAAATACCTCTATTCAAATTAAAACTATATTTTCATGAAACATCCAATTTTCATACAAATAAATTCATAATGTACGTTTAATTAGCCTGAAAAAGTTTATTTCTCAATGCATAACTATTAATTTTTTAAAGTAAATTATAGGCATTAAAAAAAACAAATATTCTTTAATCAAAATATTATTAATGTTATAATACACTATATGAAAAAGTGTAATCCCGAATTATTTTTATTTCATTGTGAGTAGTGCAGTGATCTATAAGGAATGTAATTTTTTACGTGAATCAAGCATACTTTTTGTAATAATATTATTCAAAAGAATGAAACTTCTTTTAGTTCTTAAACTTGTATTTATTCAGTTAAAAAAAATTCAATTTCATTACTGAATGCAAATATCGGAGCTGGTTAAATTTATTGAAGAAGAAAAAAAAACAAGACGACCAACCGTTTAGTATATATTTAACGCAATCTTTCTACCTAATTGCGATTTGTTCTTAATTTAAGCATAAAAGCTCAGGCTTTATACACAATTCTCAAGCTTGGATGAGTTAAAATTGAATCTATAGCAAAAATAGAATTTTTTTTCTACTTCGGTGAATTTAATCAAAATCAAATTAAGCTCCTTTTTTCTGTTGAACAAAATATATTCTGAGTTCCAAAAGAATAAAAATAATCGCACATTTTCTAAAAATGACAATCTAAAATCTAAAAATGAAAAAAAATTATTATTTGTTGGAGATGCTATCATTTGAAATTTACTGCACGATAAAAATAGAGTTTAAAATTTTCCTATTAATATTTACTTAATTAAGGTTTTCAAACTGCATAACCAAACAAAATTGAATTTAAATATTTGAAAAAAAAATTTTTTTTCATATTCAAATGAATAATTTATTTTGATTGAACTGTTCAACTACAAATATTTATTAACAAGCTTTTTTTTGAAAAATAAATTTTTATTTTTGTTTTTATAAAATAGTTTTTTTTCTGTGAAATTCATCATTTATCACAACAGTACTTTTATTAAATACTTTATTATAATTAATAACAGTAAAAAATTAAAATAAAAAATAAAATAACAGTAAGAATTAAAAAAACAAAAACTTTATTATTTACTTTAAAGTGAAATATATTTTTAAGCTTTATTTGCATGAAAAGCAATCTTTAATTTTTAAATAATTAAACGTTGTTTTAAAAAAAAATATTTTATTTTCTTTACTTGAATGTGTCAATATCAAATAACTTTAATTGCAAAATTCGTTTGCGAAAAAGTTTTGTTTGCTTTAGTGAATTATGTAGAAAATATAAAATCAAACAAATTACTCACCTTCTAAAATTTTAATATTTGCTACTAAATTTTGATATTAAAATTTTATTTTTCTAAAATTTTAATATTGCGCAAAAAAGAAATTTTGAGAAAATAATATTTTATAAATATAAAGGTGTAGAAAATATGATTTTCTGATTTGAAGAAAAATATATAAATTGGTTGTTTTGGAAAAATGTACTGTTTCCCTTTATTTATTTTTCTTTTGTATTTTATTTATAAATGTATTTTATCCATTATTTTAAATATTTTTTTGATTGTTTGATTATTTGTTTTTTTTATTTGCTTGTCTTCAGTTACTCATTCATTTATTAATTTTAAAGGTGCTTATTTTATGAAATTCAAGAATATATAGGCTTTTTTCTAACTCAGAAAATCCAAATTTAGTATAAAGTACCTTTCGTAGCTCATAGATATTTTTGAAGCAAAACGAAATTATTAAAAAAAACTTTTAATTATACGTAGAGTAACACGAAGCCATTACTTTTTAAAAATGTCTGCTGAAACTCAAATAAATTGCTGTGTGCATAAGTTAAAGATACTCATTAGTTTCAAAATGATGGAATATATTTATTTATTGATTGATTGATTTAAAAGGTGCTTCTTTTATATAACTCATATTGACATTTTATCTAACTCAGAAGACCCAAATTTAACATAAAGTATCTTTCGTATCTAATGGAAATCTTCAAAGCGAAACAAAATTAATTTTTTTTAAAAAAAACTTTTTGTTACATATAAAGTAACACTAAACCACTATTTTTCAAAATATGTCAGTTGGAACTCAAATAAATTACTGTGTATATAAGTTAAAGCTACCCATTAATTTTAAAATGATGGAATACACTTTCGTAAACTTCAAACAATCTTCACAAACTTCTTTAAAAGCATCAATATTATCGTTGTAATTTTCGTTGTGCGAAGACATTTTTATAACAGTTTTCGATTAGTTAAATTCCCTATAATCGAATACGGTGTTTACCAATATGACGCTACTTTGGTAAATTATGTTTTGTAATTTCCGCTTTAAACCATAGTGAACTGTCAGATAAATTGGATGAAAACAAAATAAATTATAAAACCCACCATTATCACTTGTTAGCCTTTTATCATTGTGTATCTCATATTATAAAATTCCTGATGAAATTACGGTACTGACACCTAGAGAGCAGGAGCCGCAAAATTCATTTCACCGTGAAATTGATTTTTACTATAAAATTTTATACCAAATTTTTTTAGTAATATTTATTTATTTACAGCTATTCAGTGATTTTATAGTTAATATTCCGGTAAGAATTGCGACATATAAGTTTTTTATACGGTAAAATTTTAGAATTTTACTATAAAATGTATCGGCAAATAGGTACCAGTATTTTCTACCTTAATTTGATCTGGAATTTTTTGCGGTGTTGTACTCTCGTTTAGCATTAAAAAGTTCATTTTATCAAAGATTTTAAAACAAGTTGAAAAAGGCTCAAAAAAATATTTATGTTTTGGAATCGAAAAGTGTTTTGTTTCGGAGAAGCAAAATAAGTCGATAATCAAATTTATTCGAGTTTTGATGAAGGACTTTTGAAAAATTTTAAATATTTAAAGTTTATAAGCAATATCACATCAATAGTTTTATTTATGATTGCAAAAAATAACTAATATAAATATTGACGTTATATTTAGGTTTGTAATTATTTGTACTATTGGGACAAAAACGAAATATAGATTTTTTGTTTTCCATTTAGCATTTGATGAAAATTCGTTCTACCAACATTCCTAGTGAGCTGCGAATTTCCAATCCAGTGGCCTTTAATGACCCTCTCCCCCGTTGGACATTTTCTTGTATAAAAAAAAAAACTTGAATCTTGACTTTTTTTTACTTCATGTAAAAAATTTTAAAAGAAATTAAAGATTGGATTATATCTAAAACCAACACCAACCAAGAGGAAAATCTCCAAAATAGAGAACGAGTTGTTAAAAGTCGCTAGATTGTAAATTAGCCTCCGCCGGGTTTACTTATTATGGTGGAAGGGGACTTTCTTGGATTTTCCTATCCCAGTTAACCGACAGTTTACTTTATATTCAAATTTCTTTAAAAAATTAATTTCAAATTTTTCGTGTAAAATACACTTCATACAGTTTGGCATTTTTGAAATGGGGAAATAAAAATTCTTTAACAGCTCTCTTTCATAACAAGTGAGCCTTGTGTCAAGAGCCATTAAGTACTCTTGATGCAATAAAAAAAGTGAAAGCTTAAGAAAAGGATAAAACAAGCATCTTTTATCCTTGCTGCATAATTTAATAAAAACAATGAAAAGAAAAGGTTGTGACAATATTAAGAAAGACATGTGTCTCCGAGTTGACAATGCAACTGCTCATTAAGGCCAAGTATTTGCTGAGCAAACCAATAAATGTGTTCGTGAACATTTTTCTTAATCCCTGATCTCACACTTTTCTTTTTTTTTAGGTGAAAAATTCGCTTTATAATCAGATATTCAACCGAAACTAGTAGTTTAATTCTTAAGAAATTAATGTTTTGTTAGGAAGTAAGTTGTGCTAAATCATGAACATGTATTAGAAGTATGTTGCCCTGTATGCAACGAGATTGCTAAAATATTTGCTAAACGTAAACTAATTGATTAGTAATGAAGCAAATTAAAGCTTTTCTTTTCAGCATCGCAAGAAACCATTTAGTATTTTACGTGAAAGTTTAAGAAAGAAGATTTCCGTTACTAATTGTATGTTTGATGAGTTCAGTTATTGAAAAAAAAAATTTAAGCAACACAGACTTAACGATAATTAGTGTGAAACGTATTTTAAGGGATTTTTTTTCTAACGAAATTCCGTCAATATTTTATCTAACAAAATTCTATCAATTCTATTATCAGAATTTTCAGAAAAATAATGTAAGATTTTAAGTTTACTTAGCTTTAAATTTTCTGATAATTTACGTGGAAAAAAACGTTTTTCTGCGTCATTCATCCAGGTAATCAAAAATATAAAAGAAAAATCTTAACATATACTAAAATCCGATATTCCATGAAAATTCTAGAAAGGAGGACACCTAAATTACTTTTGATCTGTAGGCCAGATTTTAATGTAATAAGAAGCGATCTTAATGGTTCAAGAGACTTACGTTTTTTTTTTAATGCAAACAATGATTTTAAAGTTGCAAAATCAGAATATTCCCATCAAATCTTTGAATATGCCGAAAGGTCTGTATAGTAGCCAGGGAGAACATTTTATTTTGGAAGGGTCCCGTGTTCGAATCGCGTCAGAGACATGTATGTTCTTTCCGTCTTCTCGGTGCTATTTTCCCTCCTATCTGTGGTAGTAACGTCGGCACACCTAAGATGGTTATCCTTAAAAGAGTGGTCAACACTTCTGCCGTTCTGAAGAATGTCAATATAGGAAAGCAATTGAAAAAATATCTTTAAATAGTGTCTGCTCTAACTAATAAGCATATTTAAGGTCAGGCCTTCAAACCATTAAAATCGCAGCTTAGTAATTTAAAATGAAACCATTATATCAAAAATCAAAATATTTTTGTTTGTCTATTTGTTTTTATTTTGGTCATTGTAAAAAACATTAAATAATTTATTCAAGATTACTAAACCCACAATTTTATTGCTTAAAATTTCTTTAAAGAAATTAGAAAATCCAAAAAATTATCATGTACTTATATCTACACTCTTATAAAAGCATCTTTCAATAAACTTTTTTTGAAGAAACTGTAGAAATGATACACTATCATCAAAAAAAGTGCTAAGAACAAAACTTTCAGCAAAAGTGAATACCAAAAATATAAGATCGAAAACAGAAAGAGAAGATTAAGGGATGATAACACGAACCATCAAAATATTTTATAAATTCTTTTTTAAAAACATCTCACTATTTTTGAAAAAATGATGTAATAAGTCAAAATTAACCGAAGCAATAAACAATCTCAGTACAAGATGAACATGATAATAAAATTATGTACTAAAAAAATTTTTCAGTAAGCCTACAAATCCAGCTGAATAAAGAAGTAAAAACATCTTTTTCCAATACAATTCTTCAATGCAATTGGAATTACACAAAAAGTTCATCTTTCTTGAACTTCTCTAAGATACAATTCTTACATCTGTAAAAATAAATCCTAACAATTTCTCACCTAGCATGAAAAATGAAACACATTTGTACACTAATCTTAATGTGAAAGGACAGGATTGTAGTCAGGTGGCAAGGTAAGATAGAGTCGGACTGTGGGATGTAGGAAAATATTTTTTATGTTCTAAAAATATTTTACTGCGACTTCAGCAACTTTTAAGATGAGAATATTATTTAGATGACAAGAACAGAGTTTTTTATTCAAATGTAGAGTTTTCATAAAAAGAATTCTTTTGTAAAAATATGTGTTTCAGTTCCAGCCTTTCTAATCTAATATCTTTTTTGCAAAACAAGTTTATTCTCATTTTTGTGCCCAATATTTAAAAAAGGTTTTAAACCAAAGAAAATCAAATAAGTTTTGCTTTATTATATCACCAGGAATAAATAAATAATCCTTATCGAATTCTTAGCTAACAATACTTTTAGTAATTTTGAGACACTCAGAATACAAAAAAACATCTAGTTCATGAATATATTCAAACTCATCTTCATGAAGGTCTTTCTGATGGTCTATTTTTAGTAAAATGGATAGAAAATTTAATGGAAATTTCATACGGTCAGTCCAAATCTTCAAATGGTCAGAGTAAAGGGATTCTACCCCATGACAATCCATCAACGACAAGGGATATTTTTATGTCAGCATAGCTGTCGACGCTGCTTGCTGGTGGCAAGATTCTAATTGACGAGAAAATCACCAAAATTTGAAACAGACTTATGGTAAGTGGTCTGATCCCTCCCAGAAAAAGTGTTAAATTGAATGTAAGACTTAATGCATTAATGTGCGCCAAGCATAAAATGTGTTATATAATCTAGGTATGTTAATCAAACTATGCTAAAAGCTAAGTCTAATGCAAACAAGCGGTAAAGATGAAAGTTAACCAGGGCACCTTGAGATCATGGATCCGATGTTTACAAAATGAAAACAACCATTTTACGGAGACAATCGGAAACAAAATATATAAAAATGCACTTTTTATTCATGATTTCTTATCTGTCTAATAATTGGAATGACATAATACGGCATCTCTTCACAGTTAAAAGTGTGTGAAATCATTAGAAAGATTTTCGAACCAAAACCTTAAGATTCCTTTAAACAAGTCTCGCAGTGGTTACTGAATATTTCACCCGTAATACTCACTATAACTAGCACACAAAATAAGACTTTTGGAAATGTTTAATCTCCTTAACGTGTATCTCCTTATTCAAATTAATAATAGTTAGAAATCTAAAACAAATTTTGCTGTTTTACTAGTATTTTCTAAAATCATGCACTATTTGTAGGGCCATGTTGTAATATAATATTTAATACACTATTTATAGGGTCATGTTGTAATACATGCTGTCGAGCTCGAGCCTCATAATAAAATGCTACTATTACAAATAATTTCATTTCAGCATCATCACGATATAAATTCTGTATAACAACTTATTACTGTGTTGTTAAATACAGCATAGTTCTATCTCATTTAGTGATCATTAAGCTTTAGAAACAACAATTAAAAAGAAAAAATATCAAAAGAGTTAGTAAGTTAACTTTTATTTGATAAATCATGATTTTACTGAAATGTTCTCTGCTTTCTAACAACAAACTGCATATTTCTACACACTTACACGTTATATTTTGGTACATCAATTTATTATTCTGTTATATGAAATACGCACATTAAGTTCGAAAAACAGCAAGGAAAATATTTACTAAAATATCTTTTACTGAATAAAATATACGAATACTGAAAGATTATCTCTGCTGACTGAGAAAAGACATAAAGCAAATTAATGTTTGTTTTTTTAATTCTCTGCTCTCTATCATTACTTACACAACCAATTAATGTAACCAACATTTTTCTCGTGGTATTAGAATTAACGCAATCAATCAGCAACTGGGCTTAAAACAACATTCAATCACCCATCCTGACATCAAAACTCTGCCATCCGAAAGATAAAAAAAGAAGGAAAAAAAGTTTAATCGATACAGATATGATCAGTTCGTCTTCAAACAGATAACAAAAATACGCCAAACACACACGCATCCAGCATTCCTCAAATATTTAACTTCTGGCACCATGATGGAACGAAAGTGTTACGAGACGCTGTAAGGAAACTAAAGATGGAAAAAAAGAGCATATGGCAAAAAGCAAAGAAAAGAAAGATAAAAAAGATAAGATAGACAGATTGGGTAAATGGGTATTCGCTGTCATCTCTCATGGTCTTTTCTCCTGGTTCCACTTAGAAGAGGAAAACGGTGGCCTTCTATTCTTAAAGGAAGGCAAATAATTGCATTTTCCCGGATTGAACCTGAAGACCCTTTCGAAGCTAATGACAATCACCGACACTTAGCCAAGTCTACTGGTAGAGCCTTGTTTGACCAGTAGAAGACGGGCCGGCCCCTGGATGCCACCCCATTTAGGGAAAATGTTAGTGTTGATTCATGGAATACGATGGAATGAGGATTCGCAGTGAAGAAAAGTTAACTTCAGGGAGTTTAAGGACAACAGTGTCAGAGTAAATACAATCTAATGCAATGGCTATACAATGGGCTAGTGTCACGTAAGCAATCTTTCTAAGTACTCCACTTAGAATTGTTATTTGCTTTTCTTTCTCGTTGATTTTCGACACATTTAAGAAAATCGAGTTATCTCCGAATACAAATTACTGAAACTCTGATGTCTTCTTTAAAAGAAATAGATAGTTAGTTTTCTAAAATTAGTACATTGCGCATTCAGCTAAAGCTGTCTCTTATATGATTGTAGAACTATTTCGAGTTGTAAATATGCGTCTTAAGCATTTTACAATAAAATAAATCGGTACAAAATTATTTTATTTTATAGTCTTATCACTGCCGATACAACATCGTATTTTAAGAAATGAATTTTTTCTCCAAATCGCCGTTTAAATGCTCAAGAGCAAAACAAAAGTTCTGTGGCAAATATTAGTATAAAATCGCCCGAATAAAAAATATCTACACCAGATTAGCGTTTTCTGAACAGGAAAAACATTCACGAAGTCACCCATGTTTTGTTCGATAGCAATTATTCAATTCATGATCTAGGGTAAACTAACCCGTGAAGGAATACTTAAGCTTTGCAAGCCTTTTAAAAAATCATATTAATTTCAAAATTTGTAATTTTAGTTAAATGACAGTGTCAACATATTTGTTACTAATTGCAAATTATGTAAAAATATTGTGGAGAACTTACATAATATTGTTTTAAAATTTTGGTGGTTCAAATAACAAGTAGTAAGAAGACTAAGTGAAGGAACAGCTCTTACCAGTTAATGAACACCCAGTAAAAGAACACTTAATTTTGGTTATTTTTTAATGCTCTTTGTGAATTCATAAGCCATATAAATATTTAAAAACAAGCCTATTCCTGAAATTATAACATATAAATACTTGGAAAATGTTGACTTTTTTCCTGTAATCATGAATTGAAAATTAAAGTGTTAACATATTAACACATACTGTTCATTCACTGGTAAATCTATGCCCAGTAAAGGAACATGACTGTTCCCTCACTGGTCAGAATGTGTTTCTCGTATTTTTAACATACTTTTGATGTGGAACATCACTAAAGGTACAAGAAAATTAAAGTTTATCTTTTATTTCCATTAACTTAGAAAAAAAAACTAGTAAAGGAACACTTGTTCCTTCACTGGTTTTTCATCCTTAGGTGATCCAGTGAATAAACACCCCCTTATCTCAGTACTTTATTATGCTATTAAGCTTTTAAAAAAAACGTAACTTCAATAACTATATTTTGAATTCTCTTTTTCACAGTGAGAAAAATAAAACTATTACATGCAATTAATTCCACTTCAAACATATAAATACAAACACTCACCTTATAATTTTTTCAAAGAAACAAGGTGTTGCAGAGATAATAACAAATTCAAAATTTTTTCCAGAGAAGTCTATTTGACCAGGTAATCCAAAACATTGCTAGATGACTTCCTATTGTTTGACAGTAAGCTATTGTTACCAATCAATCCAAAGAAAAACTTTCAAATTCTTATCTTTAATCAATATATATGAAATGTTCCTTCACTGGTTGGTTTACCCTATCTAACTTTGAGAATATATACGAAGACACCACACTGAAAAGAAATTCCGGATGAAGCTAGACTATCGAGCACCGGTACTTTGGGTGCATCAGCAGTAAAATCGATTTTAGCTTAAAATATTATACCGTAATTTTTACAGTAATATTTATTTAATTACAGTGATTCAGTGATTTTACTGTAAATATTACTGTAAAAATAATTGTATATTAAATTTTTATTCCTTAAAATATGTCAGTTAAAAAAGGATTTTACGGTAAAAAATACCGGCACCCTGAGTGCCAGTACTTTTTATTGTAATTTGATCAGTAGCTTCTTACAGCGCACTGCCACACAGTAAAGGCTCAATATAAACTCAGAATAGTATTTCTGAGATTCGCTGATGACGCAGGTAAAAACTTTATCACCTGAGCTATCACAGTCTCGCCATTCCTTTATTGTGGACAAAGTTAACTGTAAATGCTTTTTACAATGCAAAATGTATAAATGTACCCCAATATATACATAATGAAGTTCATCCGCAAGCACTTCTTCCCATAAACAGTTCGATGGGCTGGTCATAAACAGGATTATATATATCCGCATTACGTCCACTTTCTGTTAGGAAATATGACTGCGCGTTCTCCTGTAATGGACACATCCATCTTTAGCCCAATTTCGCACTTTATTTACACAAAGCCTTAAAAACAGGTTAGAGAAACAGTTTTCTGATGTCACCAACTTGAAACAAATTTTTAATTTCACACCATTCCTGAAGAAGAAGATAGACAAAAAACTGTGATAGGCAGAAAATAAGTTGGATATGTAAAGATTCAATCATGATGCTGCTGAGTTTCTACCTGAATTGGAGTAGTTTCCACCGGACAAGGCATGTCTGAAAGCTGGCTATGGGTTTCTCTAAACTTGACCTGGTAGCCTATCTTTGGACCGATTTCGAGTAAAATTTTCCTTAAATGCAACCTGAGAATCTAGTTAAACAAATCAATATGCAGTGAACTCCTCCTATCTTCTCTTAGAAACTTAAATGGGGGTGCTGTTATCTCTTCTGAAGCTATCACACACGTCCACTTGTTATTTTTGCAAACTTTACCAGCAGCCGTGGTGTCTTATGGGATAGAGCTTTCGCCTTCCAATGAAATAAACCGGGTTCAAATCCCTGCGATGGCTGGTCCATACGATTTCCGTACCCGGTTGGCACCAACTGCATTGCTGACGTAAATTACCCTCAAGGGTAGACGGATCATGGTCCCTTTGTCGTCAAACTAACCGTGGAAAGTTTTCGCGATTTTCCTCTCCATTTAACGCAAAATGCAAGTTAGTTAAATCAAAAACACCTACACGAAGGCTTATTTCTCCTAATACTTGATAAAGTAGTTCCCTTATTGGGTTCAAAATTACAAGGCTATGGAGTTGAACGTTGATAGTAGTAAAACCTAAATTGGGTCAGCTGCTCAGTAATAGTTATAAAATATTCCTTAAAAAAACTTTACTTAACGCTATATCAACTTTACATAATACATTCCATCTAAAGCAAAATTTCAAGATTTTAACTTAAAGAACTATGTTAAAACATTCGAAATAAATTCAGAACATCTGTATATTAAATAAATACTTCCTTCTACACTTAAGTTTTCTCTTAAAACATAGCAAGAAACTTGACGCTCATTCTATACCTTCAAAAATATTTTTCTTCAGAAAATTCGTTATTAAATCAAAGAACAATAAGGACACTTAAAAATTTTGTAAGATACGGCATAATATACAATGCGAAATAAAATTACCATAATTTAAAATTAACAAATTATTCTCTTATTTACTATTTTAAGATACACTTCTAAATTGTTTCTACTTTTATTGTAAGTAACGTAGTATATTTGCTTCAATTAATAATGTATGCAGCTTTACAAAAGAGAAGAGTAAAAATAAAATCTTCACAGCTTGCATCTTTTAAGGATAGCACGCATTAAATTTTCTGAACACGAGTTATTCTTAAGCTTCTTTGTTTACGACTTCTTTTGTCCGGAATAGCGATAACTGTCGGCACCTTTGGACACGAATATAAATTTCATTTGCAAGTCCACAAGAGTAAAGTATTTTGCTTTTTAAGTACCCTAAATATCCTAATGACATTTTTAAAACTTTTTCTTAGAGAATTCTGAAATGTACGTTAAGAAAATATATTATATTGAATTATTTTAACTAAAATACGCTTTGCATTTTCGATTGTTTGGAAATGAAAGTTTTATAGTTTTATAAGGTTTTATGTTTGATAGGCATAAAATGCTTCATATTCGTTAGAAAACTCTGAGTTTTCGGCAACAAGGATTTTCGTTGTGATAGCGCTTAATATGCTTGTTTTAAATCCTTGCAGAAAGGGTATGCGCAGAAGCAATCGCAGTTGATATTTAGACGAGAAAAAAAAGTGAAATATATTGAAGCACTACTGAGGAAGGGGGAACTTAAAGCACCAAAAATGTGAGAATCCCAGAAAACTTGTAGATTGATAATCAGCTTTTAATTTACCTCCTTTGCTCTAAGAATCATGCAGGTTATGATTTTTTACGTCCCACCTTCCTTAGTTAGGATTTGCTGAATTCAATGGCGTTTTTATTTTTATTTCTTAGATATAAATTTAAAAAGCCTTCCAAATATGCTTTTTTAGAGGGATTCTAAAAATACACATTAAGTGTGGACATTATGGGACACCCTGTCTATATATCACACAAATCGTTTTACTCTTATTTTTTTTATATCAAAGTATACATTATAGCAGCGCAATTACACACTTGAAGGGGATGGGCAATGGTGAACTGCGCTCAGTAATTGCCTCAATTGTAACCCCCCACCCCTAACAGTATGCTGATTGCGCTGCTAGTTGATAACGTTTGTAGGTAGATCTCTCTCCTCATTGACATGTGAGGGGTGCAATTTATAAAAATCAAGCACTAACNGCAGGAAGGACCGTAGTATATTACTTGAAGCGCTTTCCTATTATGAACTGGCTGTTCATGAGCATTTAAACGGGTACTTTTATTTATCTATATTATCTTATATTTATGTAAGTTTTAAGTTTTCTAATAATAAATGAAAAAAATTGTCCAGATTTAGCTGTTTTATGTAAAAAAAATTCTGAGTTCGAAAATGTATGGCTGCCAAATAAGTAAATTATGATAAAATGGTTACTTCAAAGTCTATTCCGATGATAATAGTTTGTAGTAAAGATAAAATTAAACTGACATAAACTTATGAAAGTACCAGTTCAAATATGCACAAACAATCAGTCGATAATAGGAAAGAATGTCATATCTGAACATGCATTCCTCAATCCTTATGGTGAGTCCTACCTCCTCTCTAACTTTTATAACCGCCTCGCTGAGTCTTCCTGTGCGGAAATTTTAAAAGTTCGCATCTATCTCTCTTTTATAAATATCCTGTGTGACTCCAATCCTTAATGGAGCCTTAAAATTTAACAGAAGTATTTTATTTAGAGATAGCTGCAATTGTTGCTGGAACATTAATTGCAGTTGGAATGAAAATATTTATTTTGATCTGTACTACATATATTGCAGAGATAACATGTTACATTTCCATTAGTCTTAGATAAATGAAAGAGTTTTAGAACTTGGACGTTTTCAAAATTTAAGAGAGAAGTATATAGGATTAATTTACATAACATTCGAGTCAGTGAAATGAAATATTTATGAATTTTTATACAGGCATTTTTAAAAGTACATAACTAAGTCTGTCTTTCGTGCATTTCGTCTGTCTTTCTCATTTCATAATTTTTTTAAACCTGTGAGGCACTAACATAAACAGCTGTACTGTGTCAAATGCAAACAGCAATACGCATTCTGGGCAAAACTTATCAAGTAGTGTCATAAACTAAGTCTGATGGGGGAGAAACCGAAACCTCTTGATGAGTATACCCCATGCTAAAACTTATTATTTATACTTTCTTTAGCATCATAAAATTTTCTAAAGTGAAAAAGATTGAAAATATGATAACAAGTCATTATTTTAGAATATGAAAAATTAAGGTTATAACATTTTGGAATGTAAAAGTTTAGAATGTTAAATTTTAGGAAATCAAATCATACTTTTATTTGCACAGTTCGCTTAGTAAATGATATTTCTACGAAACACCCTCCAATACATTCTTATTTATCAATTTAACTTCGCTTGATTCAATTAATGTAACTGTTTGAGATACAATTTTCTTTCACTTTCCGATTTGAAGCAAAACATATGGTCTGGTCTTATAAATACAATCTTTCCTTTTTCCGCAAAAGCTTCGTAGATTTATAATGCGGAAATAATTTAATCAAATCGAAAGTTTACAGGATTAGCTGGAATGATGGAAATTTATCAGTCACTCAAATGCAATGTTTTTAAATATTAATCTCTATACCCCATTGGGAAAAACTGATTTTTTTTTTAAATTGAAAAAAAAATTTTAAGCGTTTCACAATATTAAAAAAATCTTTCAGCCAAACATTAAGTTAACTTATATAATAGTATGACCAAAAAGCATTTTCTTCATCTTCGCGTTGACCAATATAACTTGCTAGTTCAAGTATACTAAAAATAAAAATTAGCTTCTTGAACCATAACATCAATTCAAATCAAATTCGCTGTTACTAATAATGTACGAGAAAGAAAAAATTTGTAGTTAAATACTAAATTGGCTTTCATGTTAAAACTAAATTTTATGTGCAGAGATGGACAATTGGAATGAAATAGTTAATCAATTATTATTGATATACCTTGATGACAATTCAAGAAATGTTACAAATTTATGCTCCCTCCCTACATTTATAGTTATATGAAAAATTAAAAGCACCATTTACATGCAAAAAAAAACTTTATTTCAAGTTTTCTTTTCTGACGTGCATAAAAAGAATTTCCTTCATTTTAACATTTTGCTATAGAAATAATATCTATACTGATTGAAATTATGGAACTTTCTAAACCATAATGTGACTAAAGTTTATAGCATTCTTAATGTAGTACTAAATTTAGCTATATTATCATATTGGTTAAACTTGATTACTCAATATTGTGCTTCATTTTAAACGGAAACATAGTTCATTTAACCCATTAAAGTATGCTAAAACTAAACTAAACTCATCGGCGCGACAGCCTTTGAGGGCTCTGGGCATTGGGCTCTGGGGTGCAGGAGCAGATGTTCCGGTCAGGTGGTCAGCCGAATGCGGAGCCCCCAGTGTTTAGTTCCAAGCATGCTTGGTACTCATTTATCGACCCACTGAAGGGATGAAAGGTTGAGTCAACCCTGCCCGGCCCGAGGATCGAACCAGGGACCTATGGCACGACATCGCGAAGCGCTACCGCTCAGCCACCGGGCGCATTAAAGTAGGCACCATATTTAAATTCAATATACCGATATTATGGTTCATGAATATAATATCGTTAAAATATGTTGCTAATTTTTACCATATGTATAATGTGCATAATGTATGCATAAATGTGCACGTTACAATGTTTCATTCGTTTGCAAATTAACTTAATTGTACAAATAATAACTAAAAATAAATTTCAAAATAAAAAATGCGTAATAAAGATAAATAACTGAATAAATTAATAATAAAAATAAATAACTAAAGCAAATTTATTTGGGTTTAGAGCTTTTATTTCAAACTTTATATCAGTCAGACATTTATTATTTTATTTTTCTTGTTTTTAAATAAAATTAAAAGCATTTTTTTAAATATTTTACTTCTATTCCTAAAGAATTGATTAGACTTGAATACTTTACTCACGAAAGCTTTTAAAAATGACTAATAATAAATTTGTTATTCATTAAATTGGGTTTTTCACTCCCAGGAAAGTTCTATGTTGTTCTTTGAACCTAGGCATCTTATCCAAGCTAGTATTTTAATTTTATCATGTTACGTCTGTTTAAATATTTTTAAAAAACTAGCTTTATGCTGATTTTATATTTTGTCTGTTTAAATATCTTTAAAAATTATATCTAGTTGGCTCCTAAAATAAAAAAGCTCCGAGTTAGTATTTTTGATTTTTCTCTGTTCGGAAAAACAAATTGAAAAATTAAACTTGTAACAATGCTCTCAATAATAATAATAAATAATTTGATTGATTTTTCATGCTATAAATTTAATTTAAAGAGAAGTAAAATGTGAAGGGACAATTTTAAAAAACTGTAGCAATTTTTAAGAAAAGTAATAAAAATCAACCAGTTTACGAGTTTTTGCAAATAGTTGGACTTTATTTTAATACATATGAAGTTAGATACATATAAAATTACAGTCAGTCTTCAATTCATATTTAAGACATAATTAAGCTTTTCATTATCTAAATAAGAAGTAAAAACGAAGTAGAACATTCTAAGAAGTCAAAAATTGAGATTTTTATTTTGATTGGTTAATAATTAAAGATAACTACAACTTTTCAATCGTTGGCTTCTATTTAATTGGATATTGAATTTCCTAAACAATTTTCCGTTATTAAAATATAATGCTGTACCATGTTAAAACGACTTTATTTTTATTCAAAACTACTCTCAAGTATCTTTGTTATCTACAATTAAGCTATGTTTCTCACTTCAGTCTCTTTCACATTCAAATTAATTTAAATTTTCAACATTTTACAGCCATTAATTAATTTTCTGAAA
This sequence comes from Parasteatoda tepidariorum, assembly GCF_043381705.1. Classification (NCBI taxonomy): domain Eukaryota; kingdom Metazoa; phylum Arthropoda; class Arachnida; order Araneae; family Theridiidae; genus Parasteatoda; species Parasteatoda tepidariorum. The sequence goes on along the minus strand of NC_092208.1, from coordinate 50,366,879 downwards.
CATAAGTTGATTGAATTTAAACTCGCTTCAATATCCTTTATTCTTCTTAATAAATATGGATGTAAAGTAAACAGATTTAAGATAAATGCAAGTGTCACAGACAGCTGCAATAGCATTAAATAACCAATTATCTGTCGTCTTTGAATTTATTGTTGTATTCAATACAATTTTAATAATGAAGTTTCAATCCACATAAAAGACATAATTCCGTTCGTTCTTGTATTAAAATGATTCTTTAGAAGCAAAGCAATTAATATACTGTTTGCTCATTCATTGTAGTATTTTTATTTATCTTCTGATGACTACATTCAAGCTGTTATGGTTGCATTCAGTTAAATAAGTGTTGCTATTTGCATATTTTTTTTTTAATATTTATAACTATTCCTAATACTTTCCATTAACCTGATTTTACCTAGATCAAAAATCATTAATATAATTATAATCATTGTATTATGATGATATAATCATATCATCATAATGCAATTATAATTCATATCTATACTTATATATAATGTAAAAGTTTAG
>NC_092208.1:50254791-50366187 GCF_043381705.1 Parasteatoda tepidariorum | reverse complement strand
TCCGAGTAGCTCGTTGAAAAATAAATCTTTATATATATATATATATATATATATATATGTTACTTCTTTACAAAATAATTCATTCTGAATTCTTAAAAAAATTATTAGGTCAGATTTAAGAAATAAACGTTATATACATTAAATAGATATTGATAATTACTATTGGATTCAGAAAAAAATCTATTGAAATTACCATACTCTATGGTAATGATATATCTGGTAAAAAAAATGGACATGAGATTACTGGTTACTGGTAATGGCATTATTGGTTATCAAAACCAAAATGCACGGTATTTAAAACATTCATTTGGTATTTTTTTATTCATACGGTAAAGGTTTAACGGAAATTTTAGTTTTCAAAATTTTAGTTCTCATTATGAGGCAAAAATAAAAAGTAAATTTAACCAATTAAACGATTTTTATGCCATTCTCTAAAGTATCGTGATAAAATTACCAAATTTAGCCACATTTACTAAATTCTAAAACACTATATTTTATTGTTAATTTTAATAAATTCCTTACCAAAGCATTTTAGTATAAATTACCGAACATTCTAGTATTTTCTTAGGATGAAAAACGCGGTAAATTTTATCGCGTGCTGGTTTTTTTTTTAAATTTTTTTTAATGTAACATATCAATAAAAACTAATGGACGTCATATTTATCAAAAACTTCGTAATTGGATAATCAGTTAAAAAATTATAACATTTTTATTTTTATTTTCCCTTTATAAAATAATATTCGAAATAAATTTTATTCGGTATAATATTTTCAGCTAAATGAGAAAAAGATAAATCCTACTTAGTTAAAATCCTACCTTACTCATTAAAAACATTCAAACTTATTATGTCAGGACCACAAAATAGAAATCTTTTCCGGCTAGGCAGAGTATTGGAAATTATTACACAAACGCTTTTCTCTGTGTACCTTGTAGAGAGGACAAACTTAAAATAATTATCAATGCAAACAAACATGATAATTAATTCACAAATAAAACATTTGTGAAAATATTTTTTATTTTCTTTTTACAAATAGTATTCGAAATAAATTATGTCTGGAATATTATTTTCAATTAAGCTAAATATACAAAAAAAATTCATCTTAGCTAAAACCTTACCTTTTGTATTAAAAGCATTCAAAATTACTGCAAATCGCAATAGATTACTTGTTCTTAACGAGAAAAATTATGAGAAACACTTTAGTCGATGATTCGAAGCGATGTTTAGAATAGTAAATTAATGAACGGAAGAATGAAAATAAAGATGAAAGAGTTGAAAGAAGATGATGTGAAAGCATAGAATAACAGGAAAAGATAAAGAACAGAAGGAATCTACACAAGGGAAAGGAAGCAGATAACATTTCATTAAGAGAAACTTGTAAATTGAATCTTTGCGCTTAATGAAATAAATCCCAACGTGCATTCGATTCATTTAAATATTCACTGTATCCCCTTCTCACATTTAAACCCTAACACGGTACTCAAATGTAGATAAAAGAAATAATTTAAAAGTTAAATTCCTTTTAGTTATGTTAATTAATGAAAGTTTGGATCTTATTTAGCACATTTTTAGGAAATTTGATCAATAACAAGGTATTTACTGAAACACATAAAAAATAGTTGAAATATATCAAATGCGCGTAATAAGTTCGTGTTAATGTCACAATTTGAATGTTTTTATCATTTTAAAACTATCCATTACAATTGTTGAGGCTTCTTTCCTGCATTTTCTTCTAATGGTTTCAATGGAATTAAAATCCTTTCACAGCGCATGTTTAAAATACTTATCTTTTGGATCACTGAATGGGTGATAGTAAAATGAGAAAAAATATGGTCAAAACTACCAAAATATGGAAAAGTTTACCATATTTTCAAGGGAAGAGCGAAATACTCAGTAATTTTTATTGAAACACTTAGGGAAAGAGTTCTATAAAATTAACCATAAAGTATGGCTTTATAATATGGAATAAAATTTGGTAACTTTATCGTGATATCTTAGAGAATGGCCTAAATACCATTTATTCGGTTTTCTTTTTGTATTTTGGTGATAAATGTTTGGTAATAAGAACCATAATTTTGAAAACAGTAATTTTTGATAAACTGTTACCATACGAACGGAAAAAATGCCAACTAAATGGATTAAATACCGTATAGTTTGGTTTTATTAATAGTATTGTGATTTTTTTAAAACCAGAAATTTCATTATCATATAATACGGTAATTTTACTAGAATTTCCTTCGCCGTGTAAGAGAGAATAAAGGTATGAATTCCGAGAAAGTCTTCTTTGATGGAAATAAATTAACTCAAAGGACAAAATAGCGTGTGATAAAGTAGTGGTCAGAATACAAGTATAGTACCTGTATGAGAAATTTGATCAACATCACTTACAACTTATCTAAAGTCTTTTTTGTGAATATTAGATGATTGGAACTTTGACAGCGATCAAGGATTATATCAACTGCCATACACTCTAAATCGGAAATATTTTCAAAAGTTAATTTGATGAAATGGAATAAGATTTAAAAATTATCGCGTGGTTAGACAGATAACATTTTTTTTCTATTAAGAGACGTGTCAAATAAAACTTCACATAGCCGTTGAAACAAAACTATATTTGAGTTAAATTTTAAGAGGTATAGTAATTTTATGTTAAACAAGGTTATACGCTATTTATCATCAGTGTCAAACATCAATAAACAAAGCTGAAATATCACATGAAGATCATGAACCACATATAAGAAGAACAAAACATAAATTTGGTGCATAAAACTTGCAGTTAAACACGATAGTTATTTAAACGTGAAATGTTAAATGTTTACCGAAATTTGATCTGTAATCTTTTATAGTGTTGAATTGCAATTTGAACATAAAAACATTCTTTTTTCCCTTCGTTCTTCGAAATTTTCGAATTTGGTTATAATAATTCTACATTACTTTCTTTAAGAATACATTACATTACATTTTCGATAGATGCTTTAGTTAAATCATTACTCAGCAATTTTTACTTTTTAGCTTTTTTTATAAAATCCTTATTAGCGAAGAGGGGGGAAAGTGGTCATGAGGAGAATAATGAAACATTAATTTCTTAATGTTTGTAGAAAAAGTTCATACACAGTAAAAGAAGGATTAAATTACAGTACTTTTTACCAGAACATGTTACGAAACAAAATATCTCATATACCGTCATTTTTACATTAAAATTACTGAATCACTCCAATTAAATAAATATCATTGTAGAAATTACAGTATAATATTTTACAGTAAAAAAAATTATTTTTACTAAAAAAATATGAAATATTTATCGATACTCAAGTGTTTGTGTGAATTTTAGCAACATACTTTATATAAAATTATTATCAAATTTTTACTTATTAGAAGTGAAATAATCTTAAGCACCAAGTGCAAAAAATTTAGTTGAGAAAAACAATTTAAATAAAAACTTAGAATAAATTACTTTAAACAAATAAACGGGATTACAGTTTCGAAGTTTTATTTTTTGTTTCCAGAGAGTGGGTTTCAATATTTTTGCAGTAATTTTGAAAAAAAATTGATTATTATCTTATATTTGGTGTCAGACTACTCAGAATAAAACAGCTCATAGCATGTAATCTTTTTTTTTTTTTCAAAAATTCACAACTTTTCTTATTGTAAATCCTCGAAACCTCTTTACAAAAACAAAAGGTAGGGTAAAAATATCAGTATTTATGAAAACTCCTGTCTAAATGCAAATTTATTAAGTATAAATTTTCAACTTCAAGTTTGTTATTACTCTTAAACTTATATTTAACAGCTAAATTAATTTGTCTTCATCTAGTAACTTTGGTTAAGTTTTTAAAAGCATAACTTGAAGATACATTGTTTGGAATTTATTAAAAAATATAAAGGATTGAAATACACAAAAAGGACAAATCCTTTCTACAGACAATAATTCTTCGTCTTACGCGACCTGTCTTATTATTAAAAGGAAATATCTTTAGCTAAATATATCAGTTAGCTAAGATAAATTAATGAATATAAGTAAACATTCAAGTTTTAATTTATGGTATGTTTCAACCCAAACATTATGAACTCTTTACCACCATCTAATTGAAATTATTATAAAATATAATTTGTAATAAATGAATGGTGGTTGTTAGTGAGAAAGCAAACTAAATAAATTTATGAAATTTTCTCCTCTGGTGTAAAATCAATTAAATAAAGTGTAGAGGAGAAGTTTAGTGATGATTTATAGCAGAGCTGCTTTAACGAGCAAAATAGAAAACTGAATATTTTTGTATGCATGAATTTACAATACATGTGGACTAAATTCTTTGCTACATATAAAGCATAGGAATAAGTATTCATATTTATAATATTTAAAAGTAAAAAAGATTATATTAAATTTATTTTAAACTTTTTGTAAGGAAAAAAATGATTTTTAAATGTTTAGGGTGTACCGTATTCCCAGTGTTTAATGTATGAATTTTAAATTTTTGACAAAGATAATGCCAAAAAATATACATTTTAGGGGCCTCAAACAGAATTGTAAGCGTGGAGGAAGCAAAGACATTACCAAAAAGTATTAGATCACTAATAAAGAGGGATATATTTAAAGCATCAAAAACAATTTGAATACCTACTAAAACTTGGAGTTGTTTCTAAAAATATCCGGCAGTCAAACAGGTTTTGATGTTTTCATTCTCGTTTTCTTTAGCAGTGAATAATTATGTTTTCGACATGGCTTTTGCTTTGTTTTTTCTTGTTTTAAAATTAATTTGCACTCCCTAACGCATTCATTATTTTTCTTTAACGCTTTTTTGACAGGGATTTTAAAAATATGTTTTAAGGACAATCATTACGGAACACTCTGTTATCGAATAAATATCATAACTAACAGCAGTTGCAGAGTAAATATTTATTAATGAAATCCCAAAAATTATGGTATTTCATTTCGCTCCAATTTTTTTCTAAGCCAAGTAACGATTTTAAATTCTGTTTGGAATTAAAAGTTTCGCTATTAAAAAATAAACCTAAGAATCCCTAGCAGTAACCAAATTCCGATCATAAAAATTTAATAGCAAATTAGAGAAAGATCTTGAAGAACATAACATTCAAAAGCAATAAATGATATTCGAATTCATAAATTAATGAAACGACGTAAGAAAATAAAACAGAAAGAATTAAAGAAAGAGTACTGGTGGCATAGGATATCGGAAAAAGAGCGAGGACATAAAGTATCCGCAGGAGGAAAAGAAGCTGATAACATTTGATTTAAAGAACTTGTAAATTGAATCTATACGCTTAATGAAATAATTCCCGGGGAGCGTTCGATTCATTTAAATATTCACTGTATCCCTTTTCACACTCTATAGCATTGCTGAAAGGGGAAGCAAAGGAATGATTTAAGGGTTAAGCCACTTTTAATTATGTTCATTAATGAAAATTTTCAATTAACGCATTTAAAAATGTGCATAATAAATTTGCTTTAATGAAGGTTAGGAACTTATTTATCAAATACTATTTTCTAGAATTCATTTTAACTATAAAATGCACAAATAAAAGTAAAAGATGGCTTGTCAGTATTAGCAATGCTTTGCTGTATTTTAAGGCGAGTATTATGGCCTTGTATTTTTGTATAAATTTTGCTTTACGAGTTAAAAACTATTCTGCCTCTGTACTATTAAAATACAATTATAATTTAAATACAGTTATAGTTTAAATTAATTTCTCCGTCATGTGTTTTGTAGCAATACATATTTAAATTCAAATTCTCACAAACAAGATTAGATTAAATAATAATGATTTCTTTATATTAAGGTCAAATTTATGTATATAAATATGATATGAAAATGATAACTGGTAAGGTAAGATTACACAGTAAGGTATGGTAAGGGTATGCAGAGAAAGTTTCTGACCCGTCACAGAGATAGATATCCCCTAGATATCTGAAAAAATCAAATTGTTAGCAAATCACGGTAAGAAAAAAATACTGGCATCCTGAGTGCAACATCCACACCACATTTTTACCCTCAAATTTTATACCGTAATATTTACTTGATTTATTTAATTGCAATTATTTTGTGATTTTATAGTTAATATTGTAAAAATTACGGTGTATCAGATATCTTGTTCCGGAAAATTCTATGGTAAAAAAAGATTTTACAGTAAAAAGTACAGGCACCTTGAGTGCTGGTACTTTTCAGCTTGAATCGATCTAGTATTTTTTTACAGAGTACATGGTGGTATATTCGAATTGCGTGCAACAACGTTTTACGTTTTAGTAATAACAAAAAAATGAATACTTTCTTCTTTAAAAATAAGCTAGAAAAAATGTGATTTGTTAAGCAATTTTTTAAAATTATTTCCATTTAATAGACACGTTAGCTAACGAGTATATATAAAATCAAAAATCTCATGTATATTAGCTTATGTCAAAAATGTGTTGGAACGTTGATTGGTGGTATTTTTAATTATTAAAAAAGCGATAATTTTTATTTATTTATTTATTTATTTAATTATTTATTTATTTATTTTTGAGGCTTAAGAAACAAAAGTTGTATTGACATCAGATACAATGTTTCAGTTAAAAATTGAACACTTTGACTTGACGGAATGTAATCAAAATTTTGATTGGTGATAAATTCTATTGGTGGAAAAATAATAATAAGTACAGATTTCATCGCTACGGAAACAAAATGAAACTTTTATTCTCACCAAGTATGGAACTTAAATTGAATTTTGAATATTTTAGTTTCTTGTAAAGTGATTTAAATGTCGATTACCAATAAGTTGAAATTAGCAAAACATTAAAAAAATTAAATGTAATCAGAACGCATGGCCCATTTTTAATATTCATCTTTGATCTAATATTCCAAGTCCTCAGAAATTAATTCGAGATAGTATACATACTGAATAAATAGATTCGACTTTACTTAATTTTACTAAATAATTAGTATGTATAAATCGAGATTTAATACATACTAAATAAAACAACATTTATCTTAACTATCTTCTCATAAATATATTTTTCAGATCGAATTTTGGAATAATTTATTCGGAGTATTTCTGATATTTGATAATATACGGTACCAAATACATGTGTGTGTAGCTTAAAATACAGGATTCAAAACGATTTAATATTTTATACTCATTAACAGAAACAACAATTCTGCTGCTTAGTTTACTGATAGATCTGATTTAGGGATCGAATTTTGAAATTCATACTTTGTCTATAATGCAAGCATTGCCAGGACGTTTGTCACAGAAGCAGTATTCATCATTTTCGTGAAATCACCATTGTAGCTGACATAGAGAGACCGAATACATGAATCCTTAGAAGTCATTAAATACATCGATAAATGGTAGATTTGACTAACTACAAGAGGATAATTTAAGATTACAATTCACGACCAAAGCCACAATATATGTAGATAGTTTAGTTCCCGATTATTATTAGCGATCATCATGTTTACACTAATAAGCAATACCCACATGTTCAATAGAAAGTTTATATTTAATCAGATTTAGTTGAAAAAATTTCTTTAAAAATAGATCAATGCATACTTTCATGCAAAATTTGAAATTTATCCTTAAAAAGATTTCGTTACTGTTTCAGTTTATAATAGGATGAGTTGGGGTAAGATAGGCTTATGGGTAAGCTCGGTGTACCTCCGCAGATCGAATTTGGTACATTATGAAGCAAAACTGAAGTTAAAAGAATGCTGACAAGTTTCATATACGAACATAAACAACACTGTTAAGTTTTCCATTCTAAAATGACGGTAAAATAACCGGCAGCAGTCAGTTCCTCCTGTTAACTATGAAGTTTATGGTTCGGAACATTTCTTTTCCTTTACGGTTATGAAACACAGTTTACAATTAGTTATATGAAAAAACCGTAAATTCAAGATTATGCAGGTTTGAAAACTTTTACAACAACCATGGTTTCAAAACAGCAAAACTTAAATTTAACCGGACATTGGAGGACAGAAATCGAGTAGCGCAAGGGAACTCTTTGTTTGTTTAAAAAATGGTAGAAATATTGTAGTACTAAGGATGATATTCAAGGCCCCATTCTGATAGTCATACTGATAGATTATCTAGTTTACCCTCTCGGCTACAATGTGTACCAAGTTGAAAGGAACTAAGTAGCATCATAACAATCTTAACATCAGACAAACTTAAAGGGGTGGTAGGGCCCATATTAAACACTAAAATTTACATAGAACCCCATAACTTGAAATGTCATTGAACGCCGTTGGGGGGTGCTTCCCAATTATGAACAATTTCTACGTCTGCTTTTAAAATCGTACTTTTATTTATCTATATTATCTTAATTTTATTGTTTTCCTAATGATTATTATCAAAAACTGCATTTAAATTGGTTGAATATTAGCTGTTTCATCGTAATTTAAGGATTTGGAGATGGACAAGCTTGTCAAATCATTAAATTACGTTTAAACTACTAATATTAAACCAATTTGAGTGAAATTTTTAACAATAATTATTAGAAAACATTCAAAGTAAGATAACTTACATAAATAAAAGTGCCTGTTTAAGGTCACACTTAGAAACAGTTCATAATAAAGAAGCGCCCCTAATGGCATCCCATGACTTCTCTGGTCGTAGGTTCCAGTGTGATTCTTAATCTTTACAATGTGCCCCACCACTTCTACCAATGTGTCCTATGATTTTAGAATCAGCCGGTAAATAAATGCTTACATTAGAACTTTCTATTTTTAGATCGGGTTTTTTTTCCAACGACCAAAGATTAATAAAAAGTTTAATAAAAACTATGCAAATTATATTTCTATTGCAATTATTTTTATGTAGATAATTAAGTGATATTTTTATCAAAAAAGTTTTGTATTAACTGCACTCGAGTAGATTTTTTAAAATATAAAAAGTGGCAATTCAATTAAATCACGTATTATTTTGAATGCTAGTAAAAGCAAATTACTCTGAAAATTAAAGTTTATTTACCCGGTGAATATTTTAACTTTATCTCCTTAATTCTTATTATAAATTTATTAAATATACGAAGAAAAATAAATTAAAGTACATTATCTAGCTAATTTCCATAAAATTTCCTCTTTTTCAGCAATTAACGAAAACTTTTCAAAATACAAACAAAATCATTAACTTAAAATGCTTACAGTCTAGTGATTTTATTAACGCCTCGTCAATACCTCTCAACACATTTTATGATAATAACTATTTTAATTAATATACAAACTGAGAATAAGATTTAATTCACTTTAAAAGCTGTTTTACAGGATTACAACTTTTAAAATAAAATTGCTAAGCTTTTTTACATGATTTAAAGCTTCTATGCAAATAGTTTATTCTCAAACTCAAGGATTATAATTCTTAACGAAAATTACTATATTTTCATTAATTCGCAAAATAATTAAATGAATAAATTAATGTTTAGTTAAATATTACTGAAGCTAATTTGTTTTATTTAATCTGATTAAAGAAAGTTAGATTTTGGCTGTACTTGTTTCTTTTTATGTGTTTAAGGTACACGATGAAACTTTGGAGCTGTCTACATGAATTATCGATTTTTGTAATTTTTCTTGATACTATTTGTCTTATATATTGAAAAGGTTCGACTAATTTTTTAATAATAAAAACATCGAGTAATAATTTTACGTTTAAAATGCAGGCAAGGAATTAACCCTTTGACGCAGAATTTTTATTAAACATATTTTTCAAATCTTTTTCATTTAATTGTATTAATTTAGGTCAAAATAAGTGAAAAATATTGTATTTATTATTTTAATATTTTTTTGTTACATAATATAGCATCGGATCCCTTTTTTCGTGTACCTTTTTTGCGTTTTATTCGTTTTCCAATACTGATTCACTTCCAAACAATATTTATTTATTTTTAAATTAGCCGTTATTTAGATTCAAGAGAAACAGCTATTCTTCACTGAAGTTTCTTTGATTTTCAAAATACATTTCGATGCTATTTTGAATTTTAAGGAAAATTCTTGAATTGACTCTTTTGAATATTAATGAAATTTTCAAATGACTTTTTTGGAATATATATTTTAGTACAAATATAATTTCGATAATCTAACAGATTTTTTTAGCAGTTAATCGACTTTTTTTTTATTAACAAATACCAATTTAGAGCGAACGAGAAAAAAATATACAAAAGAAACACTGATATCCCATCTGCGCGAATGGGTTAATATGATAACCAGAAATTGTTTCTGATATAAATATCAACAATTATTTTATATTTTTATTGGTTAGGATTTCATTAATTAATGAATCTTTTTCACAGAAATTAACAAATCCCTTTAAAGAGAAAAGCTCACGGAAAATTTTTTTCAACTTAAATTTGACATAAGAATTTTTAAATTTTCATTTCTTTTACATTTTAAGTATGCAAACTTAAATGTACATTTTTCAAGACTTGAAGAGAAAAGTAATGACTTTTAATTTTTTATATTCAGCTATTATTTTAATAAATACCATCATGTGATTTGAATACTTAAAAGAAAAGATTTTGGATTTGACTTTTTTTATTTTCAATTTCGAATCAATTTCACTTTTGAATTTTCTTTTTAATTTTGTGTTCTATTGATTTTCCAGCATTTAAGAATAGCATACAATATCTTATTGAAATTGTGATTGGAGCATTATTGAGCATATATGTTTCTATTTAATCTACATATTATTACTTCTTAAGAATATTCTCAAATTATTGAAGAAATTAATTTGCACATTATAATAACAACTCATTCAATAAAAATGGAATAGTACTGTTACTTGTTATTAGACTCCGAACACATATTAAATGAATTTTTTTTCATGTCGTCAAATGCCGTCATTTAAATTTTATGTAGCTATCTGGTAGCATATAAAACAAATTTGGGGTATTTAATAATATTTTCTTTCGAAAACGTAGATAAAACTAAAATTAAAATTGCTTAAAAGAATTACCCAAAAAACTTAATTAAATCGCAAAATATATCGGAAAAAATGTTTTGTACGTAATAAATAACAAAAAATTAAACAAATTAACTCAAAGAATTCAACAAAAATTAGTCGAATAGTACAAAGATTGAGTGCCAATCTTTGAAACACTCAATACTTGAGACTTCATAGACTCAGATACTTTAAATAATTGAGTCTGTCGATTTATAAATTTGTTATTATGTTAGTGTCTGTGGATTTACACACACGAACATAATAAACAAATTTATAAATAGACAAATTCAATTATTTAAATTATCTCAGTCTATCCACCGGCAATAAAAAAGATAATTTTTTTATGATATAGTTCTTTGGAAAAAAACTTATTTAGTTCAAATAATTATATAAATTAACAATGTAATAAAAAATTCATCAAATTTAATTAAATTTCTGACATTTTAAACATATTATCGAAATTATTTAAGTGTTTCCCAATCCGATTCCTACCACACATTTAGATTAAATGTAATTTAGTAATTTTATTTATAGAGTTAAATTATTTAGTTACTAAAAGCTTAATACTAAAGGCTTAATACTACTAAAGGCTTAAACTTACTAAAGGCTTAATACTACTAAAGGCTTAAATTTACTAAAGGCTTAATATTTTATAATAAAATTTTTAAAAAATACAGGCGTTGTGTAAAAAATATTTAAATGTTTTGTTAAATAATTATTGAGAGTTAAAACAGGTTGTTTAGTAAACAAGGTTAAAAGCCTTGCAATATTCTCTGAAAACCAAATTGTTTGAGTTCTCTATATATAATCTTTGTTCTCGTCTTTGTTCTTGCTTAATTCAAACAACTTTAAAACCGAAAGTAATAGAGTCTTAAGTCTTAGAAAATGTTTATAAATGTTATAAATCTTTTCAAGTTTAAGACACAATTTATGTTAGAAAATTTTTAATATGGACATTATTATATCAATAGATATTGAAGAAGTCAAAAGTCAGAAAGTTGATTTTATTTCAAAGCCAGAGTTCACGATGATTATTACATTCTGTCAATGAAAAAATAGAAGAATTACTGAATCCCATCATAGTCATCAGAGAATTTTAATATAGTAATGCTTTTGAACGTTTCAATTCTTTTATATTGATTTTTTTTTAATATTCTTTAAAAGCTCAAAATAAGTTTGAATATAAGTAATACCGAATGAATGAATGTGGATGGTAAAAGTAAATGGTTTGCTGCATTCTGATTAGGAAGCTAGAAAAACCATTAAAATGAAGTTTCAAAACTAGTTACAAAGTTCTTCAAAAGATGGTGCTGCTAATTGAGAAAAACTATAAAATAAAACATTTTAAAAATAACTGTCATTTGTTGCAATAACGTGCTGCATACTGTCACACGAGCAAAGTTTTCAGTTGCAAAGATCTGGTGGGCAGCGAATAACATTGGTTTATAATTTTTTAGTCGACAGCGCTATTCGGCGTCAAACATTTTGACTACTTTTGGAATAGGGGAGAATAAATTCTGTCTTTTTAAAAACAGAACAGAGCAAAGAGTACATTTCGATTTATTGATTGGTAGATTTTTTTTTTAATAAATTAATCTTAGCATTGGTTATTTTTGAGATATCAAGTAATTGGGTTATAAAACTTCATTCATGAAATATTGAAAACCTTTTTTTTTTGCTTATTTTTAATGAATAAGGAATTTATAATTTATTTTTATGAATGAATCCTGGAAATTAAAAGTTTTTGAAGACATAACATTTTAAAATATTTTTAAAAGAATCTACTTAAAGTTATCTAAATACTAAATGCGAATAAATTTTTTTGTTGTTAAAATGCTTTCATGAAAACATTTTATGTTTATTGCCCATATCACAGTTTCACACCATACGTTATTCTGATTCGTAGAAATTATCATCACAGGAAAAAATAGGAAAAACGTCATGAATTCAACTATTTTTAAAATTATATGCAGACGTGAAAAGTTGGCATCAGCTATTGTAAGGCTTTTCCACTGCACCATACTTCCATTTCAATTTGTTTTGGTATAACAAAAATGATTGATGCATCGATATGCTAAGCTTTCTATAAACATGAAATTGTGATGTATTTTTAAATTCTTTATTTTTATTCTTAATTTAGAGCAAAAAAGGGGAATAAATGTGTATTTCGTTCAATTGTGGAAATCCCCATCTCCGTTAATGTATTTGAAAAAGGGAATAAATTTAACTGAATTGAATTTAAACCGAGGCTAACGATAAGGAGATATTAGATCAATAAAGTGTAGCTCTCAATTTCTGAGATCCAAATCTCATTCATCATCTTTAAAAACTTTTGACGTGGATTTATAAACATTAATAATAGTTACCTTATTAAATTAAAACTTATCGAATTCAGACAACAGAATCAGAACAAACCAGTAGCCGTCAGAGCACTCCGAATCATGTGATACCATACACTCTAAAAGTTTCTGGACCAAATTACGGTAAAAAGTACCGGCACTTAAGATACCGGTACTCTCAGATCAAGGTATTTTTGCGGAACACGTTACGGAACAAAACATATGATATACCGTAATTTGAACAGTAATAATTACCCCGATATGCTAAGCTTTCTATAAACATGAAATTGTGATGTATTTTTAAATTCTTTATTTTTATTCTTAATTTAGAGCAAAAAAGGGGAATAAATGTATATTTCGTTCAATTGTGGAAATCCCCATCTCCGTTAATGTATTTGAAAAAGGAAATAAATTTAACTGAATTGAATTTAAACCGAGGCTAACGAGAAGGAGANATGGTTTGCTGCATTCTGATTAGGAAGCTAGAAAAATCATTAAAATGAAGTTTCAAAACTAGTTACAAAGTTCTTCAAAAAATGGTGCTGCTAATTGAGAAAACACTATAAAATAAACCATTTTCAAAATAACTGTCATTTGCAGCAATAACGTGATGCACACTGTCACACGAGCAAAGTTTTCAGTTGAAAAGGTCTGGTGGGCAGCAAATAACATCGGCTTATAATTTTTTAGTCGACAGCGCCATTCGGTGTCAAACATTTTGACTAATTTTGGAATAGAGGGAAAATAAATTATGGCTTTTTAAAGCAGAACACAGCAAAGAGTACATTTCGATTTATTGATTGGTAGATTTTTTTTTAATAAATTAATCTTAGCATTGGTTATTTTTGAGACATCAAGTAATTGGTTTATAAAACTCCATTTATGAAATATTGAAAACATTTTTTTTATAAATAATGAATTTATAATTTATTTTTATGAATGAATCCTGGAAATTAAAAGTTTTACGTAAGACATAATATTTGAAAATATTTTTAAAAGAAATTCTACTTAAAGTTATCTAAATATTAAATGCGAATTAAATTTTTTGTTGTTAAAATGCTTTCCTGAAAACATTTTATGTTTACTACCCATATCACAGTTTTACAACATACGTTATTCTAATTCGATTCTAATTCGTAGAAATTATCATCACAGGAAAAAACAGGAAAAATGTCATGAATTCAAGTCTTTTTAAAATTATATGCAGACGTGAAAAGTTAGCATCAGGTCTATTGTAAGGCTTTTCCACTGCATCATACTTTCATTTCAATTTGCTTTGGTATAACAAAAATGATTGATGCATCGATATGCTAAGCTTTCTATAAGCATGAAATTGTGTTGTATTTTTAAATTCGTTATTTTTCTTCTTAATTTAGAGCAAAAAAGGGGAATAAATGTGTATTTCGTTCAATTGTGGAAATCCCCATCTCCGTTAATGTATTTGAAAAAGGAAATAAATTTAACTGAATTGAATTTAAACCGAAGATAACGAGAAGGAGACTTTAAATCAATAAAGTATAGCTCTCAAGTTCTGAGATCCAAATCTCATTCAACATCTTTAAAAACTTTTGACATGGATTTATAAACATCAATAATAGTTACCTTATTAAATTAAAACTTATCGAATTTAGACAACAGAACCAGAACAAACAGTAGCCATCAGAGCACTCCGAATCATGTGATACCATACACTCTAAAAGTTTCTGGATCAAATTACGGTAAAAAAGTACCGGCACTCAAGATACCGGTACTATCAGATCAGGGTATTTTTATGGAACACGTTACGAAACAAAACATCTGATATACAGTAATTTGTACAGTAATAATTACCCTAAACTTTAATTAAATAAATACTAATGTAAAAATAATGATATAATGTTTTACAGTAAAAGTGGACTTTGTTGAAACGGATTTTTATGATGACTTTAAAGCGCGATTTTATACAAAATTTTTTACAGTGTAGAAGAAACCGAAAGTCATGTACAATTCATGAGTAGAATTTTCAGAATAAAACAAAACAAGAACTAATTAAAACGCGTCCATCCTTGAAAAGCATGGTCATTCCCTTAACTTTAATTGACAGGACCCATTAAGTGAATTGATTCCTACTAGTAATGAATCAATCATACTAGTAAAGAATCAAAACCTAAATTATTCGTTCTAATGCTGATTCAGACAAAATTGGATTTTGTGATGAAAAGTACCGGCACCGAAACCAAAACATTTAAGTACCGGTACTTCTTACGGCAATTTTTTACAGTTTGGATTTCTTATTATTATAATAAGAAATAAGTACTTTATTAGATATTGTGAGTATAGAGCTTTCTTAGAAGTATTAGGAACTTAAGAGAGAGGAAAACCGAAATAGCAAATATTGGAGATGCTGCATTTTTGATCAGGCCAATTCTGCAATATCATCTGCGGTGTCAATAAAATCATATAAAAAATTCAGAGTTGCACTTTAGTACTATCGTTAAGGATAAAAAGTTTGCAGTTTAATAAGGGGTTGGGAAAATAAATTTGCCAAATTCTTAGACTCCATTAGTAGACTCCATTTTTTATCACGAATAACTTGAACGTGAATAAATCCAAGTAAATTTTATGTATCCTGAAATTTATCATTTAAGAATTTTTATCTCTCCTAAGTGGGAAAATGTTTTATATAAAACAAGCAGTTAGTTATGTGAATACCTTCAGATAAACTATGTTTTGCTATACAAATATGTTTTTGTAGAATAATTCATGATGTCAAATAATTACATGATAGAAAATATGTTCTTTTTAACACTTAGATATGAAAAAGCTTTAAAAGCTATGTTTTACTTTTTAGGTATGCTTTTTTATTTATCATAACTATATTTTGATTAACTTTATCTTCCGTAGCCATAAATTGTGGTGCTCTATTTTTTTTAATATTATGGACAAGTTTTTAACAATGGTAAAATAAATTGTATTTTGCACCATCAGTTGATCCATTTTTTTTCATGGATCATTTCTTAACCTGGATTATCAACTGATAAATTAAAATGAAATAAAAAACAATTGAAAATCTGAAGCCAAAAAAAAAGTTATAAGCCACATTTTTTACAGAATTCAGGAGAGCATGGGGAAAAACACCTTGTTTTCCTTGCAGGCAATAAAATATTTCTCTAAGTATTGCGCTGTTATATAATAAAAATCTCCATAGTCAACTGCATAATATATGGAAATCAATGAAATTTAAGACACATTCTATATTGTTCAGAGTGCTCTTCTTGGTGAAAAATAAAACGATTTCCTTGAAGTCAACAGAAGGTTTCTATATATCCATATAAAGTACTGTCCAGTTATCTAGTAAAATTACTAGATACAACTTATTTGAAAACAGTTCGATGTAAAAATGTCGCCTCTGGATGCAGTGTGATTCATCAATCTCTGTATTACCCAAAGCTCTTCAAATAATGGATATCTTGCGCAATATAAATAAAATTTGAAGTAATATATTACTCGAGATTCAATAATTTCGAAAAAAATAAATAAATAAAATAGATTTCAAAATATTATTTCAGTTTTTTTAATCAGAATATCTCAAACCTCTACATCTGATGTACAAGTTGTTGTTTAACAATCATTATTAATGTAGATTCAAACCACGTAGAAATTAAATAATAAAAACTTTCCCTGTTTCAGATATTAAATACCTGAAAGTTACGTGGGGAAAAAAGCTATCGATGCCAAATGAATAATAATCGGAATCAATTAGTATGAAAAATCTGGTTTTGGTTTATTTTAATCTATCTCCATTGGAATTCACTTGAATAAAAAATCCATCAAATTCTGATTACTTTTATCTTGTTTGTTTTTTCTCATTTAAATATAAATATTTAATATTTCCTATACTATTATATTTTATAAATTACATAAAGGTATATGTTAGAAAAACTAATTACACTATACCTTGCATCTATTTAATTATAATCTTAATGAAAGTACCTTTTTAATATAACAACTAAGATTTTATTTTTCGTTAAAACTAAATAATATGAAGTTATCCAGATCTCTAAGCTCTAAATAGTTAATATGGCGACATAAATATATTATTGCCTTTTTCCGTTAAACCCTGAAATATTATAAGGAATATTGCATTACTTTAGGGATCAACGCTGAGATAATTAGTATAAAACTTCTTCCAGAGTCTACAGAAAAATGCTTGAACTCAAAATTAGGCTATCAATATCAAATTAGCGATAAAATTATAAAATAGCTTCATAATTACAAACTTTTCCTTAAATTATTTGGTTAACTTAATTTATTGCTTGCATCTTAGATTAACTAATTTGAAAAATTATTAACTTTAGAGCAATTATTATTAAGGAATTCGTTTTATATTTTACTTGCAAGTTAAGCAATATTTATTAAAAATGCCGGTATCGAATTAATATTTTACGTGGCTGCATTTTGTGTAGAAAGGTATTTTTTTTTAATTAAACTTGCAAAATCAGTATAAAGTTTAATGTCTACATTTAATGTTTACAACCGCAATGTCTATTGTTGGAATTTTCATTCTAAAATTTTGGCAAGATAGCTGGCAGCAGTCTGTCCATCCAATTAACCGGAAAATTTAAGGGAAAGAACATTTTTTTACCTTTACGGGTTTGAAACCGTTAACCACTAGTGTGGTTAAAAGACCATGAATGCAAAACTGTACGATTTTTAAACTTTTAACAATTAGCATGGTTTCAAAACCTTAAAAAAGAAATTTAGCTGGATATTAAGGCTAAACTTTTTATTAGGTAATAGGCATTGGAGTTGCGTTGTGTTTGAGTTGATTTTTATCAAATGAACCGTAGAATGTGATTTAATTAGTTTATCTGGTTGTGTCCATAAACACAATTAATAAAAAAAAATTGATATTCAGTTATGTTAAGTTTATTTTGTCCAATGCATTTTGAGTTTAAAATTATTTTAATTTAATATAAAATAAAATAAATGTAAAAATGTGATAAAGTACAAATTTGAGCATAAATACAGCTAAAAGTTAGGACTAAAAAACTCATAACTTACTTTAAGAAAGACAAACTACAATTGACCCCGTTTCTCAAAATTTGCATTCAGCACGTTATAGATAGCTAAATATGATTGCTAAAGTATTTTATAAAATGCAATTGGGATAATAAATGTGATGCTAATATTAAGATGCATGTAAAATGTTAATATTCTGCACAAGATATGTCTATTTTAACTCAAAAATAACATTAAGTTTATCTCCTAGAGGGGAAAACTAAACAACTCTTTTTTCTTATCAAAACCCCTCCCTCCAATCATATCCTTTTTTCTGATAATATATTAAATAATATTATTTACTGAATCAGTGTGCATTGCACAAATATTGCAGTAAAAACTGCGGTATAAAATTTTAAGGTAAAATGTACTTGCACCCTGAGTGCCGGTGTACCAATTTTTTTACCACAATTTTTATTAAAGGATTATAAAGTCACATGAACAGTAAAGAATACAAAATAATTTAAATGTGTATTCAATAAAAACTTCTTACCGATTGTAGTGATAACAGTCAGGGAGTAAAGGAAGGCCCCGGAAAAGGACCACTGTTGTCCGGAACCTTCTTTACCGTCGTATCCTTCTTTGACAGCCACAATCAGATGCTTCTGGAATCTCCGCACCTCTGCCTCAACAAGTTCTGTCCAGTTATCCTTATACAAGACATTCAATTTATCGGTTATTTCCCACAGTCTTTTAACAGTTTCTTGCCTAAGAAGTCCTACTTGAGAAGCTTTCTTGGATTCATAGGGTGCCTCCAAAGCTCTGAAAGCAAATGCTCCCATGATGCTATAACCGATAACAAGGGCACACAACCCTATATGAGAAAACAAGAAAGCAGCAAAACGTCCACAACAACGTCTGCAGCGACCAGGAGAATTGGCCTTGGCAGTTTTTGGTTTTTTAGGTTTTTTCTGTTTCTTCTTTTTGCTCTTCACGGCATCTAACGTCATCTCCAGGACACATGGGGAGGTGGTGAGGTGTGAAGGCGTGACGCCCCCACCCGCTGCGAGGGCAGGGTCCGTCCGCCAACAATCACAATCGTAATCGGCCACGATGGACACTGATAATTAGAGATCTTCATAACATGATCACAAGTTTGCTATCGGGCAGTAGACACGCCTGCTAATCACTACATTTGTCACTAATTAGGTAAATAAGACCAAATTTATCATTTTTGAAAGTTTTATGTATCAAATATTAAAACAGGTTATCCAAAAATTGTTGACACTTTGTTCACATAAAACACTAAACAAGATATTTAGTGCATATATTGCTGGTTTTATCCAATATAAAATCAAATATTACACTCTGGATAGTTATTAAACTCTGTTTCACGCAAGTTTCACCAATCAAAAATTTTCTTTTTATTAACACATTAAGGTTGTTATTATTTTTAGAAACAGATAATAGTTCTAAAAATCTACAATTTTAATTTATTCAAATAATTATGGCCTATTATTTTCAATAACTCAATTTTATCTCCGTTAACGCATGCAAAATCAAATATTTCCAAATTCCTTTAATGCAGCTCACATTTTTTTTCTTTTCAAACTAATCCAGTAGTTTTAGCTAATAAATCCAAAAATCACAATATATTAGAAGCAAATATTCTTCAAAAGTAAATCTCACATCACTTTTATTTACCAAATAGTAAACAGTTCCCTCAAATCAACTCTTCTATGAATGTACAGGAAAACCTTTAATAATAAGTAATAAATGTATGCACACGTTCACACAAACCGGCACAGAGAACTACTAATCAATCCTCTGCATTATTTTAAGAATTCTATACCATTCATAACAGTTTATTTCTGTTCATTTCATTAACAAATACGAACTCAATTTTTCAACGGAAGATCTATATTTCCAAAAAATACTTCCGTGGGGGGACAAGATTCGTTCGTCCCCCTCTAGGGATAGAGAAAACACACGTTTTGTCGGCTATCTCACTTACCCCAACACGGAACTGGGATGAACTCCACTGACAGCATCCGAAGATGATGCTCTCGCTCCTCATCCCTATTTTCCCCTCTACTTTTCCCAGGCTAAATATACCGACTGTGCACGCCATCTATTAAAACGAATAGATACTAAAATTTCTACGATTGGTACTTAAATAATGTTAAGAGTTTATATGTTAAATTCTTTCTTCTTTTTTTCTTATATATGCTAAATTCCTTCTTTATTTGAAAATCATTTATGTTGCTCCATTTCTATAAGGAATTTCAGGAACATCTAACTACAAAATTTGTTTTTATAATTTTACGCAAAATTACGTAAAATTTAAAAAGTGATTTGGCAATGAGAAAAACAAAGCATGGTCGAAATTACCAGAATATGGGAAAATTTATCGTGCTTCTGACATTATGGAAAAAACGAAAAGATCGGTAATTTTTACCGAAGTGCTTTGTAATGGCTTTGGTAAAATTAATAAAAAAATATGGTTTCATAATGTGTAATAAATTCAGTATTTTTGTGATGATAGAACATGGCATAAAAATAAATTATTCGGTTAAATTTACTTTACAGCTTTATATTTTAACAATCTTTGTGGTAAAAAGAACTAAAATTTTGAAAACTAGAATTTCCTGTAAACCATTACCATATGAGCAGAAAAATCACCAAATGAATGGCTCAAATACTGTATATATTAATTTTATTAACCAGGATAATGGCCTTTATACCACAAATGCCATTATCATACAGTACGGTAATTTTACCGGAGTTTTTTTTTTCTCCGAGTAGTTCTGTTCACTTATTTGACACTGCAAAAGGTATTGTCTATATCAGAAATAGTTCTCACAAATAGTTTTGATATGAAATAAATAGCTGTTATTTTAACGTAGAATAATTATTAAAAAATTGTTTATCATTGTGGAAACATAGCGTAACATAAGTATATTCATTAATACTAATTTTTAACTAATTTATATCCATGAATTTAATATATTGAGCACACAAAATTTTAAATTGAACGCATAACAAAGCATAAAAATTTTTAGAACTGTGAATTTAACTGTTTTAACAAGAAATGTTTTAGGTTTTAATTTGAAAAAAAAATATTTTAAGAATAAAGGCATATCTATGAAAATATCAGGTTGATGAAAACAGTTTTTTGGTTTTCGTAGACACAGGATGAGCGATAATTATGTTATTTTTTTAAAATGTCATTTCCGTCTTAAAACGTTTGAAAGAATATCTTGTTTCTTTGGTTTTCCAAATGCTTATGCAAGACATGCCTTTTTGCAACTGCTTTTCAAAATTTTCATAAGTGGATAAGGAACTTGCTGCAATAAATTTTCAATTGTATTAGCTGGTAGGAGATCTGCTGCCATACTTTTAAGTCTGTAAAAATTATTTTTCCTAAAATGCTAAAATGTTAGCATGAAATAAATTTAGATTAAAAGTAGCATTGTGCTTCCTTTTTGTTACTCTTCTTGAAAAACCAAATTATATTTATTAAAAACCAAACCAGGAATTTTTTAGACAATAAAAAATTCAACATTTTACCAAATAATATGCAATTAATCATGTTCAAACTGGAGTTTCCCTTATCAAGTTAAAAAAAAAGCGTAATTAGTGAAGATCTATACATCAATATGCAGTTCCCGTTGATCAAATTACTTTTTCTCGTTACGGAATTTTTCAATGTTCTTGCAACTTTAAAAAACTCCTCACGCATCATTTTTTTTTAATTTTATTGTTATGAAAACCTTGATCTAATTTTTTAATAATTTAGCAAATATCATTGAAGTGTGTTTTTCGAAAAAAAATTTGGGGATAAAAAAGAATGTTTATCCCTATGTAAGTAATAGCTTTATACGGTTATCTTAACCACTTAAATTTGTTTAAATACCTACAAACAACGGATTTAGATAAAAAATTTAGTTTAAAAACTTGAAATTCGCTTGCATCGAACCTTTTGACTATCAACAATTTAAGACCATACTCCATTGACCCCTTATAATACTGATTATTTATATTGAACCGTAATAAACAGATTATAGTTGAAATTTTTCAATTGAATCATATTTCTGTTCAGCTTGAACCTCACTATCAGGTAAACAAATTCTAAAAGGAGTAATTTGCATGATAAACAATTCGATTCGGCTGAGACAGCCTAATTGGTAGAATGATGAACTCATGTTCGTGACTCCCACCATTATATGGTGACTGGTGCACTTTAAATCTGTCGGGGTTACAAAATCCTCCAAGTTCCCATAACAAATCGATACCTCTGAGTGTACTGAATTGGAGATTAATCGTTCTCTGGCTCAGATAGAAATTACGACAAAGTTACGCCACTGAAAAATATGCACATAGATGGCGCCAGGTTTGCTGATTGGCAAGTGGCATAAGTAACACAATTCGATACAATTTAAATGGTTCAATTTGGCATCTTACTAAAGTTTAAGCAAACCTGAACTTGATAATTTCTCAAAAACCACTGTAGTATTATATAAATTATTTGTCTATAGTGCGTACTTTAAGCAAAAAAGATTTCAAGAGCATAAAGAAAGAGTTTATTTAATTTTTTTTTAACCTTATGATTAAAATTTTAATTTCTGTTGAAACTGAAATATGATTCGAGTTTATTTAGTCTTTAGAATCGAATTTGCTGCAACCTCAATATACCGCTAAAAGTTGAATCATTTGATCAAACTTCTTGATTAAATAATGCTATCATTCATTTCAAACGGAATCATGGTACAGTTTTAGATCCTAAAGCTGCAGCAAATTTTTACCGATTTTATGGTTCAACTATTAGCCTGCTTAATTGATAGTCTGCTGTTAAAGTTCTTCTCAAGCTCTTTAAATAGCTACTCTAACTGGGAAAAATATGTAGATTCAAATTTACTTGAACCAACATGGTACATAGTAATTTTATCCCTTTTTGGTTATTAGAGTGAGTTTTAATTGAAAAATGATTATGTTACCAAAAATATCCATGTTGAAAAAATTAAGATTCTTTTCTTTAAAATGTTCATTCATTTTATACTGTTTTTTTCTTTACATTTTCTCAATATTAGGAAAGGTAAATAAGCATTATTTGCTTTTTATATATTTATTTTTTTGAGCAGCTAATATTATCTCAGGTTTTTTATTTAATGGTTTCAGAAAAAAAAACATTGTTATCTTTGTTCACTTTTTTTCCAAATCAATTATCTGAAACAAGATAACACTAATTACCTTTTTTCTTGACAAAAATTGTTTTCTCTATCGTAAAGTTTATTTCACCTTCCATCAGAAATATTTACAATCTTAGGGCGAAACAACACAGTAGAAGCCTGTAAAAAAAGGATTTTTTAATGAACGTTGCAACGATCGTGATAAAAAAAAAATAAATAAAAAAAAACATTTTTTTTATCTTATAAATATTTTAATTTTCAGTTAATCAGTAACAAACATTTTAAAAGCGCTTACACAATAAAATGCTTATATTTTTGTTTTTAGTTGCTCATAACTTGCTGTACTCATAAGGTGAAAAAACATCATCCAAATTCGGTTCTGTTTTAATTTTTTTTAAACTACTTGAGCATAATTTGCGCTGCACGTAGGAATTCTAAAAAATAAATATTTCTCACAGAATAATGATGTTTTGGAAAAAAAATTCCAAAAAAATTATATAAAATAAATTACATTTTCTTGTATTAGTCAAAACCAATCATCCCTATTAAAAAAATCTCTATGTGGTGCAAAAATAATATTAATAGAAAACATGGTATCAAAATTGAAAGTAAATCGGTTGAAAATTGTTCTAGTAACTGAAGTTACAGCATGTAAGGGAAATATAGTTTCTAATAAATTGCATTTAATGTTTTCTGATCAATAATACAGTTAAATATATAAAATTTTGCAACTAACACAAATGTAGTCTCGCTAGTAATAAATGTAGTTATTTACACTTTATAAGATTATGATCATTTCATGCAGTACAGAAAATATTACTAATCCAAAACTAAACTATATTGTGTGTTTTATTTGCATGTTCTTATCTACACTCTTAAGCAATAAAGAAAGAAATAATTCTTTAATAATAATAAATATCGTGCGTCAGATGGTATAACTTCATTAAGCTTATGAAAAGAACAAAAATAAGAACAATTTTCCTGGCAATCGCATTTTTTTAATTTAAACCCTTTCATTTTCGATAAAATATAATTTTGCAATAGTTTCGCAACTAAAACACACCTAAGTTATGTGTGTTTAAATTCCATCTTCTTTTCTACACTCTTCAATAGTAAAGAAACAAATAATTTATTAAAAATAATAAATATTGGGTGTCAAAAATATTACTTCATTAAGCTTATGAAAAAAACAATAATAAGATTTTTTCCTGTCGACCGCAAATTTCTCATTTTCTACAGAATATAACTTTATAATAATGTTCCAACAATTAATAAATGTAATGGCATAAAATCTAATATTAATGTATATGGTAATATCTCATAATTTTTCGGAACCGTTAAGAAAATTTGAAAAACACAAAACCATTGAATTAATACCAATAATGAAACTTCTTTTAAAGTTCCTTTATTTCCTATATTTAAATATCCTTTTTTTTAATAAAATTTGTTTTCCTTTGATGTTAATTTTATTCTGCTAATGTACCAAAAAGTTGGCATTCGAAAACGACTCGAAAATCTTGCAAGAGACATTTAAAAAAAAAGTTTAAAAATTTTAAACAATTTTAAATTTGGATGAAAAGAAAAATAATATGCTTCCATATTAAAATATTTTTGTTTTCTTTAAGTAAAATGTCTATACTTTTTATAATGATTGTGAGAATGTTTTTTTTTTCTTCTAAAGGCAGAGGGGATTGACTCAGGGTAAAAATTACACAACTCAAGAGAACAAGGATACAAAAATTGAAAACAGTCATTTCCTCATTCGACACCTTGCTTCCCAGTAATGATCAGCGATAGTTGCTCCACGGATAGCACTGCAAAAGGAGATCGTGACGGCCATCCATTACAAATTGGACTCGACATATAGAGCAATATGGATCAGAAGCCAGCTTAAATCTGTAGAAGTAAGCGGCAAGACAGTCATGCTCTATAAAGAGCCGGAACTGAGCCACAGCCTAGTTGCGCGGCCAGTCGAGATCCTTCTTTTTAGAATTTCTCTGCATTAGTTGCTTGCGGAAACTAGTAAAGACTTTTCTTTTGAGAACTCGCTTAAAGGTTGAAGAAAGGGGTTAAGATATTAGGCACCTCCATACAGCGACCTGTTGCATGGAGGTGCCCTTTTTTGCCAAACCACCAGCCATTTCATCGCCTTTGATTCCTCAGTTAGAAGGGAGCCATTGCAGAGTGACTAATTTTCCTAGTTGTTGCAATTTATTAATCGAGATTTGACACTTTAATATATTACCAGAAGAGGGACTGTCCACAGATTTTATTGAGAAAAGAGATGCTAACGAGTCGGAAAAAATTTGAATTTATTGGGAAAACATACTAGTTGTTCAGCGGCGAAGCAGGTTGAAAAATATCAATATTGCGGTAATTTCATGCTTATTAAATTGGTCTGAAGCTGTTTTTTCCAGTCTTCAAAAACTAAAAAAACTGAAACTATTTATTTTTTCTTCTTGTTATTTTCGTAAAAAAATATACAACAATTGTTTTTTACAAATTTCCTAAAGACAAATTACTGTGTAAAAAATAATGCATAAAAATGCCTATCTTGAAGATTAAATTTATAAAATAAGTCTCGAATTAATGCAATTATTTTTAATAAGTTTTGAGATGCATTTTTTCAGTGCTGAATAAAAATTAGAAAAAAATATTGTGTGAGGAAAATAGACGATTTCAAAGTTTAAGCATCACTTAAATTTTAATAGGGAAGAAAAAAAAACAAGTCTTTTTTTTCTTTATTTAATTAAGACTAAAACATAAAAAACATTAATTTTCTCATCATCATAAAAATACCAAAATGTTTAAGATTTTAATGTCTCGAACTTACTAAAATAGAAAAATTCCATTCCATGATTCAAGCTCATTAATTGGATGGATTAAGCTTAAAGGTGCGAGCATTTTTCCGAAATTTTTTGTTTATATTTAAACTCTTTTGTTTAGATTTTGTTTACATTACCCGTTCTTAATACGAGGTGAAAAAAAAGCATCAATAAATAATTATAAAATCATGCACAAAAGTATAAGACAAATACCGACACATATAATAAAGCTGAAATAAATTTTTCTTATTAATTGCTCTCTTATAATGGTATCTGCATTATTAGATAAAGCAAAGCACATATTTAAATCTTCTCATCTCATTAAAATAAAGATTAACTGTTTTCAGTGTCATCTGGTATAATGCTGTTCCCCGGGGCAACTCATGACAGTTAAAATTTACCACAATCAAGCTACATTCTTCTGTACTTGTATCTTCGTAAAAAATCTAGCATTAAATACAGTAATGATGCAGCAGTAATCGGCATCAAATTTACTCATAAAATGTTTTTTAGCTATATAAGAGTATATTTGATACCTATTGAAACTGCACCAATTGCCATGAGGGCGCTAGTGCCTACTACCAAATTTAAGCATTATTTCAATAATAGTATGCTGGTTTTTTTTGGCTCCCCATACATTTTCTCCATTAATTTTATTGTTTAGTTCTTAGCTTATTTTTATTTCAGTTAGTACCTATTACTAAAGTTTGATAACAGGTAATAGTTACCCATTTTTTCGCTCTCATAAACGAAAAAGAAACATTTTTCCATTAATTGTGAACTTTAGTACCTAGTTAGAACTTTAGTTTATTCTCAGCGAATTACTTCAATTTCTCCATTAATTTCGCATTTCAGTACAAAACTTTTTTTATATTTCAATTACCATTGGTTATAACTTATTTTGTTTTATAGTTCTACATTTTTAAAATCAAAACTGTAAACTAAATGAACATGAGGTTTCAGATAACCTTAAAAATGCTAATTTGCAGACTTATTCCACCTAAGCCACCATGATCACTTTGATCATTCAGATAACCTAGTATAACGAATAAAATATAATTAAGTGTTACAGAACGTGTAATAAAATAACATTCTTGAATAGCGCTATAAGCTAGCAAATATCACAGCGTTATCATTGAAATATTTAACCAAACTGAATAGTCTATAATATATTTTGAGCAACGATGGCTCAGGGGATAGAGCAACCAGAGCATTCGCCCTCCAATGAGGTGAACCGGGTTCAAATCCCAGCGATGACTAGTCGATACGAATTCTGCATCCAGCTTGCACCGACCTCAGTGCTGACGTGAAAGGTAGATGGATCATGGGCTAACCGTGGTTCGTGATCTACCTCTCCATGTAACGCAAAAGCGGGTTAGTCTCATGAAAAAAAATCCTCCAAGAAGGCAAATTTCTCCAGATACTTAATCTAGGAGTTCCCTTACCTTCTGGATTGGGTTTCAAATTACAAGGCTACAGAGTTGAGCATCAGTACTCGTAAACCCAAAAATTGGGTCGACTGTTCAACGACGATTATAAAATATAAACTACAAAACAATTTATTCCTCTAAACCGATGAGAAAATTCCATTTTTTTAATTGTATTTGTATTAAAAATATAACTAAAAATTGAAAATTGAACTTCGTAATTTATCTACTATTGTGCTCACTTAGTTTCATGTTGAATGTCGAATTCTTGAAGCCTATAGTTTACATGCAATACACAACGCACACGCACACAAATTCTTTATTCTGTATAAGTGTATATGAGCACACATATGTTATATGTTCACATATGTTATATGAGTATATGTGTATATGTTATATGTATGTATGATGTGTATAAATTGCTCATTACGCAGACCTCTTCATTTTCAATTTTACACCATTTACTAAATTTTTTTTAATACTTTAGCTTATTGTTACTCTCTAAATAAATATGGCTTTAAATATATGATTTTCCCGCAAGGATTTTAAAAAAAGTTAAGACTATTTCCCTCAAATATCTCAAAATAACTTAATTTAAATTACTAATTATCTATAAATTTATACGTTAAAAATTAATATTTGAAAAAAATAGAAAAAATTACATGAGAGTGAATAGATACATATTACTTCAATATCTGACGCTGACAACCACGAAAATGCATTATCAGAATTTCATACAGAATTTAAGCAAAATTTTACTAAGTAAAGAAGACAATCTTTATTTTTTTGTAAAATATTTTAAGAAGACTTTCAAACATTTCAAATCTTTTCCAGTTCTTAAGAGATCAATTTCAGCTGAGGTGAATTTTTTACTAAAATAATCGAAATGAAATGATTTCTCAACTAATTATATTGAAACAAATTTATTTTAAATACAAATATATTTTTAAAGGCATTAATACGAAAAGATGACATTTTTATTCCTTTCAGAAATCCATTTAAATAACCTTGGAATAAACATGTAATTTTGCCTTCAAGATGTAAGTTAAACATCTAATTACTATCTCCATCTTTAATGAATAAAATTTTTAACTATTCATGATAATTTTAAAAACACTGATTGCATTTTATTTTATAAAATCTCGTTAACATCAGAAACCTTATTCTAAGAGTATTATTTGATCCTAGCCAAGTTATTAAATAAATCAAAACTTAACAATTCGTAATAATTTAAACGATAGACAAGCATATTTATATGCTTAAACACCAGGTTAACCACTCTAAATGTTAAATAACACTCCCAATAAATATTCTTAATTCGTATGTTTTTGAGTCCAAAAAAATTTATAACAATTTTCAAAACTATAAAAAACGCATGTAATTCAAACTAATCAGGAATTGCAAGGAAAGCAATTAAACATTATTTTTCAATGCATGTTCAATATTGACATATTAATTAACTTAAGACTAAATTCTACTTTTCAACACCAGCGTACAAATTATCCTCTTTTGCACACTTATTCATTAAGTTTAAGTTAAATGTAAAATGTTCCAAACACCGATATTGAATTTCATCTCCGGAGAAAGAATCTATTCTTAATACTGAAACATATATTTGAATAGAATTCAAATATAAACCCATATTTAATCATTTCAACAAAGAGGAGACGAATTTAAAATGCATCGTTAAAACTAGATTGCCGTAAACAATAGTTAAAGAGTTCCTTTCTTAACAGTTGGATAAGCGAAGTATATCAATTCCCCATTTAATATAACTAGACAATAATATATTAATATAAGATTATCCACAAATTTGACAAAAGAATTATTATGTGAGCTACAAAGAATAAATTCCAAGAATAAAACTTTTATTATTTTCAATAAATTTATTTAGTAAAAATAACAAAACTTAAAACTTAATTTAATTGAATAAATAAATGATTCTTAGGCTATGCTATAAGGCATCATGATAAAATTATAAAATTTTAAATTTACGAATTTTAATCATACAATTATAAATACATCATATTTCATATTAGTTTTACCAAAATAATTAACAAAGCACTTCAGCAAAAAGTTACCGAGCTATGTGGTGTTCCCATAAAGCCAGAAACACTGTAAATATTACCATATTCTAGTATTTTTTACCATGTTTTTTATTCTCATTGTGGAATGCAAAGTTGATGAGTCTTTAAAGAGTTATTAAATTAAACTACTATGTTTCCAATCAAGTTGGAGCATAGTAACTTGTAATCAAGTTTAAAAAATCCGAAAATATAGATCAACTTGGATCAATTTAGTACCATAATAAAGTTCACCATGTTTGAACGATATCATGTAGCAACATGCTCCAAAATTCATAACATAATATACGTGAAAAACAATTATTTTGAAAGTATAGTTTTTAATTTATACAAGAATTTCATCATTTTAACTCTATTTAACTCACTATTATATATATACAGTTAAATATATAAAATTTTGCAACTAACACAAATGTAGTCTCGCTAGTAATAAATGTAGTTATTTACACTTTATAAGATTATGATCATTTCATGCAGTACAGAAAATATTACTAATCCAAAACTAAACTATATTGTGTGTTTTATTTGCATGTTCTTATCTACACTCTTAAGCAATAAAGAAAGAAATAATTCTTTAATAATAATAAATATCGTGCGTCAGATGGTATAACTTCATTAAGCTTATGAAAAGAACAAAAATAAGAACAATTTTCCTGGCAATCGCATTTTTTTAATTTAAACCCTTTCATTTTCGATAAAATATAATTTTGCAATAGTTTCGCAACTAAAACACACCTAAGTTATGTGTGTTTAAATTCCATCTTCTTTTCTACACTCTTCAATAGTAAAGAAATAAATAATTTATTAAAAATAATAAATATTGGGTGTCAAAAATATTACTTCATTAAGCTTATGAAAAAAACAATAATAAGATTTTTTCCTGTCGACCGCAAATTTCTCATTTTCTANTATATATATATATAAGGCCCCTAATTGGCCTAAAATAATTGCCTTTGTTATGGTACTATAGTACCTTGTAATATAATACCCGGCTGAGTTTGAATATTATGGGTTAATATTAAAGGGAGATATAGGTCCATGTATGAATTCAGTATATATTAAGCAAGAATTTCTTCATGCTTCTCATTCTCATTTAATTAGAGTGATTCGATGATTTTATGGAAATGCCAACCACTCTGTATAATGACTAAATATTTAATAGAATGCCAGCATTACGTACATTGATAGTAACGCATAAGATAATAATACAAGGACAAGGTAAATTACTTTTTTTTAATTTACAGGACTTAAGCAATTGTTAAATATTAGCTAAATGAAATGATAAATGTGATATTCTATGAATAGAAAGTGTTGATATCGATTATTTTTTTATTTAATTAATATTTGTACGATATATTTTAAGTTGAAAATTGTTATGAATACAATAAATTAGAAGTAAAGTTACGAAATTAAATATAAATTTAAGAATAAGGACATGGTGGTAATAATTAAAGTTGAGATGTTTAAAGCCGATTATGAGAGAACTGCATTACCAAACATGACCAAATTTATAGTAGACACTTATAACTAAGGGAATTTGAAAAAGAAAAAGGCTCGTGTTCTCGATATTAGGAAACGAATGGTGTTTTAAGGCTGGATAAAGCAAGCCTAGCAAGTACTGAAAGTTAATATTTTCCAGCAGACAACTACTGCATTGCGAGAAAAAGTAGGGTCAAAACTACCAGAATATTGTAAAATTATCCCTGTTTCTGTTTCTATGAGAACTCCAAAAAGCTTAAGGTAGTTTTTACAGAAGAGCTTTGGTAAAATTTGATTTTATAATATGTGGTAAAATTTGATAAGTGAGGCAAAATTTAGTAATTTTATGAAGATATCTTAGAGCATGGCAAAAAAATTATTTATTCTGTTAAATTTACTTTTCAGTTTTGTTTTTTACACCAAATGTGTGGTAATAATAGCTAAGCTTTTTATTAAAAATCAGTATTTCCAATAAACAGTTACCGTATGATCGAAAAAAATTTCCAACTGCAATGTTTAAATACCATATATTTCTGTTTTAATAACCAGAATTATAGCTTTTCTTAACATAAATGTCATTATCACATTGTAAAAAATTCCAAATAAAATTATTGTACTAAGTACCGCAAAATATATTCCATTTTTACAGTAAAATGAAATCAATTTTTTTCGAGATATATTTATTTAATTAGAGTGATTCTATAATTTTATGGTAATTATTACGGTAGAAATGACGGTATATCAGATTTTTTGTGCTTCGTAACATGTTCCAGTAAAAATGCATTTTATATTAAAAAGTTCTCCCTGACTGGCAGTATTTTTTACAACAATTTTTTACAGTGTATACAGTATGGTAATTTTGCCAGAATTTTTTCTCCATGTATATTTTACTAATACGATCTAGTATAGAAAATTAATATTCTTACTTAAATCATATTAAAATTATAATGTATTTTATATGTTATTACTTACAAATAAATCACGTACCTTAGGATATAAACCAACAATTCAGTCATTCACATTTTAAGTTTGCATCATAATTTTTGCATAATTTGAACTATATTTTTTTTAAATATTAATTTGTTTTATAATACCGAGTGTTTAAAATAACAGTTTGCAAAAAATTGACACATTAATTTTTGTACTATAATTTACATAATTTATAGCTGTATCTTTTCTGTTTGAATAGATTTCAGACGTATGAAAAAAAATTATCTTAGATTTGCACACTGCCAAATTAAGAAAAAAATAAAATTTAAAAAACTTCAGAAAGTCATGTCACATTTATATTCCTCTTGAAATACGCTATGCGTGTTTTCTTGTAAGCAAACTTCCCATTCAATATTTGCCCATTTTTTTTAATAATAATTCAACATCTGTCCCATTTTTTAATAATAATTCAACATTTGTCCCATTTTTTTTAATAATAATTCAACATTTGTCCCCTTTTTTTAATAAAAATTCAACATTTGTTCATTTTTTTCTAATAGTTATTAAATTGAGTTAAGCATCGCACCAAGAAACTAATCAGGCTTTTGTTAGTTCAATTCAACAACATCAACTGTATCTCTCATTACACAAAATTAAGAAAAAAGATCTAAAAATGCGCAATTTTTCTGAACCTGTTAGCTAGTACCTGCATAAAGTTTAATATCAATTTAAGTACTTCTGTTTAATTATAGAAAGCAAGTAAACTACACTTTTTAAATTTGTAACTACCTCAAAATTTAGTAGTAAGGAAACAAATTTTATGCTCTAATTGCATTTACTTTTAATGAGCGGAACTTCTTAAAACTTCCAAAAAAAATTAAGTGTAGCTCTTTTCAAAAACTTATCCACCTTTCTTTAAAAGATTTGTTCAATAAAATAAGGATTCATAGAAAATCAAACGGAAAAAGCGAGATGTGGGAAACTGGAAAATGCAATAAAAGCGCCGTTTTAAAATAAGTGCGGAAGTTAAAAAAAATTCAACAATAATTATGCTGAGGATGGAATAAAATCTTCAGTTAAAAAATAAAAGTACATAAATCGAAAAATAAAGCCAATAATTGCGCCAAAAGGAAATAAACTGTCGTAAAAGTACGAGAAAATGAATAAATGTAAATCAAACGGCACTTTTCCGAAGGATTTCAAATCAAAATTAATAGGAAGTAATTCCTCTTCGCTTTGTTTATGAGAAAAATGATTGCCCAAATTATTAAAAGTAATTAAATGTTATTGAAGCAAACATTCTCAGAAAATGTTTTTTGGGAAAATGGTTTTTAATTTTAATTCATATGTACGATTATCACACCATCAATTAGGTGAAAAATCGTTTCCTTTCCTCAGTCTTTAATGGTTCGAAACGAAGGATCACATTTAGTTTATTAAAAGTGTTAAATGCGAGGTCAAAAAGAAAAATAATAATTTAAAACCCAGAGTACTGTCATTGCTAAAAAATGGAAATAAATTAATCAACTTGAGAGTCTTAACAAAATAATTAGATTTAAAACATAATGTGAGGTTTTAAAATCGTGAAAAAAATTTCTTCTCTGTGAACTTAAACAGTTTTTTCCTATGTTCATTAAGTTAAATGAAATTTCATCAGTAGTTAAATTTAGAACAATAACTAAACAAGATATTTTCATAATACTAACTTAAGCATTATTGTTTTTTTGCAAAAAAAAATACAATGTTAGTTAAGTTAAAAGTGTATGTTACCTTTTTTCCGACCTGTGCAGTTATAGAGCTAAAAAAATTACAAGAATTTGCACAATCTGGCCAAAAAAACTAAAGTTTCACATTCGGAAAATATTGGGAAAAATAGCATGATATACGTTAAACCTACCAAGTATAGCTGTTAAGATTACTCAAAACTAATTATTTAACAAAATATAACGCTATTTATCACTAAATTT
Source organism: Parasteatoda tepidariorum (assembly GCF_043381705.1). Taxonomy (NCBI): domain Eukaryota; kingdom Metazoa; phylum Arthropoda; class Arachnida; order Araneae; family Theridiidae; genus Parasteatoda; species Parasteatoda tepidariorum. Next base: position 50,332,043 of record NC_092208.1, on the reverse strand, counting down.
ACATGTATGCAAATACTTCTTTTATGCCGTGACAAAAAAAGTTCTTATTTCTTTTTTTTAACAAAAAAGAATTGATATACACTCATGGACAAAAAAATTAGCCGGCCAAGAAGGAGTCGTCAAAATGGAGAGAAATTTTACATACGCAATGACTACTTTGATTTAAGTAAATGATTAGAAAATCAAAGATTATCGTTTTTCTTTGATTTTCTAATCATTTACTTATATCAAAGTAGTCATTACGTATGTAAAATTTTGTTTCATTTTGACGACTCCTTCTTGGCCCGCTAATTTTTTTGTCCATGAGTGTATTAAGCATGTGAGCTGTCATAAACATGAAAGCTCAACCGTACATACTTAGAAATTTTTGACCGAAAATTCTTTTTCCGACAACGAGAAACTGGAGAAAACTGAGCTATAAGTTGAGAAGAATTGAAGGGTTAAAAGGGAATAGTTCATATCAACAAACAAAGTAAAATATGTAATGCTTTAATTATACCTATGCAGGTTGAATAATAATTGTTATTCATTACTTGCTTAGTAAGGGGTGAAAAAAAGTATCAATTAATCAGTACTGCACACCACGACAAAATCGTACACAGAAACTTCAGACAAATGCCAACTCAAATAATAAAGTTACAATGATTCTAATGTTTTTTATCTATTCATTATTATTTGTTACCCAACTCGGTTTCTTTGCATTATTAGATCAAGCAAAATGAATTTTTAGTAGTTCATCGCATCTAAATAAAGGCGAACTGTATTCAGTATGATCTGGTATAATGATGTTGCTCATGAGATTTAAAATTTGCCACAGTTAAGATACTCTCTCCAGTACATAACTATCTATGTAATAAATCTATCATGAAAGTGTACTGTATTTTTGCCGCTGTAATCGGCATAAAATTTACTTTAAAATACGGGTACACTTGTAAGAGTATATTTGGTATCTATCAAAACTTCACCTATTACCATAAATGCCAAAAGTGCTCATTACCAAAATTAAGCATCAATGGAGTCAATAATAGTATGTCGTCTTTGTCCCGGCTTTTTATGGCACCCAGTAATGAATAAGTACATTTTCTCCATTTATTTTTCTTTGTAGCTCATGGCATATTTTTCTGCCATTTAGTATTTATTATCAAAATACACTCTATAACAAAAAAATCTACGCACCAAGAAGGAGTTGTCCGATTGAAACGAAAATTGGTGGATAGGAAGACAATGTACAGAATAGTAAATGATCAAAATTTCAGAGCAATTGAATAGTTTATTGCATAGTTACGATAACAAGTTCAATAAGGTGTTGACCCGCCTCTAGCCTGGATACAAGCTGCCACACGGCGTGGCATAGACCGATNTAATGACTACTTTGATTTAAGTAAATGATTAGAAAATCAAAGATTATCGTTTTTCTTTGATTTTCTAATCATTTACTTATATCAAAGTAGTCATTACGTATGTAAAATTTTGTTTCATTTTAACGACTCCTTCTTGGTGCGCTAATTTTTTTGTCCATGAGTGTATTAAGCATGTGAGCTGTCATAAACATGAAAGCTCAACCGTACTTACTTAGAAATTTTTGAACGAAAATTCTTTTTCCGACAACGAGAGACTGGAGAAAACTGAGCTATAAGTTGAGAAGAATTGAAAGGTTAAAAGGGAATAGTTCATATCAGCAAACAAAGTAAAATATGTAATGCTTTAATTATACCTATACAGGTTCAATAATAATTGTTATTCATTACTTAATGAATACCCGTCCTTCGCAAGGGGTGAAAAAAGTATCAATTAATCAGTACTGCACACCAATACAAAATCATACACAAAACATTCAGACAAACGCCAACACAAATAATAAAGTTACAATGATTCCAATGTTTTTCATTCATTTATTATTATTTGTTACCCTTCTCGGTTGCTTTACATTATTAGATTAATCAAAATTAATTTTTAGTAGTTTATCCCATCGAAATAAAGGCGAACTGTATTCAGTATCCATCTGGTATAATGCTGCTGCTCTTGAGATTTAAAATTTGCCACAGTCAAGCTACTCTTTCCTGCACAGGATAGATTATCTATTTTTATGATAGATTATCTATTTTTATGATAGATTATCTATGTAATAAATCTATCCTAAAAATGTACTGTATTTTTTCCGCTATAATCGGCATAAAATTTACTTTAAAATACAGGTACACATGTAAGAGTATATTTGGTATCTATCAAAACTTCACCTATTACCATAATGCCAATAAGGCCCATTACCAAAATTAAGCATCATTGGTGTCAATAATAGTATGTCGTCTTTGGCCCGGCTTTTTACGGTACCCAGTAATGCATTAGTACAATTTTTTCATTCATTTTTCTTTATAGTGCATAGCATATTTTTCTGCCATTTAGTATTTATTATCAAAATTGATTAAGCATCATTGTCATCAATAATAGTTTGCTGATTTTTTACGCTCTCTTAAACGAACTAATTAACATTTCTCCATTAATTTTGCCTTTAAGTACATAGCTTATTATTGTAATTTAATTAATAATTTTCCAAAATTAATTATCCTCGGTGTAAATTGTGATATTACTTTTTTTTCAAGGCTGATTCCTCAGCGAATAAATACCATTTTTTCAATAATTTTGTCTTTCAATACAAAACTTTTGTTTTTATTTCAATTATTGTCGATTTTAAATTGCGTAATTTTGTAAAATCATGATTTAAGAGTATAAATAAAAACAAAATAAAAAATTTACAAAACAAATACGCTTTGACGTATAAAACAAAGAATAATTTTAATTTGTTACTTATACAAGGTCAAAATTGTAGTATAATACCTATTTGAATTAGATGTTGGAAATTCTAAAAAAAATTTTATTATTTCAAGTTATACATAGTCAAGCATTCATAAACAATATACATGATATAGTCAAATTCAAACTCCAATAAATGAGAAAGCCTAGACTTATCTCACAAGTATTTACTCCATTCATTAGTTATTTTCATCATTCTTGGAGTAGATTTTTAGGCAGTCAAGTGATCGATTTATTTACGATCGAGCAGAGAAGATGTAAGATTGGTTTTGCATCACACGATGCTGAACATTCCACAGAAATAGTTAAAAAACTTCATGAAAAGGTATATAATGTTTTTAAATGGATAATAAATATTATTATGTTCTCATAAAATGATTTACATAAATCTGCCGATTGTATTAAATAATTTTATAATGTTTTTATTCACTTTGATTTTGTTAAGCCTTGATTGAATTACTGTTAATATTCTCTCTGCCTCTTGTATATGTTTTTATTTTCAAGAATAATGTATATATGCAACTTAAGTTAATGATATGAGGGTTGCTATTTATATTTCTGGCCTTGGCAACAGTAAGTGTTGCTAGGCGACAGGAGACGATTTTAATCGAAAGTTTGATATTTTTAAACATAAATTCAGCAGACGATTTACCATTATAGCTTCATTTGTGTTGTTGACAGTAAATTGAAAAGTTCTTCTCTTTCAAAAAATGGAATTGAATCGTGAACATTTTCGTGCCATTATTTTTCATAACTTTCGACGTGGATTGTCAAGACAAGAGTGCTTCGATGAACTTAATTCTTTATTCAGCGATAAAGCGCCATCCTACAGCACTGTAAAAAATTGGTATAACGAATTTAATCGTGGTCGATGTTCGATCCAGGACGAATCCCGTGCAGGTCGTCCAAAATCCGTTGTTGTGCCAGAAAAGATCGATGCTGTGCGTGAACTGATAAAGCAAGATCGTCATGTGACATACCGTGAGATAGAGGCGTCTTTGGACATTAGTATGACTAGCATCAATAAAATATTGCATGAACATTTGAGCGTAAAAAAAATTTGTTCGCGTTGGATCCCGCATAATCTGACAAACGCTCAAAAAAAGGCTCGTGTCGATTGGTGCAAGGAAATGTTGGAAAAATACGTTCAAGGTACATCAAAGGCTGTGTATAACATCTACACAGGTGACGAATCATGGATCTATGCATATGAGCCGGAAACAAAACAGCAATCAACTGTATGGGTCTTCCAAGACGAGGCAAAACCAACAAAAGTTGTTCGAGGAAGAAGCACATCGAAACAAATGATTGCCTGTTTCTTCGGCATTAACGGTCATGTGGCAACAGTGGCGTTAGAGCAACGCAGGACGGTCAATTCTGAATGGTACACGACCATTTGTTTGCCAGAAGTCATCGGAGAAATTCGAAAAAAGCAGAAGAACAGGCGAATCATTCTTCATCATGACAATGCGAGCTCTCACACATCGACTCAAACAAAGGCATTTCTGACGGAGCGAAAGATCGAACTGATGGGTCATCCGCCGTACAGCCCTGATTTGGCACCCAATGACTTCTTCTTATTCCCACACATCAAAAATAAATTACGTGGACAACGATTTTCGACCCCCGAAGAAGCGGTTGATGCATTCAAAACGCATGTTTTGGAGTTACCTCAATCGGACTGGAAAAAGTGCTTTGAAAATTGGCTCAAACGCATGCAAAAGTGTATTGATCATCATGGAGAATATTTTGAAAAACAATAAAACCAATTTCGATCCTACATGTTTGTTTTTTCATTATTAGGCCAGAAATATAAATAGCAACCCTCGTACTTGATGTATATTGTATCCTCTATCGTAAAATTAACTTTATAAACTTTATGTGTTTTCATATTTAACTTTAATAACAAATTTAATAACAATAACAAAAATGGTGGTGGCTGCATTACACCAAATAGTGTAAAAGAACTTTCTTAGTGTTTCACTACACTAGAAACTATCCTAGGTTCTTGGAGTGGTGGAACACCACTTTGGTGTAAAGAAATTGCCACAAATTTTAGTGTATCTAAACACACCTTTTTTACATAGTGCCCCTATGTAAAAAAAGGTGTGTTTTTAGTGTCTACCATTTTTACTGTTTAAATTTTTTACAGAGCACAATCCAATAAAAATTAACACACTATTGGTAATAGAAACAATAAAAATCGAGTTTCCATTTTAACAATTCTTAGTGTTCGCATAACTTCTGAAACAACTCATAGACTCGATACAAAAGAATTCGTGCATTATACTTAAAACGTTAGCCGGAATAGCCTGGTTGATAGGGCGTTAGACCCATGTGCAAGAGGTCGTGAGTTCGATCCCCGACAGCCGAAGACTCCTCGAGTAGTAAATGGGGACTGGTACGCCTTAAATCTGTCGGATGACAAAGTCCTCCACAGTCCTATATACCTCTTAGGTACTGAATTGGAGGTTGATAGTTCTCTGGTTCAAGTCAAAATTACGATATGTGGATGAATGAACAGATGTATGAATGGGTTCGCCCTATAAACGGGTGAGGCGGGAGTCGAATTCCTGGATGCCTGAATGAAACATATTTCGTAATAAGTTTTTGGAATCTTTTTCAAATATTAACTCGAAACAAACGCTCGCCTTCCCAAGAAAGTAGTCCCGGGTTCAAATCCCAGCAATTGCTGGTCACAGTGCTGACATAAAATATCTTCAGTGGTAGAAAGATCATGGGTTAGAATCCCCTTGCCGCCAGGCTGACCGTGTGAGGATTTCGTAGTTTTTCTCTCCATGTAACGCAAAAGCGGGTTGGTTCCATGCAAACAATCTTCCACGAAGGCAAATTTCTCCAGATACTTAATCTAGGAGTTCCCTTACCTTCTGGATTGGATTCAAAATTACAAGGCTTCGGGGTTGAGTATTGGTAGTCGTAAACTCAAAATTGGGTCGGCTGTTCAACAACAGTTATAAAATAAAATTAAATAAGTGTCACAAATTATAATTTAAGCGTAGAAAAATAAAAAATTTATCGAAATCTGAGAAATCGTTATTGAGGAAGGTAGGAATACAAATCATCAAAATCATATTGTTGAATAAAACTTGAGGAGTTTTTAATAATCCCTTTTAAACTCCTCTCATCTTCCCCTTTAATCGAAAAGATCTTGAAATTTTTAATATCACACTTTTAATTAGTTATTTATCAGATTTTGAAAGCATTTTTATTTATTTCCCTCTTAAATATAAATTTCCGACCCGTAATATACGCGCTTTAACTTTTCTCACATTTGATAAGTATTCCAAATATATAGATTAAGGGAGGTGATAATGGAACACACTGTCTTTATATAACACTTTCTCTTTTTGAATTTAGAGTGGTCTAGTCAACCCATTTTCCCTACAGACTACATATTTATTTTTTCAGTTCCTATCTATTCAGAATGCTCTATTTATCTCCATTTGTTTTCTATTTCTAAGCAGTTTCATTTTCGATATTTATCCAATTTTATTTCGCCAATTTATTATATCGTTAGTTTTAGTACTTGTATATTTCCAATTACCTGCTTGTATATGTTTTAAATTTAAAAAAAAGGAAAAACTCATTGAATGACGTAAAGCATAACTAATGGATTGTTGAAATCGTAATAAATTTTCAGCTTCAACCATTTCTACCTATTCAATAATTCAAAGTTCTACCAAAGTTGATTTCCATGAATATTAATACTTATATAAGCAATATTAGCGGAAGAAGAATTTTTATCTTTTTATTCAAAATAAATATTGTATCAAATGTATCACAAATGATGATACGATTTTAGAAAATCTTTCACTTTAATCTCGAGGGAAACTTTAGCAAATAAAACTTTCATAAATTTCACTTCGTTATTTTAACGCTGCAATGTAAACCACCAAGAATGAGCAAAATATATACGAAGAATACTATTAAATGGATTATTCTTTCTTCAGAAAAGGAATTTATATGAATAAAATTAATGAGCTTGGTTTTAGAAAACAGATCAAAGCAAAAGTGCTCTTATGGAGAATTGTTTCTTAGTTTTTAGTAAATTCGTTTTAAAAGAAAAAAAAATTTAAAAGATCCAGTTTTGAAATATATTATTTTTTTAAATAAAAAAGCTAATAAAATTACTTTAGAAGTGAAATACTTAAATGTTAGGAAAAACTCAAAAATATAAAGTTTTCAAAAATATTCTTAAAACTTAGCTTTTTTTTCCTTCGTTAAAAAAATAAAATTCTTAAAACAAGAAAAGTTTGGATAAAAGGATTAGCAACTAAGCAAGCGGGAGTTAAATTCTATATTTTAAGTCTAGACGCAAAACTCAAATTCGTTACTTTTAAGATGTTTAAGTAATCTCGTAAAAAGCAAGCATTAAATTCTTACAGCATTATTTTGCTGTACTGATTTTTTAATTTTATATTTATAATAGAAAATATTTTTAGGAACTTTAAGTCAGAATTAAAAGAAGATGTTGATTTTCTATTGAATTCTTAAATGAAATAAAATTTTTAAAGCCAATAAGTTTGGCATCACATACTAATAACTTCATATACTAATACTTATATGCTTATTTTCTAGATTGTTTCGTAACTTAGACCAAAGCGGCATTGTTACATAACTTATTTATATTTGAGTAAAACTTTGAAATATATATTTCCACAGCAAAATTTTTATAAAGTGAACTTAAAAATGGACCACTGTTAATATCTATCAACAATTTTTTTTTGCAAATATTTTTGCAAATATTATTGCAAACAAAATTTATATTAATTATAAATTTCTGTAAGATGCTATTTTTATTAAAACTAAAATTAAAACTTATAATCGCACACTTCTACAAATTTTGGAATGTACTAAATCACAATATCAATTAAATTTGCTTTATGGTTACAAAATGAACCTTATCATGCGTTTTAAACATGATTGCACAATACTATGGTTGGGTGTATTATTTTCAGTTTGCTTCCTTAACACATTTTTTCTTAAATTGCTGTCATTAAGTGTCGATATTTTTTGTAATTTATATTAAATTTCTATTTTATATTTTGTTTTCTGCAAAAAGTAAGCATTCTTTTCTTGGAAATAATATTTTGCGGATATAACGTGCGAAAATATTGAGACAAAATTCATTGCTAAGCAAAAGTACAAATACTTTTGTGTTTACATATTTATTTAGCAGTACTTTTCTAACAATCCAATTTCAGGCATTTTTGCAAAAGAAATTTGATTGTAAGAATTTATTCCTCCAAAGAAAAGAAATTGAAAAAATCATTTTGGGGGGAATTATATTGAATACCATTTCTAAATCTCTTTATTTTTTCTTTCATCATTATTTATTTTTTTGGTTTTTTTGACAATAATACCGTTCATTCAATTTCCCCACAACATAAATACTGGACTCAATCGCAACCTCAGCATCAAAATTTTGAAATCGAAATTACAGAAAAAGTTCGCAGCAAACTTTTTCACATAAAAATTTAGAATCAAATATTTCAAAACTAAGTTGAGATTTAGTTAACAAATTTTACATTAGTATAGAGAATCGCAGAAATTCAAAGACAATTGATCATGGTAAAGTAGCAAAGTTAAATTTCCATTTTGAACGATTACTCTCTGTAGTCAATTAGTTAAAGCTCATTCCAAATTTTTATTCGCAAAGTTGCAGTTCATCCGATTTCTGCATGACCCTTCCACAGCTCTAGCAGACTTCTATGATCTTACCGTTTTTCGCCAAGAGCCAGAACCTACAGCATATGTAGCATCATAGTGATCTCAAATGTTCATTCACATTTCCTCTTTTCCAACAAATTTCAAGATTTTTTTTTGTTCTGAAACTCTTCTAAAGTGCTGAAGGTCGATAGCTATAGTGGCCTACTTAAGTTGACTTAATAGGATATTTCATGTTCAAAATAACCTCTACAATTTCTTAATTTTGATACTTCAAAATCTCGATTAATTTTAATTCTTCAATCTCTTTTCGCAAGTTCTAGAAGGTTATTTCTGACTCTCTAAGCTTCAGTTTTGATGTTGAAAGCATGATTGCTCCATACTGTGATTCAACTTGAACGGAGACATGGCTCAGAGTTAAACGCCTTATTAAGGATTTTGCAAACTTGAATTGTGCTTTCCCCCTTTGGGTACCAGATCGGTTATCATATTAAAATTATCTCGTACAACATATTTTCGTTAGTAATTACCAAGCCGAATGCACAGCACTACTACATTTAAATGTTCTTATTCTTCAACCACTCCTCTGATCCTAGCACCTTAATTAAGTTTTAAGCAATACATTAACCAAATTTTTCCTGGTTTAGCTGTTGCGAATCCGCCCTCTTGGAAGTACTTTGATTTTAATTTCAACTATTTTGCGATATTTAAAAAGAAATCCTTATGTATTTTAATAATTTTCTCATTATAAAATCTGTCCGACAGCCATTAAATCATACAAACCGTAAGTATGAGTACGTGACATTTCAGTATAACAGGCAGCAGAAGCATTAAAGTAATTGCCACATCTGTCGCGAGATAAGATCAGAAAAAAAAATTCATCCCAAAACTTCATTACGTGTTGTACTATTTCCTAGAGCAGCTCTCGAGCCATAACTTGAATATCGTATAATATATATGCTATTGTTTGAAAAAAGGAAGCTCCGTCACCAATAATTGGATACTTGCGACATCATCGTAATTAAATAGTAGGCATTTGTCGATTCTAAAACCAATCAAGTCTGACACATACGCATGCCGTCGCTTACATGTATCCGCTTAAATTTAATTCAAATCAAATGGTTAGGAGGCATAATCACCTCACTTCTTCTCGAATTGCAAGTATCCAGTTGGTCTTACGAAATATGCGGTACCATAAAAAATGGAAAGTTTGGAAAGGACAGAATGGAGTGGAAAGGATAAAAAAAAATCTAAATAATTACTTCTTAACAAGGTTTTTATTTCTATAACAATAAAAAAATTATTTTAAGTAAAGGCATAAGCTGACTATGCAACACTACTTAAATTATTACTTAAGACAACCGAACAAAATGAACAATCACTAGAGAGTTGCCAATCGATAGAGGTATACCCGAAGTTTTTTTTTATTTTATTGCTTTCAAATTTCTACAGTCATTTTAGAAAGGATCAAAGAATCTAAATAATTACTTCGTAGCTAAATCTTTATTTTTATAACTATATGAAATTACTTTAAATAAATGCTTAAACTAACTATGCAATACTACTTAAATTATTACTTAAGACAATCTAACAAAATGAATAATCGCTATAGTATTACCAATCTATAGAGGAATACCCGAATTTTTCAAACGTATTTTTGTCTTGTGATGTAAAATTCAAAAATAATAACATCTTATGCAAATCATTAAAGTTTCAAATAAGAAAATGAGTATGGGTCATGTTGATGTAATGGAAAACTTAAATCTTTAATTTAGCTAATTAAAATTATGTCATGTCAATTTCAAAATTAAATTAAATCATATCAACATTAAATTAACTCAGAAATTAAAATCACATATTCTCAAAAAAGGTCTCAATGAGAAAAATATCTTGAAACTAATGTTTTTACTAGTAATGTTTATCCAGAGCTGAAAGAAATTATTGAAATCAAGGAATCGTAAACTTTTAAAAATTTCCTACTGTTTTGAATTTTATATAAGTTGAAAACAGAGCTAAAAATTTTGTATTTGAAATCGTGCACTGTGAGATTTTCTGTTTTAATTATTCAAATTGTGCATAATTTTTGAAAATTAAAACTAAATAACATCATTTTCAACTTTAAATTAAATCATGACTTCAGAAGCAAAAGTTTCAATGGGTAAAATATCAGGAAATTAATTAATTGCCTCAAATGGCACTTTCATAAAAACATAAAAATCAGTGCAGTATTAATCACATATCGATACATGATCATATAAAGTTTTAAAATCATGATCATATATAGTTTTAAAATCGTTACCTTGAACGATTACGAAGTAAAATGTTTACAACTTTAATAAGGAATTAAAATGAACCGTTTCCAATCAACTAAACAACAATATTGGAGTTTGCGGAAATACATTGGACAGTTTGTGATTTTCTTAGTTAATTGCTGAAATGTTTGCCATAATTCAATATGGTAATATACACAATAAATGGACAATGAAAAGTTTTTGTCACATATTTATTAGGTGTTTAGTTAATATTATATTAAATAAGCTGATAAAACATTAAGCGCATACTAAATATTTTAAGAAAAATATGTAAGAAACTATATATATATATATATATATATATATATAGTCTCATTCTGTCGACCNTGTATTTAGATACACTAAAATTATTGTTAAAATTATAGTTGTTTTTACTGAAATGCTCGCACCAATGCAATCAAATACACAATAAATAGACATTAAAGAGTTTTTTACCATATTTTAATTTACTTAGTTAATATTCTATAAAATATGCTATTAAAATGTTTTTAAGCTCACGCTAAATATTTTAAAAACATAAATAGAGTCTAATGAACCTATAAATTTATTTAACATTTGTTGAGAATTTATAACGCATGCATTGCGAATAAATTTCAAAATGTACAGTCCCAATGGAATAAATGAATAAAGATAAAATACAGTTGCTACATAATCTTCTTTCTAAAATCAAGAGAAAAATTTATTATCAATGAGATACCCTTTTAATAATCATGATGAATGATTTATCTTTAAGCGTATCAATTTGCTTAGAATTTCAATTTTATTGTTTTTCGTGGTAATAGAAATCTTCCTATTAGTTATTTAAACTAGAACTTGTATTTTAGAACTAGACTATATGATAAAAGTGTATCAAGAGCTTTTTATTCTGAACATAGCTCAAAATACGTGTTTATGAAAATAAAAACAACTTAAACTGTACGTTTGAAGAAATTGACTTATCGTTTTTTATTACAAAAATAATGGATGGTACTTAGCAATTGATTTTTAAACTTTTCCGAAAATGGTTGTCAAAAATAAGTTTTCTTTAGTGAAAAAATGATAAAAATTGTTATGATACATTGGGATCTTAAAAAATTCCTTTTCAGATTTGCATTTCCGATAATTTTTTATAACGATTTTGCAAAATGCATTAACAAAACTCTTTTCTTGTAAATGAGCGAAATGTTTTTATAAAATGAATGTTTTCAAAGCAATACTAGTTATTTCTTGCGGATCTCCTTATAAAATTATTACACACACTTTCGGTTAAAAGTTTCCAAATTTTTATAAAAAAGGAAAATCAAAACTTCTTTTTTCACTTAGGAGAAAAGGTGGCTGTATTAGTATGTACTTTTATTTCACAAGCAACGTTTATTTCACAATTTGTACTTAGGCAAGCATTTATTTCCTAGAAAAATTCGCTTCGCAAGTTTATCTCTAAACTTATATTTTAATGATAATTAGTTTCCATTATTGTGTCTCACTTTACAATGCTCACTTTACAATTGAGTTATAAAATTATTTTAAAATGGTAGTAAAAAACTGCCTTTTATTTTGGCTAATCCATGACCGAAATTATGCTATTGGAAACTTTATTTAAAAGTTTGCGTAACTTTTTGAACTTTTTTTAAAATAAATATTTTCGACTTGTCTCTTTCTGTCTTGTTTTAAAAAAAAATTTGGTATTTTCGTCATTTTTTGGGTACTGTGACCCCTTAAATGGTACCCCGCACTTACATTTGAAATGTAAGTTTTCTGTAAATGGCTAACAGAAATAGCTTAGCTAGAACACCAAAATTTCAATAATATAATGGTCACTTAAGGCGGGTAACACCTAGATTGCTAAACAACAATCAGCTACAACATAAAATCATATAAGACAATAGTTTTTTTTAAAGAATTATTTCTTTATCCTTTTCTAACTTAAATGCATCAAATCATTCGTGTTAAAGCTTATCTTTCTTGAAGCGTAGAACAGTACCGGCTAAATGAAAAAAAAAAATATTAATTTCAGTTTTAAAGGTTGGGAGGTTGTGGTAGACTATCTTCATCTTAGAAACGCGTCATGAAGAAGACGGAATGATAAGACTTTTCTTCACGCAATTATTTCATCAGAAAATTGTTCACTATCTCGTGAATAACACTTTGTAGAATCTTCAATGTCTGTTCTATAAAACGGACACAGAAATGACTGTCTAAGTTCAAGAGAGTTCAGTCACACGAGCCACATTTCCGTAGGTGATGGTCGTTGATGGGCTTTTACCGCGGAGTTGGTTTCATTGCTAACCTCGTCCTGGACTTTAAATACAGCTTTTTGCCAACGGAAGACTTATCCTTCAGATAAACAATCATAAATATTAGTTTTACAGTTTGTCTAAAGTAAGAACTCCCCTAGCCATTTGTTTGGACCCATGGCGGTGACTATGATAACGAGGTATAACTATTTCAAGTAGGTGTGGGGTCACTGCTTAGGACAAGTTTTGGCTCTGGTTGGGAAGAGAAAGAGAATCTTTTTCTTCGGTCTATTGTGGTGGCCCTAGAGTGAAAAGAAGCTACCTTCCCTGAAATGAGTTATTCTTGTTTTCATAGCAACAGACGGTTTAAGACTTTTTGGCGAGGGGAGTTCTTACTGTAGACAAACTATATCTAAGAAAATGTTTCGTGTACGAACTTTCTGAATTTTACACAAAACTGAAGGCCAATAATTTTGCTCCAGCCAGCACTACATCATGGCCAGTACGAGAGACAAACACAAAATTTTACCTTCCGAATAGTTATATTTGCTACCAACACCAACCAGTTCAGGCATACTACGTGAATATGCTTCACGGTAAAGTCACTGATATTAGTATTCAAGCAAAACTCTGTATTGACTTTGGCAAGATTCTTTTTCTGAGGCTATAGAAATCAGCCTCATTTCTACCTCAGGTAATTACTGTTTAAACTATTTTTCTAAGAGTTCCTCCACCTCACCGTTTCACATTAGTTACCTTTTCTTATTATTTCTAAATTTTATATCTTTCAAATCAGCAATTTTCCTTTTATAGAGATTTAAAAAAGTAATCTAATTAATTTTATAGTTGCGACCGGATCAAATACAAAAAATGACGTGTTTAATTGGAAAAAAATATATCCCTCTGATAACTTTTAAATTTTGAAATCTGTTTTATTTAAAAAAAAATAATAATGGGAAAAGCATGTGAATTTGTATTTTAGGTTTCTAAAACAGAGATTAAACCGAAGTTGCTTGAAAAGGAATTTACGACGTTTACGAAAGTAAAAAAATTTATTAACTTTGTATGTATTTAGCCACTCTTAGATCAAAATATGAAATTTTTATTGCAATCTAGAGTTTTCACCATATTTTTGTTGAGAAAGCAAACCCTTATTAGAACTCAAGGCAGCAAAAGCGATACTCATAAAAGGAATTTCAGTTGCCAATAAAAGGTGATGGCGCTTTTTATTGGCGATAAAAGAAAGGAAATTTCTCGATAAATGTAGCTAAATCTTTTGATGTCTAAGCTTTGATTGCCTACCGTTGGTAGACTATTAACAATAGAAGAACAGGCTATTGATAAATTTATTGATATATCTTAGTACTCATTTACTTTTAGAGATGAAATTATAAAACTGGGAAGAAGATATTATTGGTTTTAAAATGAAAAAATAATATTTTTGATTATATGTATGTAGCTATTTAAAAATTTCATTATGTATTTGTTTGTAAAGTAGTTCTCTCTTTCTATAGTATATAAATATATATATTTTCTTAAATAAACATCTATCTTCTAAAACTATTTATGATCAATTTTTAAAATTATCCAGTATAATATTACCTTGCGCGCATCCATTTCGGGCCCATCCTTGGTAACTAACAAATCAAAACTCAGAATAACAAATCACTTCAGCAGTGCAGTAAGAACGACACTTTAAAACCCTCTTGTTACACTCAATTTGCGCTTTTGTTTTCATCTTTTGTTTTCATATTTTGTAATCTGGCAATCTTTCTGCGAAAACATTTTTAAATCATTCTTGAAAAATATCCGTCCATGTAAGTTGTTATGATTTTGCTACTCGCTTTATAGTCCCCCCTTTTTAATGTTTTTTCTTTTTATTTTATTTTATTATCTGTTTTTACATGTTATTTTTACTTTTTATGATCTATTTTTATGTAGTTATTTTATAAAAAAATTTTTTTGAGTGCTCCTCACACTATTGTATTAATATATTTTGCTTTGGCTTTATTGATACAATATCAGAAAGCACTCTGTTTTGCGGATATAATCGTGTGGGCTGAAGAAAAGATTATATCTTTTTTTTCCGGCTTTTTTTCCGGTTTTTTAATTAACATTTCATTTTTTTTTTTTTAAATAAAATGTTGTTTGTTATTTTTTTTACTTATTATTTCCCACCCCCTTTTTTTCATATGTCTATAATTTTTCTTTGTTTTATTCTTCATTTTGAACTTATCTAATGAGTGCTGTTTACTTGCAGCTTAAGCGCAATAAATGATACTTATTGTTTTTCTTAACTTTCTTAGTGTTTTCTTGTATTTATTTATTTATTATATATATATATATATATATATATATATATATATATATATATATACATTAATAATAAAGATTAATGAATTAGTGAAAAGAGAAGAAGAAAAATTATTAAAATGAAATGTTTAAAATAATTAATCAATTTAAAATTAATCAACATCGTTCAGATATAAACAGTAATAAAATTATCAATAACCCAGAATTGAATCACTTTAGAGTAAGGAAAACTAACTAATAAAGGAACACTTAAGCGTAGCTTGTCTTTAAAAAAAATTATAATAATTTTAAAATTTGTAATTTTAGTTAAATGACAGTGTCAACATATTTGCTATTAAATGCAAATTGCCGGGAAAAAATTCTAGGGAACTTGCATGATATTGTTTTAAGCTTTTGATGGTTCAAATAATAAGTAGTAAGATAACCAAGTGAAGGAGCAGTTCTTACCAGCGAATGAGCACTAAATTTTCCAGTTAATGAACAGTCAATTATGTGACTTTTTAATACTCTTTATGAATTCATAAGCAATGCAAATATCAAAGAACAAGACTTTTCTTGGAAATACAACATGTAACCATAATTAATGTGGAAAATTTTACATCTTTTCAGTTATGAAATAGAAAGTAAAGTGGGGTTGAATATAGAATTTAAAAATAAAAAAAATTTCATTCACAGCCTTCTTTTTTACTTTTTTAAGTATTTTTTCTTTCTTTCTCTTCGTCATATTTTCTTCCTATAACTTTTTTTCTCACAAAGCTTCAAGAGGACTTATCTCAAAATCAATTCTCAATATAAATTCATTATCATAGTTGTTTCAGCTTCAATGTCAAAGTTTGACTTAACCAAGAGTTCTTTTTGCTATGCATACTTCTTCCATTTTGAAAAAAAAAACACAGGCTATTGGATGCTTGGGATATTAGACTCTTCAGCCGATGTGGCATTAAAAACTTTCAACATTTCTTCAGGGACTTCATTCTCAAGCTTCTGAAGAACTTGTGTATCGTTACTCTCGAAGTATGTTCTTTGTTGATAAACTTACTTGTTCCTTAACTCTTTGTATCTTTTAGCATGCATTTGTTAAAGTCAAAGTTTTCAACATCAAATGGAAAAATACCATATTTCTTAAAAGCATTTCCAATTTTAACTTCATAAATTGATGCCTCAAAAACTTGTTTGAAAATGGGTTTAAAATTAACTCTACATGCTGTCTTACAACTCTTCTGCTTGCAAGATCTAATTGAAGATTTCCCTAAAGCTTTTAAAGCTCGAAATACACCTTAAAGATCCTTCTATTTAAGCTTCTAACTCTATTTGGGCTTCTGTTTTCATATTTTGCAATCTGGTAATATCATTACGAAAATATTTTCAATCATTCTTGAAAGATTCTGGTGCGTGCAAGTTCATTTGAATTCGTTCATTTGAATATTAAATATTCGTTTGCAACTCTTACTATTTCAGTAATATATAATTCCTTTCTTGCCAAAATTTTAAAAGTAAATAAAAAATCTAGTGTTTAAAAAACCCTTTGTATAGGAAAAGCAGACTAAATTAATACTTAGAAATGTAGATAAAATTCTACGCTCTCATTATATTTTAAATCTAAACCAGAAAGCAAAATTGCAATGCATCGTTAGCATTTAATATTAAATGTAAACCAGTATTAATCCACAGCTGGATGAAGGTTTTCTTTAAACTTATCAAAAAATAATCTGCTACTCTTACCATCTAATTTACATTAGCTGTTTCCCAAATTTCATCATACCACCTTGTTTTGGAATAAATTATCTTGGGAGCTAAAATGTCATAAGGATACCGGTCTTTGATGCTTCACGCTATATGCAATTTCAAATGTTTAATTCTAATTTCGATGGCATGGAAAACTTTTGTTTCATACTGATTATTCGTTTTCAGATCTTTCTTTTAATACAGAGTATACTTTTCCATATTTCCTCATGTTGTTCCAAGCCTTTGTACGAATTTGCTAGCGAGAGTCCAGCTAACCAGTATCTGCTTCATACGTAAGTGCGAGTAATACGCATTGGTTAAATACTTTTCTCTTCATGGTGTGGTCTATTACTCTCATGCTATTTTCTGAAAGGAACTCCTAATGATTTTAATTCTTCTTTTGATTCCATGCGTGATGTTGCCATCCATTGCTAATTTTTGCTCTAAATAAACGTAACTCTGCACATTTTTAACTTCCACTTCTTTATTTCTTCTTTCGTCGAAAAAGCAATGATCATCACTTTTGTTTTCTGAAAGTTCGCTCTAAGTCCTACTCAAATACTGGCTACTGATAGATCATCAATTATGTCTTCTGCATTAGGAGCAAAGCTGACGTTTAAGCAATACCACGGCTATGACAGCTGATTTACATCATTTTCTTCTAGATTTTATAGCTAAATTCATCCTGTTTTGGTTATTAAAAATTATTTATGCTGAATATACATAAAAAGAATATAACATTTTAACTGAATAAAACAATATTCATCAATTATATTTATTCCAATTCCTTGAAAACTGTACCTTTTATAGGTTTTTTATATGAATAAGGTGTATAACACAAATTTCTAAATAAATGAAGTGATAAACATCTTGAGAACCCAAACTACAATTATTATCCTCATCCTCTATCCATTATAAAAAGTATAAAAGTATAGAAATATGAGTGAGTAATTCTTATTTCTGAAAATTACTAAAACTGAGATGGGCCAAAAATATTTTAGCCCGCTATAAAGTAAAATTTTCCATAATAACTTATAAAGTTAACTTTGATAATGCGCTAACATTCACAATAATAATAAAAAATTTTATTCGTTTGTCGTCTGCTACGAGACAATTGCGGAAGGAAAAATTAAACTTGAGTATTTATAGTTGCAAAATTAATTCTCAAATATTTATGAGTGAGGTATCTAACTGTGATGAAATGCTCCATAATTCCCAATTATTTAAACACATAAACAGTATCTAGAAGGATAATACAATAAAAATGTTAACTGACCAATTAAACAAAGCAAAAATAAAGATAAAAGGTTACAACAAAAACGTCTAGAGCTAACATAAGCCAGTAAGTGCACTGCAAGAAAAAAATTCGAGAAATTGAGCAAAAATGTGATAAAAATATCTCCGAAACAAAAAATAGACGAATTTGAAAACTCCGTGTATTCAAACTTGAAGCAGCATTCACTCATTTTTAATCTAAATGCATGTGGAGGGTGAAATGTGTTAAAGACATGGTTGCTGTATGACAGCAGGACTCGAACCAAGGACCTCTAGGGCTCATAATAGGAAGCTCTAAACACCACCCCAGTGCAGGAAGAGTTAAGAAGTTTTATATAATGGTCACCGCAATGACACATCAGGACATACTAGTTTCCAATTTCATTTATACAAAAGGTTGCAAGAGAAAATATGATCCCCATAGTTTGAGTAGGAGATCGCTAGTTTTAATTTATCTTTCTTCTTATTTAGCTGCTTTTTAAAAACTTTCAAGTGAATGGAATGAATGTCATGATGCGACCACTATATAAAGCTTTTTAACTCTCCCTGGTCTGGGATGTTCAACTATAGTTGTTAGAGCATCATACTACGAGCCCGAAGGTCTTTGGTTCGAATCTTGCCAGCAGCCTACGAATATCTGCCTCATCCATTTCTTCTTCCACATGCTTTTTGCACAAAATTGAATAAATGCCATTTCAATTTTGAAGACATGGGGTTCTCAAATTCTATTATCATTTGTTTTGGAGATATTTTGACACATTTTTGCTCCATTTCGAGAAATGTTTTACAGTGTGAGCCTATCTCTTTTTTTCCACCAGCATGCACTTTTAAAGCTTTTTCATTATATTAATATTAACCGGCCTGTGTAGGAGACAGGGATCTGTCCTTGCATCAGAAAGGTTCTGGATTCGAATCCCGGGCAAGGCACGGATGTTCTTTCCTTCTCTGTACTATCTGTCCTCACTGCGGGAGCGACGTTGGCCCATCTAATATGGCGCCCCTGAAAGAGAGGCCAACAAAATCACTTCGTAAATGCCTGAATTGACGGATGCTAACACAGGTATGCATTGGAAAAAAAATATATTAATATAAATGATTTTCGTGTCCTTTCTGATTGAATTCTTCCTTGTTACTATTATTCTTATCAATAAAATCGGTATTCGTTAGTTGTTTCTTTTTTTAAAAGTACTGTAAGCAATATAAATGAAAGCTATTCTGCAGTGACGGTACATCGAAAACTGCATTATATACAATCCTTAAAGGTCAGGTTTACCACGAGTTTAGTTCATCATGGTTATTTAAATCACTACAACATCATCAACATAGCGAAGACGGCTTAAATATTCTCCATTTATCACAATCCTTTTTCATTTCTGATTTAGTGTGATGCTTGTATACGTGTCGATGTTAATAAATGCCATATAAAGATCATGTGTACTGCTTATTTTAAATAGCATGCTTGCACATTTCTCAAAATAATCTGTGCTTATATTATGTCAGTAAATCATCTAGTCTATTCAAAAAGATAATTAAATTTCCTACAATCTATTTCCCTATATCCAAGACGTGAGTATATTCAAGGGAAGAGAAATAAAAAAATAAAAAAACGTGTATAAATATATATATATATATCCCTTTTTCTTAGCCTCATCGATCCCTGGAAACTGAAAAACAGCCAAATTCCTACAATGACACCGGCGAGAAATAACACCTCGTGTTTCACTACTTAAATAAGGAGAGAAAGAAAGAAAAACTTTCGGAGGAAAAGAATGCTTCCTGACGTGTGGGCCACACGTCGAACTTAACAACGAACGAAAAAAAATATGAAAACAAATAAATAAAAAAAATAATAATAATAAAAGTTCTTCAGAGACGGTAGGATGAAAATCTGACAATCGAAGAGATTGACTTTTATATTGCTCTGCACACAGAATGTCAAGTCAATAAAATTCCAATTTCTGCTCTCTTCTCTCGGAGAAAAATCCTGAGACACGACGAGGAGAGGAAAATATATTTTGGGAATAGATCGGGGGAGTACCAGAAAGCTCCAAAACCCTTTTCTTACTGGCATTAAAGTTGAATCCTAAGTAGGGGGGAGAGAAGATGGCTATTGAGGCAATGTCTTGAGAAGGATCGGGTACTCACTGTGCAATCAGTCTCCCAAGAATAACATATTGACAGAAGGATGGATGCTTACTTCCAGAACTTCTTGATTGAGTAGAAATTCTCGACTTTTTATTCGAAAAGTCGAACTTATAAGAAATAACGTAACATTTTCGTAAACGGAAAACACATAACCCAAAAGAGAAAATAATAAGCTTCAAAAAATGTAAGCGCTTTTTTTTTTTTTATTGTCTGAGAAAATAGTTTAAGTTTCATTTCATATTGAAATAAAATGCTTTTTTAAAAGTTACGTTTAGAATGTATTTGCTTTTTTTATAATACTGTTGATAATAATTTTATAATAATAATTTTTTTTTTTGCTAATAGTTTTTTAATAAATAAGTTTCTACTACAAAGTAATTACAAATTTAAAATTATAATTATGAATATAATAAAATACAGTTTCAAAATTATAACCACAAATATCTACATGATATCTGATATATATATTTCCAGAGATTGTGGCAAAAATGAAGTATAAAAAATAAACACATTAGGGGTAGAAAATTTACTGTTTGTTCAATGAAAAATCAAAAACTCTATCGAAATCTGTCGAATCACTAGGGAGGAAAGTGAGATAAAAAGATAGAAACCAATGTGATTGTCTGAAGAAACGTTGAGGCATTTCTTATAATCACCTTTCAGCTCTTCTCTGTTTCCTCTGCAAACATACAAGTTTTGATGCGGTCAATCTCGCATTTTTCAGTGGCAATTAGCTAAATCTCAATATCGTTTCTGTTTATTCTTCTAAACTTTAATTTATTAAACCTTTATTAATTAAAGTGAAAATATATATAAAAGTGATACTTACTTAAAATCCTGAGTAATAATAACTTTCTTTTAGAAAAACTATTAAGTATAAGTATTCCAAACTTTTAAGGGAAATGAGTAGCCAATAAAAGAGACAAATTTTAAAAATTTAGTAAAATTTCTAAATTTACTAGGGAACAAATAAAATTTTCGTAATCAAAGACTGCTTTCCATTAGACTTACAGAAGAAAAATAATATTTTTTTTAAATAATTAGTATTTCTGTAATTCCTCAACAATAATAATTTTTTTCTGGCAATGGGAAAAGTACTAATACTAAGCTTCTAATCAAACTAATTTCAAAGTTTTTTAAAAATAAAATACTTCAAGTTTAAATATATTATAAATTAAAATATTAAATACTCATTTTAAAGCTGTATGGAAACAATTTGGCATTACATGGAACCTAGATTCTAACTGAATACTGGGAACGATATTGATGGCTTATAAACTATTTTATATATTGTGACAAGTAACAAAGTATAACATTGGGTTCGTTGCAATAGATTTATTTTTACAAATTATTTTAACATTTTGAATGACATACAAAAAAAGAATACTGATACGAAATAAAAAATCAAGTTGCTTGAATGACCTAATCGTTGCTTGTTAAAAACAATTTATGCAATTATTTTTATTAATTTAAACTATTGTATATCATCTTCAATCAGCAAAATACTTTTTCTTTACTAATTTTATAATATATTATATCTTTAATTAATTGAAGTTTAAGAAAAAACATTTGAAAAAGTTCTAAAAAAAACATTAACATTACATTCCAACGCAAATCTACAAAAATATTCCTTAAAAGATTTTGAATTATTCAATTTTTTTTTTCATTTAAACCCTAAAGGAATACGTATAATTGAATTAGAAAATGTTGAAAGTATGATTAAGTGTCCGCAATAAATAAAATCTCTGATTTGAAGAAGTTTAATTTAATTAATTGAAAACGAATACCTGGAAGTTTTCAAACTTGCTTACTGTTTACATAATTTTAATTTGTTTTATTCATTTCTTCAAACTTTTTGGTGAAGTTCGCGTAAGTTGTAATGGTTTTCATTTGATCTTAGAAAGTTTTAATAGCATTTCAAACCTATGTTTGTTTTTCGAAAATTAATGAATGATAGCTTATGAAAATTTTTTATAGCAAAACTGTTTGCTAAATATTATTTGAGTTTATATTTAGACTAAATTAATTAGGCAAATTAATTAGGCAATACTTTAAAATATCTTCTAGTTTCAAAATCATATGAAACATATTTTAGAATTTTTAGAGCAATATTATGAATAAAAAGATTGCAAAAATTACTTAATATTGTTTGCACTGCATATTTTTATATTTATTCCTTATAAATTTAATCATTCGGAAATTTGGAATAGCAATATTTTTTGCATAAATTAGCCATATTTTATTTTTTATTTTATTACCGGTGTTAAACAGCTGACCCAATTTGGAGTTTAACACTATCGAAGTTCAACTCCTTAGCCTTGTACTTTTGAACCCAACCAAGAAGACAAGGGAACTACTGGATCAGTCATTGGGACAAACTATACTTCGCAGAGGACTCTTGATGGAACAAACCCACGTTTGTGTTACATGAAGAGGAATACCACAAAAATCTCTCATGGTTAGCCCGACGGTAAGGGGATTACAACCCATGATCCGTCTATCACTGAGGATATTTCTCGTCAGCTCTGTGCTCGGTGCAATCCCGGAGGATTCGTATCAATCAACTGCCGCTGGGATTCGAACTTGGATGACCTCATTCGGAGACAAGTGCTCTATCCCCTGAACCACCGTGGCTAATGAATCAGCTATAGAAAATTATGGTTAAAATATCTTAAGAGGTGCTCCTTGGAAAAAAAATTAGGAATTTTTAGGTGCTAATTGCATTCATGTGCAACATCCATAGAGCTGTGATAGAAGTAGAAAAAGCACTTTGTTATATCTCCCTATCTCTCTTCGTTCCAGACATCAGACTCCCTTTGTCAAGTGCTCTTTCGATGATTTCGGTGGAGAAAGAAGGGCGTCGTCTAACAGTTGAATTGAGCTCTCGTTCTAGTATATTCGTGCTTTGTATTTCATATAAAATCAATGGAATAAAGTTAAAAGCTTCAAGATAGTTAAGAATAATAGAACAGTAATATCTTTGATCATTTTTGACAAGATTTTGCTAGAATAGAAATTATTTTAGAATTTCAATTTTTTATTGAGTATAAACTATACAAAATTGTTTATATTCTTACAAAGTTCAGTAATTTTAAAATTTGAATGATTTTAAGGGCAGTAAAAACGTGTCTAGTGATATCCATTTATGGGTATATTTTAAGTTTAAAAAAGGGTTTCATATTTATAATTGAAGTGAAAATCAAAGTTTTTTACCTATTAAATTTCAAAATTTTATAATTATCACGAAACAATTACTCTTCAATTAATTAATAAGTTTATGAATAAAATGGAACAACATATGACATTCATTTGATGTTTTAAGGAAAAGAAGAACGTGCTAAAAGCTCATTTATGTTATAAATAAAACAATTGTAATTCACTTACTTAACAAATATTTAAGCATTCCTTTATCAAATTTTTCTATACAACTACATGTAGAACAGTATAAAACTAAAATTTGAAATTTTCGACTTGAAAATTCCCACATTTTTTCCATTTGATTTCTTCCACTGAAATAACGAGGAGAAATGGAAGGCAGAAAATATCCTTCTCATTTCTTCCTCCAGGCACGCAGTTTTAATCTGAGGTCCAAAATTATACTCCAGTGCGACAAAGTCCTGCCAAATAAAATTTAGGCGAAAGCGAAACATAATTAAAACACAAAAATTCGAACCCAAACGAAATTCATTTTAAATCAAATTAAAACCAAATGACGTTAAAATATAAATGCATGCTCAGTAGGAAGGAAAATAACGACTTATCTTACTTCAAAGCTTCGGTACTGGTGTTTATATTTGAAACAATATTGTTCAGCCCGAGGACCAGCCTGGCGATAATCCTAGAGGCAACTCAAAAAAAAAATCTAACCAAAATCACTTATATGGAACTTTTTTTTAAACTAAAACTGATAAAATTATATAAACCCCGAACCATGTGCGAATACACAAAAGAAATCGTTGATCTTTATATTTAAACAATTCAAAGCTGAATTAGTACATACTAGTCATCTGTCCCCAGTGGTAGAAGAAACACGAATTAGATTGACTTTGATGAACGACTCGATGGTGGATTAGTCTTATGAGTTTTCTTTTTTATATGTAAGACAGATGCGAATGAAATTCATTCAAAAAGTTCTCCACAATGGACAATTCACCCTGATATGATCCAGAACTTTCACTGTCTTTCGAGTAAAAAAAAATACTTTGGATAGGCAGTTAAACACCAATTTAAGCTAAATATTTATTTATTTAAAAAAAATTTCCTTTTCGCAGCAATGAAAAATTAAGTTTACCATTTAAGTTGCCAAAATGAACCAATAGTTTGCCAGTCGGTACTCTTTTGTAAATCTTAGCTGATCCTTGTTTTCATTGAACGCGGAATAAATTTTTTTCAAGGAGTCATCTACTTTTGTTTCTTAAAAAAATTAAAAAGAAAAGTATCTTAAACAGAACGAGCAGCCAATTAAAATATTTTAAATGACATTTAGCCTAAAGTAAACATTTAAACTAAGAGTTCTTGTTTCCTTTGTATCACGTGCAAGGTATCGTAAGAAGGTAGCGAGTATTGCTAAGTATTTAGATAAAATAGACTTTATAATTTATTATAAAAAACGTAATGCAAATCAATGCACCCCTTCTCGGGTTATTGCAAGCAAATTTTCTATGTTATATAGCGAAAGATATTCAGCTATTACACCTTTAAACCATGCATATAATCACAATCTGATGAATAGCTCTACTAAAAAAGTTCAAAGTCCTTTTACCAAATGAAACTCTGAACTATAACTGGGTGATTTTTTTCAAAATGTTAACTTTTGCCTTAGACAGTTAAAAAAATTCATCTCATAATTAACTTTTAATATTGATACATTTTACATTAAGACCATACATTTGAGTATACAAATCAATGATCAAAAATGAAAAAAAAAATACTTTTTTAAATTGCAATGGCATGGAAAAATGTAATTACTGCATCTTCTCTTAAATGCTTCAAAAACACATGAAGAAATTTAATTGCTTTTCTATGAATCAATAATTAACAAGTAAAGGTAGAAAAACATCTTAAATAATATTTAATTGAAAAAAATAAGTCATAATTTTTAGGTAAATGGATTACGTCTAGAATTTTAAAGAAATGTCAAAGATTTTCAGAAGAAATTTTACTTTTTCATTGCACAAACATCTTTGTATCTCTTATATTTATATTATTTTCTTAAGTAAGACTACATTTTATTAGCAAGCACATATTAATTTAAAATCAGAACAGTAACTACAAAATGGGGTAAGTGATTACAATAAACTGAAAGAACACCATTTTTTATAATTTCAATATTTAATAAAAATGAAAAATATTTTTTATTAAATATATCACCTCAATTATAATTTAAGAACTTGATGGATATTGTTTGCTTTATATTTTAAGATATAATTTGCATGTTTCATCTAAATTGTTTATGATTTAGAAATGGATAGAAATTGACCTTTGTGGTAATTTCTAAATGACATATAGTTTCAATCTTTGTATATCTCGTACCTGCAACCAATAAAACTTTTAATTCAAATGACCCAGTAAAATGTTAATTAATTTTTTACTCGAGTAGACGTTTTATTCTTGATGTATTTGTATGCATTAAATGTATAGATATAGAAGAGTGTTTTATGTAACCAGAAAGTCATATTTTATTTAACTAGTTAAATATATGTTTTATTGGCTCTTTTAAAGCATGGGACAGTAATTACACAGATGCAGGGGACATAAATAAAGGGATATGTAGAACAAAATATACAAATTACTTTAAGAATATTGATTATACATATTCAAATAGACAATCATACTATGTCAGAATACACTACCCTACAATAATGGAAGAGACACTTTCACTTTTTGAGATTGTTTTAAATCTCTCAAGAAATACTCATAAGAAGGAGCAATTTGTGGAACAATTTTAAATTAAATACATAAATTTTGTTTTAAAGTTTAAAAAAAGATCGCTTGAAACTACGTAAGATATTGGTTTATAAAGTAGTTATTTTGTACTGCGCAAGCACGAAAAAAAAAGTTAATTTTTTTTTGTAATTTTGTAGTGAATCGTATTTGACAACTAATAAAAAAAAGGCTTTTTTGACTACCTTATAAACGTGAATAGTTTTAAATAATGTTTTATCTAGTTTTTGTACTTTTTAAAATAAAGCTCAAAATGATCAGGGGGTTTTCAAAAATTTCCATTTGTTTTTGCTGTCCGGTTATAAAATAGTGTCATTTCCAACATTATAAAATAAAATTTGGGAGAAACCCTAGATCATTTTGAGTTTTATTTTAAAAATACAGAAACTATATAGATAATCATTCGAAACTTTTTGCCCTTTTTTTGAGATATTCAAATAAGCTTTTTTTCATTAGTTGTCAAATACGATTCACGACAAAAATTATAAAAAAATTATTTTTTTTTTGTGCATGCACAACACAAAAGAACTACTTTAAATACACATATCTTGTGTAATTTTAAGCGAACTTTTTTCAAACTTTAAAACAAAATTTTTTTATTTAATTTTAAATTGCTCCAGAAATTTTGTTGAACTTTACGAAATAATTTTAAAATTATACAAAAAATCGTAAGACAAAGAAAAATTAGGTTTTTTTTATAAAACTGTCCATATCTCTATAAGTATTTACGCTAGTCTCGTGAAATTTTATGTAATAATTACAAATAAAAACTAAAGTAATCTATACCAGTTACAAGCCTATTGCTTGATTTTTTGACGTAGGGTGTTTAAAAATACTAGTTTTCTTTCGTAATTTATTGCCAGCTCCTCAAACCTCTGAAAGATTTAAACTTTATTAAAAAATTTAAAAAATCGCATGAACTAAACAACTCTAAAGCTACAAAATAATCCTCTGGGTATTTCTTGAGAAATTTAAGAAAATGTCCAAAAGTGAAAGTGTCTTCCATTATTGTAGGATATGCATTTATCACTGTAACGCTTTCATAATGTAGCAAATTATTTAAAAAATTCAGAAATGTATATTGGGAACAAAGGATGGTAATGACATTTTACCGATAGTTAATTTTTTTTAACATAATTTGAATAAAAAATGCTATTTGATGCATATTTTACTTCTTACGAGTATTTTAAGAAAAAAATACCATTAAATAAGGAAAATATATCAATAAGTATTTTAATGAGGAATATTGCTTAATGACGCAAAAGTTAACGAATTGAGAAAATAACGTAACTCTTTAATCTTATAATCGTTATTTCTCTGGCAATTAAACATAACATTATGTTTTTGTTTTTTTTTTCCTATATTGCCTTCATCATTAATGATTCATTACAGCTTGGTAAATATTTAATTTTCTACTGACTTAAATATTAATGTTCGACCTCAACTGAGTAAAGTCATTAACAGAGTAACAAACGTTTGATAATTATTACTGAATAGATCAATGATCAATATATTTTAAAACTTCGCTCTCTTTCCCGCATTGAAATCGAGAATAAAAAATACACTTAGTATGAGAATCATTCGCTCTCCTAACAAAAATTCAGAAAGACTTAAATCCAGAATAGGAACAGACGAGTGTATACATTTCAATGAAAGTGCCTCAAAAATTGCTATTCACAGAAATGGTTGGCAAATATTTCACATCAGTAAATGTTGAACTTCTTATCTGTAACGGCATCAAACAAAATCCATTTACCCATCAAATAAAACAAAAGAAAAATGTTCTTCGAAGCAGAGAAGAATGCTAATGAATGCTATTTCGACTACTAAGAAACAATTCTCTGGTTGGTTGAGGGAGAAAAAAGAAAAGAAAAAACGCAATAATAAAAAATTTAAACAAATTTTCCCACGAAATTTTTAACAAGAGTTTACAAACAAGAACTAAGCATCGCATCAATTTTTAACTAGTGAATAATGAAAAAAAGGAGAAGGTTTAGCTGATAGAGAGAACTCTAACAAAGTGTGAAAAATAAAAACAGGAGTTAAATATTTACGCCGCTTGTTTACTTAAGTACTTTTCTCAAAGAATTCCTTTGGCGATTCTTTCAGTTCAATTTGACTAATAATAAGACATTCAAAGTTTTCTAGAAGTTTGGTAAGTTACGAAACTTTTGACTTTAGTAAAAACACAAACTCAATCCAATTAATTACTTATGCTAAAAACATTTTACTTTTCAATGCTGTTTTCAAAGCAGAATTGATAATACATTAAAACTAAAACAGACGCAAAATATTAATTAAAAAAAACAAGCAATATATTATATTTAATTTAATTAATTAATTAATTTAATTAATTTATTATAATTTAAGGTATAATTACTTTTTCCCGATATTTTTTACCGATAACATTTATATTTTATTCAGTTTATTTTCGCATTTTCACTGTTCTTCTTCAAACAGTAATATTTTCAAAATTTCATAAATATTAACATATTAATGATTATATCACTTTATTTAGTTTTTTTTTTTTCTAATATCCTATAAAAATTTTGAAATTTTTTAAAAGCGTCAAATTTTAACTTTATTTTTAGGACATTTATCACTTTAATTTACAAGTTTTATTGATTCATTAAATTTCAATAATTAAGTTTTAGCGATCAATCTTTTTTCTATCTATTAATTGTACTGGAAATTAAGGTCATTGTTGTTACATTAAATTGTACAATATATTTTAATGATGTACTACCATGCTATTGAAAGAAACAACGCAAGTGGTTCAGGTTAGATTTCGAGAAAAGTGGCTTGACAACTATTTTCTTTCTTTTGGTAATATGAACGCTTAAATAGAATTTTAGAATACTGATATAACGAAATTTATTTTGGAAAAAAAAGCAATAAATAACCTGTCCTACTATAATGCCTAATACATAAGAATCTCAATTTTGAATTCCTCGAGTCTTAAGTTGATTTTCATATTATACGGCCGTATATATTTTTCTACATATCTTCATAATTTCAAGTTTCTAAGTCTTACAGTTTTTGGGCAGCAAATTAAGACGTAACGTTGTGCTTAATTTTCAAAACACTGCGTAATATAATTCATTTCGTACTATAATTAATATAATCTTCAATTTAAATATATAATCTATCATGATTTCTGGGAATCATTCCATATTCTGAAAAAAAATTATAATTTAGATTATGATCTTTCTAGTATCCCACCGTTTCCCAATATTTGGAAATCTATTCAAACTTAATCTTTTGCACCCTGGGGTTCCCACCAAACCTCCTTACACTTTTTTCTTATCTCCCTTCTTTTATTACCTTGTTCAAACTTGTTCATCTCTCCCTATCCCTATGGATTGGGTTTTCACTGCAGTAGCCAATGGATGGTGTTTTCAATAGAAATGTAAACAATAACAATCTCGAGCTCGGCACCTACTCTAGTTCCGGTTAAAAAGTTTGCAACTGCTTACTACATGTTATTCTGATAGGCGATATTTTTGAACGGATAATTTTGTTTTCAATAAAAGAAATTAATTAGATAACTTCTGACCTCAAATCTGCCGTATTTCATAAGATATTAATGTTATTATGTAATTCTGGGGAGTTTGAAGTGAAAATTTGTTTTAGTTATTTTGTTATTTATTATTAAAAAAGGTGACATGGTTGCTAGATTTTGAATAACTCGCTTCTTTGGCAGTCTTGATTTGGCCTCCTTCCATTTGTTTATTACTATTTGTTCGTGTTGCAAGCTGTGCACCATCTTACGTTATTGTTAATACTTTTAGTATTATGAACGCAAGTATTGTTAGCATTGTAAACATAAGAAATAAGTAATCAAATACATTGTTTGCAAGAATCTCAAAACACAATGATGCCAAATGGCTTTAAAATACAACTGAAACAGTAACCCGGAAATTTTGGCAGTCCTGAGCTTGCAGCATTCCCTAGTGTAGAAAACACCATCCATAGGTTGCACTGCCAAGCTCTTTACGCCTATACTTCCGGGTTACTGTTTCCGGTGTATTTTAAAGCCATTTGGTTCACAACGTGATTATTGTGTTTTGATACTCTCTTGGGTAGTATTTCTTGTATATCCTGTATTTATTACCTGATTTATTATTTGTGTTTAAGAAAAAGAATCGTTATTTGAAGACCTGTCAAAGCGTAAGAATCGTCATTTTAAAAAAAAAACGAATAGTTATGAAACACTTCTTACCTTGTCAACAATATACCAACTTCGAAATTTAAACTTAAATGATAATTTGTAAAATGAACTTAATCTCGCTGGGCCAACACTTGCGTATGATGATGTACGGCTTGCAACAGGAACAAACAGTAGTAAACAAATAAAAAGAGGACGAATCGGGACCAAGAAAACGATTTGTTTCTAAATCTGAAAGCCATGTTATCTTTTTTAACAATACTTCTATAAACAAAGAAAACAAATTTTCAATTCAAAGCGATAAAATCGTTGTCTAGCAAGTAATTATGTTTATTACCGCTGCGAGGAGCTGTACACGTTAAGGACAGAAACAATTTGTTGCTCTTTTACATGTCTAGCATTAGAGTGGGACTTCTTTAATGCTTAATTATGAAACGCATTTATCCAAAGATAACTTCATGCAAAAAATAATTTTCGAAATTTTTTTATTATTTAAATTTATAATGATCGAAAAATCTTGAATTTTTAAAGATATCAATTTTTATATCATTTTAAAACTATATTACATTAAATCACAAAGATTTAACGAAATGTCAAAATAGTTCTAAAAAAAAACATTTAAATTGCGATTTTTCTTTTCAATAATAATATCCAGAATTTATTTAATCGGCATTGCTCAAATATTTTATTTCGTCATTTAAAATTACACAGCTTATATGATCCAAAATTTCATCTGCTCTCCTGATTAAATTATTGGGGATATATTTTACAGATTGCGGTTCAACCGTCGCTCTTATTTTGAAAANAAACTAAAACATTCACAAAAGAGAAAACACATTTTAAGACTGAGGTATAATTTAACTGAAATTATTTTTGCTCGATACATTTTTTAACAATGTCACTAATTTAAAAACTTCTTTTCAATATTTGTTTTCTTTCCATATTTTAACTATAAGATTCGTCAAAAGAGAGCATTTTTCAAATTTAGGCACAATTTGATCCAAAATTATATTGCTTTTTTTCTAAAATATCCCCAAACATGAAAATTTCATATTAAAATAAAACTTGAAATATTAAAAAATAATTTTTTTAATGAAACTTGATGAATAGTATTCATTCAAAATTCATTCAGAAAAATTTAGATAGCTCATATTTATGTTATGTTTCTATTTGTAATCTAAGTTATGTTGCTACTAATGAAAGGGCATTCGCACTCTGTTTAAAAGATATGTGATAAGTATAATTTTATGTAAAAGCATTTTTTTTTAATACGTTAAGCATTAAAAAAAAATGAATGATTACTTAGACTTTAAAAATGATAAACCGTACTTATGAATAAATCCTTCTTAAATAATAATAGTTAAAAATATAAAACGTAAAAAGTAGTTAAAGATATCGAATGGGTGACTCAATAAAAGCAATAAACGAGATGTTATTTTACTATCTATAACGATAACCTTATACTGTATGACAGTTCAAAATAAAAACGAATCGCTTATATTTTTTTTTATTCAGTTTACACTTTTCGATATAAGTGATATAATTACATGTGGTAACATCTAATCTCTTTCTCTCATTTTTTATTTTGTTTATTTATTTATTTTTCATTTATTTATTTTTGTTACTTTTGGCATCAAGTCAAGTGCGACCTTTTATAGGTTTTCTTTCCTTATAAAAGCTTCTTTTTTTTTGGTTGCTTATTGAAAAATAAAAGTTAAAATGAACTTATTTTCCTATCATAAAATGTTGAAACATATCTACTTGTCTGATAACAAAATAACCCTTCAAACTGTGTTACAATACAGCATTCTTTGTCTTAGATCTTTTCATCAGTGCCGATAACATTCTATTCTGATAATTTATTCTGATAATTTATGATATTCTGATCTGCAGATGCAGATGACGGTCACTCATAGCGGCTAAGTCCTGCTGAGTGTCCTTTAATGTTAAGAAAACAGTTTGGAGACTGGGGGAGACTGACCTATAGTAATTTCACGTCCCAAAATATTCTAAGAAAAAAAAATTTATGAAGGAAAGCATTTTTTCTACAACGAAAAATGAGAAGTTGCAAATATTGGGGCAACCTTGGACATTGGTCCATTGACAAAAAACAATTAATACGAAATTTCTAAGGAAAGCAAATAAGCGAAAAATGGTTCTGATTTAATAGAAAAATTAACAATTACTATGTTACAGGAAGGATATCACAGAGACTCCTTGAATTTCCTGCTGCTCAGTGCTGCTCAATATCCATCTGAAATTTTCATTAGTTTTCAAATTCTAAAACTATATCAGCAATTTCAGATTCAAGTTACTTTTTGCCTCTTTCTTAAAGTAAAAACAAAATTTATTACTTCCCTGCAAGTTAAATAATAATTTTATAAATTTGCACTTTTTAAAAAGTAACATTAAATTAAAAGCTTTATACTCACATTATTTTAAATTATTTTATCAGTATATAATTTGTTAACAATGCTTTAATTTTAGTTTAAGAAATTCAAAAATATAAAAAAATTTTCTTTTTAATTAGAATGAAATAAAGTGAACTTGTTGCGCTAGTATTATTTTTTTAATTAGTTATTAAATTACTATTTTTCATCTATTGTGTTTTCTTTTATTTTTTGCGATTTTAAATATTTCTTATTTAAATTAAAATCATTTATTAATTCTTCTTTAATTTCATAATTTTACCCACGAGACCTGTTAAAACAGACTTTTAAAAAATAGTATTTTTTACCATGTCACTGATTTAATGTTGATTTTTCAGATTTCGAAATTTAATGCGTTTCTATATTTCTGTGACTAAATTTTCCTTGTTTGTTATTTAATCAATATTTGTCAATTATGTCAAATTGGAAAAAAATTATAAATTATAATATTACTTGTTACCTCTCCTATCAATAAATTATAATCTTAAACATTTGAAAAAAAATTCAAAAAGTTCAACATATTGTTATTTTTCTCTGTTAAAATCTCTGTTTCTCTATTTTATTTTTCTCTGTTACTTTTCTCTGTTTCTCTGTTACCCAGTGGGCACCTGTGGCGAAGCCACGGCTGTGGAGCAGCGTCGCCCACGTCACACAACCACAAACCCGTTTATAGGGCGGGTCACATTCACAAAAAGAGGAAAGGACATAGAACTCAGAGAGAGAAAGAAACATTCATGCCCTGAGCAGGTTTCGAACCCGCGGCCAATGGCTCCGCAGTTAGACACGCTAATCACTCGGCCACCTGGTCTTCTTTGTTAAAAAGTGATTACATTTATATTTTAGGTTGTTTTGTTTATTTGCGCTTTTTCACTATTTTTCTTCAAACAGTAATGTTTTTAAAGTTTCATAAATATTAACATATTAATGATTATATACCTGTATTTAGTTTTTTTCTAATATCCTATAAAAAATTTGGAATTTTTTAAAAGCGTGAAATTTTAACTTTATTTTTAAGACATTTATCGTATAAACTTTTATTTTCAAGTTTAATTGATTCATTAAATTTCAATAATTAAGTTTTATCGATCAATCATTTTTTTTAATATATTAATTGTACTGGAAATTAATGTCATTTTTGTTACATTAAATTGTACAATATATTTTAATGATGTACTGCCATGCTATTACCCCGTAACGTAATTGCCCGTAACGAAAAAATAACGTAAGTGCCTCACGTTAGATTTCGAGAAAAGTGACTTGACAACTATTTTCTCATTTGGTAATTTGAACGCTTAAATAGTATTTTAGAATACTGATAAAACAAAATTTCTTTTTGAAAAAATATACAATAAATAACCTGTCCTACTATAATGCATAATCCATAGAAATCTCAATTTTGAATTTTTCGAGTCTTAAGTAGATTTTCATATTATACAGCCGTATACATTTTTCTACCTATCTTTGTAATTTCAAGTTTCACAGTCTTGCAGTTTTTGCTCAGAAAATTAAGACGTAACGTTGTGCTTCATTCCCAACACACTGCGTAATATAATTAATATAATTTTTAATTTAAGCCGATAATCTATCATGATTTCTGGGAATCATTCCATATTCTGAAAAAATTTTATAATTTAGTTAATGATCTTTTTAGTATTCAACCTTTTCCCAATATTTGGAAATCTATTCAAACTTCATCTTTTGCACCCTGGGGTTCCCACCAAACCTCCTTACACCTTTTTCTTATCTCCCTTCTTTTGTTATCTTGTTCAAATCTGTTCATCCATGGGTTTTCAGTGCAGTAGCCAATAGGTTGCACTGCAAATCTTTTTGCACCTATACTTCGGGGTTACTGTTTCCGGTGTATTTTGAAGCAATTTGGCTCACAGCGTGATCATCGTGTTTTGATACTCTCTCGAGTAGTATTTCTTGTATACCCTGCATTTAGTATTGTGTTTAAAAAAAAGAATCGTTATTTGAAGCCCTGTAATTTCAAAGCATAAGAATCGTCATTTGAAAAAAACGAATCATTATGAAACACTTCTTACCTTATCAACAATATACCCACTTCGAAATTTAAACTTAAATGATAATTTGTAAAATGAACTTAATCTCGCTGCTCGAACAATATGCCAACACTTGCGTATGATGATGCACGGCTTGCAACAAAAACAAACAGCAGTAAACAAATAAAAAGAGGCCGAATCGGGATCAAGAAAACGAATTCTTTCTAAATCTAAAAACCATGTTACCTTTTTTAACAATACTTCTATAAATAAAGAAAAAAAAATTTCAATTCAAAACGATAAAATCGCTGTCTAGAAAGTAATTATGTTTATTACCGCTGCGCGGAGCTGCACACGTTAAGAGCAGAAACCATTTGTTGCTTTTTTATACGCCTAGCATTAGAGTGGGACTTCTTTAATGCTTAATTATGAAACGCATTTATCCAAAGATAACTTCATGCAAAAAATAATTTTCGAAATTTTTTTATTATTTAAATTTATAATGATCGAAAAATCTTGAATTTTTAAAGATATCAATTTTTATATCATTTTAAAACTATATTACATTAAATCACAAAGATTTAACGAAATGTCAAAATAGTTCTAAAAAAAAACATTTAAATTGCGATTTTTCTTTTCAATAATAATATCCAGAATTTATTTAATCGGCATTGCTCAAATATTTTATTTCGTCATTTAAAATTACATAGCTTATATGATCCAAAATTTCATCTGCTCTCCTGATTAAATTATTGGGGATATATTTTACAGATTGCGGTTCAACCGTCGCTCTTATTTTGAAAAGAAACATTCGAATCCGTCGAGGAAGGAAAAAAAAAAAGAAAGTGCGTTTCTGTGTCTGATTTCGTAACTTGCAATAACATCTGCATTAATTAGCATATCCAAGGTAAGACTCTTGAACCACTAAGATTGCGATTTAGCATGAGAATATCCCATCTTCAAATCAAAAGTTATTAAGGTGCTCTTTTTTTTTTTTTTTGAGCACTGTACAAGAAATATGCTACCACTATGACTTAGATCAGAATGAATTTTTAATTCGCTTAAAAATATTGATACTAAACTACCCTATTGTTATCGACCTTACATCTCACAAAAATTAAAAATCATTTCCGTTAAAAAGTCATATGACCTATCATATAAATTTAAGCTTTAATATCACTCTATATTAAAAAATCGCAAACGTTGCCGACACTGTTTCGGCTGTTCAATTTAACGTTACATTTTGTTTTGCAGCGCAAATCGTATAAAACTTGGAATTACAAAAACGTGTGAAAAAATCTACGCGTACATATAGCCCCGACGGTACCATGGCTCAGACGATGGCATTATAAAACAAACCGAAAAATTTAATCGGTTTTCATCTTAAAAAAGTGGCGAGATATTCTTTACTTCCCTTTTTGTTACAAATAAACGATTTTGTGTAGAATGCAAATGTTTTAAAAGGGAAACTTTTCATTGTAATGCAAATATTTTCGACCCTGCACCGACAATATTTTTTGAAACTTCAAAATCAAAATAAAAATTTATATAAAATATAAATTTAGAGATTGAGGATTGGATTGTTGTATTTTAAGTAGTACGATCAAACCTCACTTAGAAGGAATGTTCCCCGAGTTTGTAAAAACCGTAAATTGTAATTTGTTGTTCTTTAAGATTTAATTTTTTCATTGTAGTTTAATTTTCTGAAAGAAATATATAAAATTGCTAAAAGAACTTTTATTAAATAAAGAATAATGAAGTCACGTGAAAATTATGAATCCAAAATTTAACCGTTAATCGTAAACTCCTCAAAAGTTGAAGAAGCGGTATCATCCGTCAAACGCGGAGGTAGCGCGTTCGAATCCTTCTTCTGTTATTCTACTTGACAAAGGTTTATAGGTCTTAATTGAGCACACAAGCCAGCAAATGTATGTTGTACTAATAAACCAAACCAATAATAAAGTTGAGTGATATTTGGAGCAGGCTCCAAAAGCCCCAGGGGACAGGCCTAATGTAATTTTCAAATTGCAATATAATTCTTATTTTAAAAGCAACCAGCTTTAGGATAAATTTTCATAAAGTTTCTAAATATTTACACTATCACTCGAAATAATTTTGTATCTTTTCTGTTTATTGGCGACTACTCTTTCATCATTATTACGAATAATCAAGAAATGGACATTTATTCGTTAAAAAGAAAATTTTTGTTGACTCAATGCTTCTCTTGCTCGCCGCCAATAAACGTTTCCAGCTTGAAGCATCTAATTGGCAATCGAGATACGTAACCTATGTAGTAGACTATTGTTTTAAAAGTACAATAATCTGAAAAAGCTATACTTCGCCCAACACAAATGATATTAAATAACCACAGTGTTCCACTTTTTAATCAAAACAAAAGTTAAGGACCTAAAAATGTATTATAGTAATCATCAAATATTACATGAACTAAATGGATAGGAAAAAAAGCAAATTCTTATTTTTCTTATCATACATTCTTATTTTCATTAATTATAGTAATGTTTAATTTTTTATAAAGACAAAATTAAAAAAACTTTTTGCCTTAAATATTTTAAAACTAAATCATTCAAACAAACTAGTAACTCTGAATCAAATCTTAACCTTGACCAAAGGACCTTGAAACAAAATTGAGTAAATTTTAAGAGTCGTAAATTTTCAAAATAAAATAAAAGTAGTTTAGGATTGCGCAAACCTTGATTAAGGTAAGGTAATCAGTAATAGAGTAAAAGAAGGTAAGGTAAGGTAATAGAGTAAAAAAAACATTTGGTCATCTCAGGGTTTAAGGTCATATGCTTAACTAAAAAGATGCCTATATTTCGATTATATTGATTTGCAACAAATGAAGAATGACACCAAAAAAAAAAGAAAAGAAAGAGAAACTGAGGAAAGATCCTTTGGGTATTTTGGGGTTTCCCAAAAAAAAAACTAACCCCTTGTAGAGTGAAATCCGAGGAGTGTTAATTCTAAGCTCAAAATCAAATTACAGAACATTACAAATCTATTTAAAAATTTTAACATTGCAAAATTGTGAAAAAATTGTATCCTAAAAGATTTGATCCTTTTATGGCATCACACTATTTAGCACACTTTCTAGAAATATTTAGAAAACCAGCAAAATTGGAAGAATATTTGTACTATATGCAAACGTGTAACATTGTGCCTGTCAAATGGCATGGGGAAACAAGTATTTCTGAGTAGGGAAATATATAAATCAAAATGTGGCTTTCCATGCACATGAACACCAAAGGGTTGTTAAGAATTAATACACATTTTGTACTGATAACTGACTATATAGTTCAGCAAAATATTGTAAAAAGCAATGTTCGAGTAAAAATAATGATAAAATAAAAAACTTAACAAATGTAAATCCAAAGAAATATTTATTATCATTGTATATCATAGGCAAGATCACAATAAAACAATACTGAATGAAACAATAAAACGAAATACAGTAGAATACAAACAATGATCACAAGTGCATGTCTTCAAAGGCACTAAATAGAACATTTCGGGGAAAATATCTAGGATACTTTTAAACATAAAATACTTGGTTAGTTAAGTATGAGTGATCTCAAAAAATTCTAATAATAAAATTATGAAATGATTGAGCATTTGAAATAAGTATAAAACAGTTTTAAAAAATGTTTTTTACTTATCTAAAAACTTCAATAAGAAATAAAAGGTAACTATAAAACGGGAGGATAATGAATTATAACTAATTGACACAAAAAAAAGTTTAAAAAAGCATACAAAATTATCAAATAAATTGTTCTTAATGCTTTAAAGATAATTATTTAATGTAAAATAAACAATTTGTTTTATGTAATAGATTAAAAAGGAATAAAAATACTTTGCCTAGATTTCTACTTAATAATTGATAAAAATTTGTCACATAAAAGTATGGTTTCACTTCAAAAAAAAGTGAGAGAGTTTCTTCATAATTTCAAATACTTTAAAAGTTCAAATGTGTCTCAAAATTTCTTAAAAATTGTTAATTAAAATTAATCCAGATCTTTCTTAAAGAAGCTTGAGGTTTTCCTAGAGTAAAATTTTGCATAAGTTCCTAAACCAAAACAACTTTTAAAATCATGTACAGAGGTTTCAGACAAGATTTTTGGGTCTCTTATTTTGAATTTTCATTAGGTTAACAAATTATTTTTATGCCAGCGTGCTAAAATAAACCACCACAGAGGAAAACAATGATAAAAATCCGGAGCAGGGGACTAGTTAGGAAAAATAAAATCATATAAATTTTTAAAGTTTGTAGTAATAACTTTTTTAATAATTTAGGAAATTTATAAAAATTATAAAAATAAAAAAAAGAAATATTAAAACCAGTGCAAAATAATTAAACCAAATATTTTAGTTAAATTACAAAATTTATATTATCAATATTTCTAATTCGAAATAGATATGTGCTTTATTATCAACTATGAAATAAGACACTCAGGAGACTAAGGGCACATTCATTCTTATTGGATTCAGAATAAAATTGTTGCATCACCAAACATTTATCACATGCTATAATATTTTTAATAAAATTATTAGGAAAAATTGAAAGGAAAAATGTTTACAGCCTATCTGAGTCAAAGAATCAAAATTAACAATTTTCTAACAGGGAAAAAAAACTACCCTTCGTTTAAAATCTACATTATACTATGTACTACGATTCAATCTCTCATTTTGCAATAATTAAAAGATTTCATTTCTTTATCATTATTTGCCCCATATAATTTTTTTGAGGATTACATTGACTCTATTATATACTTTTACTGAAAAGAGTTTTATTCGCTTTAATCAAATATTAAAGGGGGGGGGGGAAATTGATGAGACTACATTGAGATGATTGTATTATTTTGTTGGACAATGTAATACACATGTTGTACAATGGATATATTGTTATTTAAACCTCTTTATTTCTAATGTAATATAAAAATTAATAATACAAGTATATTATAGACTAGAGTTATAAAGAAAAATAAAGGAATATATATTTAAGTATCTAAACAAAGTTGTGAGCTATAGAAAAGAATATTATTTACAAAAACTTAATTACATTATTATTTCTTATATTCCTGAGCTGTAAAGGAAATTTAAACATATAACACAGCTTAAAATATTTATACAAAAGTTACAAAATTAGTAAGGACGAACAAAAAAAATAAAATGAAAGAAACTGAAGACTGAACAAAAGTGAACTAAAAGAAAAAGACAATCTACAACTTAAAAAAAAAAAAAAAACGAAATGGAGAACAGAATAGTTATTTCAATTTGCGAGGAATAAAATCTGAAAATGTTTTAGAGAGAATTTTAACTTAATGAAAAATGTTTAATAGATTAAAAATATATGTTTTTTCTCCCTTAAAGGCATCAATTTGCTTAAGTATTTTATTCAAAAGTTTTATTCAAGTGTAAAAACAGTTGAACTATCAACAGAAAAAAAAGGAGCTAGGTTATAGTATTAAATAATTAAAAAAAAGAAAGTATTTAACCCCTGAGTATAAAAATTCATATTTAAGTAAATATAAACAAGTAATTATTGTAAGCTTAATTGTAGATATAAATATAATTTTTTATAAATTAAATACTAATACAAGGATTAATTTACTGCTAACATTTTTTAACTTTTACTTATTAAACTGGAATATCAGATTCTTCTTAAAACTATTCTCAGAGAATAACCTAGAAATTTCAAAAGCTATGCAAAAAGATAAAACTAAACAAAATTTTGCTACCAGCTGAATATTTAAAGATATTTAAGTTATTGGGCATATCCTCCATTTTAACTTACTTAATTACAAAGAAGAAAATCATTTAAAAAAATTAGTTTTAGACAATATAACTATGTTTTAACCCAATAAAACCTACATCCTAGTGATGAGCTTAAACAAAATTTTAAATTGTAACAAAAAAAAGAGAGGAAGCACATTTTTTTTAACATAGAATATCTCCTTATCAGATTATAATTTTATCTATTTGTATAAAAAAATTATTTGTTTTTTAAGACTTCCAATGTGTAACACCCATTTCTTTTATCTGATAAAACTACAAAAAGAACAGGGTCACCTGATAGAACCCAAAAGGAAAAAAGGTTATACCTCACAAAAATGATATGTTATGATAGTTCAAAAATGAAATTCCTAAAAAATGAAAATGGAATAATAGTACGTTCAAATGATGAATGAATGTGAATACCTATACAAACCATTAAGAATTCAAAATTTTAAACAGAGACAAAATTATTAAAAAAACATTCTTATAACTTTGTAAAAATTCCTCCATAAAAGTAACTGTACAAGAAAATATATTTACAATTACAAGTAAGAATTTTAAAAAATATATATATAATGCATTATTATATGGGTAAAAATTCTACAATTGTCAGCTGCTCATATAGACAATTTATAGACAGAGAAAAAGAAAGGTCAGCAAGAAGCAATTCACTTTATGAACACAATATGGAATTAATTTTACTAAAAAAAAATTAAATATGAATTGCAAAAGGAATAAATTGACTTAGAATATATAGCTAATATGTATCTATTTTCAGAACTTAAATATTGCAATTTATTATGATTTCAAAATAATTAAATTACTTATATTATAAAAAAACAAAAATAAGTATAATAAGATAATGGTGAAAAAATTAAAATTTTATTCAAGGAATATCTAGAAAATGGAATGAAACAAAATAACTTGGCAGCTACCATAATTAACTTCATGGACAGAGAGATCAAAAAAGATCCTTATTAACCGTATACTAATTAATAATTAAAGTAAAATACAATTATTGACGGCAGTTTTGCTTTTGTTATTTGCAATTACACAATATATAGAGCAAAAGGGCAAAATATCAAAAGTTAGTTTAGATTGAAATTTGTTACATGTCATCATCAATAGAAATCCTTTATGATAAAAGAATTTAGAATTTTTCAAACAAATATAAGTAAAACATTTATTCAAATTTATTATGTATTTTCCAGTGGAATTCAAAAATATATTTTTTGATAATAAAAAAATCAAAAAGTTCAAAAACACTATGTGAATTTTTGAATATATACCTGAATTGTACAGTGAAAATTCACAATGATATGGGTATTGGTTATACGAATTCTTCTCACATAAAAAAGAAGGAATTTAAATTAAATTACTGTTTAAAAGACAAATAATAGTTAGTACAAATAATTTAAATTAAATTACTGTTTAAAAGACAAATTAGAGCTAAAAATATTTCAGAACAACTCGCATAAAAGTATGTGAGCTACTTTGAAATAGAGTAGTTTAATTCAAACAATATTTCTGGATTTATTCACGCCACTTTACTTCAAAAAGAAAACTAACAAGAGAATTTTTAAGCAAAACAATAAAATCAAACAAGGACTTGAAAGTAAAGAGCTTGTGAAGTAATCCTATATTAGTAGACAGAAAAATATCTACATAATTTTATTTTTAAAAAAAACTGTAATGTGTAGGGAAATTTCTTTTTTAATAGAAAATAGTCTTATTAGTAGAAAGTAGTCATTTTTAGTAAACTATCACAGTAAAATTATTACAAAATTATCATTTTCAAATAAGTTAGACAAAATAACAATTTGAAATTCTAAATTTGTAGTTAAAAAAAGCAATATTTAATTATTTATATTTCATACACAGAAAATAAAACCTTATCTTATTTTAAAGTAGAAACAAATTATTAGTATTAATATTATTTTATTAAAGGTCACTTTTGAAAGTTAATAGTTTATTATAAGGACGGAGACTAGATAAAATTATACATAGCCTTCATCCATTCTTTCTGAGGCACTTATCAAAAATTACATTTATGTTGAAAATATTCTTCTCTTTAAAAATGAAATTCCGTAAAAACTATAAAGCTTACTAAAAATCAAATGCAATAAATAAAAAATATTGATTTTATTTTAGTTTTGCTTAAGATATGTATTTCATACAAAAGTGACTCTCACAAATATCACAACATACAGAAATGAACATTAATTTACATTTAGTTTTGTTCTAGTTTTTCTTTAGAAACAAAGGCCGGGTGATGAAATTTTGGGATTAATTGAACAAAATAAATAAGTAAAAATTTCATACTGGCGCATAATTACTTTACCGATGATTTCATTATTTTACAGTCTTTAATTTTAAATAAGAAATGACCTTTGGAAGTGGAAGGGAAAAAAAACGGCATGCCAAAGTAGAAGATTATCTCAAGTACAGCCTCTTTTGCATCAAAAAATATAAACTGTTCATGACATGCGAATTCAGATGTTCCATTATCAGAAATTGAAAGCCAATAAACACACAATGAAAAATTTGACAATTATCACAAATTAAGTGCAACATTTTATCAAAAACAAAACAGTTTATGAAATGAGAATTTCATCATTGTAATTTCAATAACTTCAGAATCATGCAAGAATTTGCTTATTTTAAATATAAAAAGCAATGAAGCATATCTGAAGTAATCATTATAAAATTAATTATTTGTTTCAAACTATATATATAAAAATTACTGCTTTAAGTAAGATGAGTTTTAGAATATTGAAAAAAAAAAAACATTTTTCACATTTATTTTTTATCTTCTGAAGGACAAACATTAGGGAGTGTGCAATTTCCACTGACTAGAGACCGCAAATTCTGTAGAACTTCATTTTTCTCAACTAATTCAGAATTTGTTTCAAGAGTCTGAAAGTGAAAAGAAAAGAAAACAATAAACTATTCAATTCAATGGTAATTGGCAGCATCATTGGGGATTAGAAAGGTAAATGTTTTGTAGTTTTTAATACCAAAATAACATTTCTATTTCACATCAATTCTTTATTAATTATAAAAATATAAGATATAAAGCTCAGAAAAAGCTAAAAAATTTTACATGGCTCACCCAAGTATATTAGGCACATGAACCTTCCACTTACACAAACATATTATTCAAACGCATATTATTGAAAACATATAAATTTACCTATTATTAACATTGTGTACCTATTTTTGACATTAACAGTGCATCTAAATCAACACTTTTATTTTAAGAGAATTCAATAGTATTAGATACAATTTTTAAAAAAATAAAAGCATTAAGCACAAATAAGCATTAATAAGCATCTTTATTATTAACTTCTTGGTTAACACTTGATAATACTTGATTAATACCACTAAGCAACTTTTTATCTCTTATTCATTTTCTGTGAATCTGGGTTTTCAGCATTAACATACAAGAATACAAGTAATAGGAATACAAGTAATGACAAGAATACAAGTAACATACAAGTAATGACTACATCTCCAAAGTAGCTTATAATTGCTACATTTAAAAATAAGTAGCTGTTAACTAAATTTGCAATAAAGTAGTTAACAACAAAAATAATGTAGTTTTTCCTAACCACTGGTCCATATTTAAATATGTGTAGTTACATTAAAATTTGTGTATGAAATTGTGTATATTTATCTTTAATCAG
Source organism: Parasteatoda tepidariorum (assembly GCF_043381705.1). Classification (NCBI taxonomy): domain Eukaryota; kingdom Metazoa; phylum Arthropoda; class Arachnida; order Araneae; family Theridiidae; genus Parasteatoda; species Parasteatoda tepidariorum. The sequence goes on along the minus strand of NC_092208.1, from coordinate 50,287,542 downwards.
ATTCACTTTGAACTCCTATAAAGCAAAGACAATGGTGGGGGAAGAAATGATCCTAAATGAGTATTCAAAGGATGGACAGAGCCTGAAAGGTTAAGAACCATTTTTATTGCATTTATATTTTTAAGCTTGATTCTTTAAAAATCAAAACTTCTCCAAAAGCACCTATCATAAAAGAAGTATAATATGTATATAACTTAGAAACACAATTTATGTCAAGCTAGAAAAAACCTAAAATGTTCTACGTAATTTAAAACCAATACTTTTGCATTAAATGAATATGGCGTTATTGTATATAAAAAAAAAAGTTTAAAAAAAGGGAGCCATTTTAAGTTCAAGTCATATAATTAGGCCTCAGATACAGAGAACAGATAAATGCAGAACTTTTTAATCTCTATATATAATGGTAATAAAAACACTATTTAAGACGGAGCTTTTTACTCAGATTTAAACACTGATGAGACATGTTTATGATACTAAAACAGCTATCCCCTAGTTTAGCTTTTCATTCTTAAATTATACATTATTTTATATATTATTTTATACACAATTAAAAGAAATTACTTTAAAAAACAGTTAAAAGTCGTATAACGAAAATAAACTAAAAATAATAAACATCATAATTTCTTTATATAATCTTAATGTGAAAAATTTAATTTTACATTTTTACTGGTTCTATATTTTTTGAGCTTGATTCTTTCATTATCAGGACGAACAATAGGATAAAATATAATGAAGCACACAATTGCGTGAAAATCATTAGAAAGATTAATGAGGAAAATTTTAACAACTGAACTAGTCTTTTTTAAAACACACTTCTGTAAAATCTATTTTATAGCAAAGAAATCAAATTTACACCAACTTTAATTTAAATTTTTTTTTTTTTAATTCTTTTAATTTGTATTCTGAAATTTTTTAGTATAAATATTACACATTACATACAGAAAAAAAATACCAAGGCTAGAATTTGGTCTAAAATAATTTAATTTACAACTTAACTCAAACTACCCATGCCCAGCAGATAAAACTTCTTCTCTTTCTCTCTTCTCTTTCTTATCCCCAAAATTAGCAGGGCTAAACAATGTCCATGAAATTCATGGCCCTGAGGAAATCGGCCACCATAAGTGTNAATTATTATATAAAGAAAATTAATTTTGTATTTTGAAATGTTATTTGTCAAAAAAAAATACCCTCATTAAAAACAATAGCTACTTTAATGTTTGTTTTTTTTCACATAAAAATATTCCAACACTTTTCAGTTAAAACAAAATAGGAAAATAAAAATTTCATTCTGGACTTACAAAAAATAAGTACACAAATCATTCTTAAAATAAGTAAATAGGAAACAACTTACAGTGTAAACTTTGAGAATAACATTATCTAGTATTTCAATTTCTTTCTCAGCTTGTTTCAAGTTCTGTTCATGAATTAATTTGGTACGACTAAATTTTTGTGATAACTGTTGAAGAAGTTTTTCCTTTTGTTCTATTATGGCTTTCAGCTTTGCAATCTGAAAAAGGCAAAATATTTTATTTTATTCACTTATACACTATCTTGACTTTAACATTTCTTAATTTGCAAACAAAAGAAGAAAGAATATTAAAAAAATATACCTAAACAATCCTATAATATCAGTAACAAAAACCACCCTGTATTTCATAAAATATTTTAGTTCTTTATTAATTTAGATATTCTCATGAACTGTTGAGCATTGAAATTATTTTTACATAAAGCTAAACTATTTTTTAGCTGCTTGGACAAAATCAAGATAAATGATTGATGCAAAAATACGAATCAGAATGTACAGATGACTGTTTTAACATTCTTCATTTTTTACTGCTCCACCTACTACAGCAAGTTTTAAAAAATGACCAGCTTCTAATTTTCTAAATTGGCCAGTAAGGACGCTGAATAATCACACGCAGGATAATTAGCATCCAACTGAATAAAAGTTTTACTGATATACAAATATTAATGAATAAAATTACTTTTTATTTGATTTTTTTTAATTATTTTGTGACACATTTTGTGTATTAAGTTTACACTCTTTTCAAGTACAATTTATTGCTTTTCAAATCTAGGAAATCTTTAATTTCATTATGAGAACATTAACAAAATGTTCTTATAAGAAATTGCAATAATTTAATTCATATATTTTATAAAAAAATTTTTTAGAAATTATTGACTTAACTATAACAAATGCAAAGTAATTCAGGAAGTAAATGAGAGAAGCCTCATAGTAACCTTAAATTATACAATCCCAAATAACCTGAATATATCTTCTGGGCATTATTTCTAGATATTGGCTGCTATTTGTAGTCTTTAATTACATAAATGCAAAATAATAACGATTTCTTAGAACTAGTGCAATAATTATTAAAAACAGATTACAAAAATTCTTACTTCTTGTTTTAATGTCAATTTATCACATATATCTTCCGCATTTGTTCGGAAACCATGATTAGACTCAGAAAAACTTTTTTCAAGTTTTAATGTCAGTTGTTGATTGAGTTCCGTATTTACAGCCTCTAAACATCTTATCTCTTCAGTCAAAGTTGTATTTTTCGAAAGTAAATTCTAAAAATTCAAAATAATTTCTTGTAAGACTCATAATTAAACTATGGACAAATAAAATGGAATTTTAGATATATGCTAAAAATTTTCAAAAACCTCTTTTTCTTCCTCATATTCAGCTTCATTCTTTTTCAGATCTGATGACAGCTGCTTGAATTTTTCATTTGATCTTTCAATCAAAATATCTTTATTATTTAAATCTGCTTGCATCTGATACTGCTTGTTTTTACAAGAGCGTAACTCATCTTGGATACTGTTCCTATAATAATGTTGTTATAAATAAGATTTTAAAGTCATTTAAAGGTTAATATCAAACATTATATATTAATAACTAAAATTTATGTACATAAAATATTTTTTTTTTACATTTAGCAAAAATTAAAATGTTCAACTTATAAGGTCTACAATAATTAAAATATCATTACTATTCAAATCTGCTAGCTCATATTGCTGTATTTTTATATGAGCCAAATTCATCTTAGATACTGTTCCTATGATAATGATACTGTTCCTATGATAAATAAAATTTCAATTTGTTTTAAATGATAGAATCAAACAACATTTTATAATAAAATGAAATATAGAGAGAGGGAAAGGTGACAATCGAATAACCGGTCAAGTCTTGAAAATTAACTTGATTAAAAACATTATGAAAACTTTTTTTAGTTCCCCTTTAACATACTCCTCTTCCCTATCAATTCATCGCTGCTTACGAGTTTTCCACTGTTGAAAGCAGTGTTGCAGATCATTAGGTATCATCTTTGTCAGAAAGTCTGTCATTATTTTTATCTCTTCTACAGACTGAAAATGTGTTCCCCTCAATAACTTTTCTACATTGATAACTTTTGCCCTTGGATTAAGAATGGGTACTATCTAGCTCCGCCCCCACACTCTTGGTGTGAGTCTATGCTATGCTTTTAAAAGCTAAAGTGCAAAGGAAGAAAAAGACAACTAGATCTAAGGCTGAACAAAAGTTTTATAGGTTCCAGGACAAAATATATTGTACACTCCTTTCTCAAAGCACAAAAAGCCTTATTTTCAGAGTTTGTAGAATTTGTAAACAAAAACAAAAATAAACAAAAACCCTTTAAACAAAATTGTAGTTTTTACATAGAATTATATAATAAACACTAGAATTTCTTGTACAAAGTTTGGTTTTGCCCTCAGCAATATGGCCTTGACTACATCACATATAAATTACATGCATAATTTTCCATTAAAATCGAAATGATTGCAGCTTTCTTCACTAAAATTCTAGTATTTCAAGATTTCCCATAGTTAACATTTGTACCCCAGGTAAGACCGGGGAATTCGACTTTTTCTACAAAAAAAAATCTTTTATAAAAAAAAGCAGTACATCTATGAATTGTCAGGAATGATATATTGTACACAACTAAACAATAAATATCTGATTAAATGTGCAGTTTCTAGGATGAACTGTCCTTTAAATTTTAGCTATACTGTCGTACTTCACTTTATCCTTTTAACATTGTAAGGTTAAAATAAACACTAAGATCTGTAGAAACCATGTATATGCAAGGGGCAACACAAGGTATAAAATAAAGTTCAATTTCAAATACATAAAAAATTTACTTACTTTTCTTCAATTAAAGTTTTCATTCTCAATAAAAATTTCTCTTGTGTCAGTTCAATAACTTTTCCAACTTTTTTAATCAAACTGTTCATTTGGTTTAGCTGAGTTTCAACAGATGTTTTTTTCTCCTCTTCAAAATTAATATTCTCTATGGGAGAAATTTCAGATTCTAAACTACGTTGCCTTACAGGACGGAATGCAGTAGCCATCCCAATAGGTTTGAATGCACTACTTGCTACTGGTGAGGAATCTTTACTTATTGAGCTTATATGACTGAAATCTCCATTTATGCTACTTAAATTTTCTATCGAACTCTTGGCAGAATCAGAATTTTGTTCCGAAAAAGATTTAGACATGTTTTGTTTAGGTAGCTTTGCATCATTTTTGGCTGTTTGTTCATAAGCCCTAACCATAGACTGTACAAGAGAAACTGGGCGTTCATTTTCGCTTGCAGCAGGAGAGTGCAATGGTTTAATAGGCTCACTACAAAATATATCTGGCAAGGATTTATGAATATCAAGAACTTTATCTTCTGGTTTAATGTTGTCCTGAGATGATGCAGCCAAATTTGAAATATGTGAATCAGATTTTAAAATTCCATTTTGCTCTGATTGAGAAAAACTATTGTCACTTTCGCTATCCAAATCGGCCATTATTTCTTCTAACATCTACAAGAAAATAAATAACCATTAGCAAATTAGTTTTAGAGCAATTAAATAAAATTACCTGCATAAAAAGAGGGTTAAAAAAACATCCTAGTAACAGCCTATTATTAACCAGGAAGATCATGGAGATTAAAATTCCACAATTTCACAACCTATTACATGATTGTGGCAATGTAATTAACATTGTGCACAAGTCTCCTTTACTTCCCAGAAACTGTATTAACCAGAGATTTGAAGTTGGGTAGGCTACAAGCCACCAGTGAGAATCAAAACCCAGTTTATGCTTCACAATGATAACTCAGTGGCTTATATAATAAGGAACAAAGAAAAATAAATACAGTATAGTACTGATAATCAAAGTTAATTAGTACAGAGGTAAACTCAGATTAGGCAGAATTTCTTTTATCTTTAAATAAAAAAATACGCTTAAAATAGCCGTTATTCATACAAACAAGGTATCATTAGTATTAAAAAAAAGCAAACTCTAGTTTCCAGAATTACAATTGCACAATATGAAAAATTTACAAATAAATTACTGTTTCATCACTTTTCTGCCCGTATAAAGCTCTTATTCAATTCAAGACACAATCTCACTCTATAAAGTTTATTGCCCGTATCTACCTAATAATACAACTACCAATTTAATTTATTACTATCCAGATATTTTTAAAATTTGGTTTTTTACATAAAAACTTTCCATCCTTTTAGTTACAGCAAAAATAAAGGCAAAAAAATTGTCTGACTTGCCCAGAATTAGCAACTTTTATTAGCAACACACAGTTGTATTTTCCAGTTTAGTAAAAATATTACACATATTGGAATTAAAACATTATCCATAAATGCCATCGAAAGGAGAATATTAAACTCTTCATATAATTTTGAATAATTGATGACATTTTGATCACTGAAGTTTGGGAGATTAATCTCTTCATCTAACGATACACTATCAAAAGACAAATTAAAAACGTAAAAATGAAAGCAAAAGTTAACAATAATTATCATAAATTGAAAAAAAAATTATTTCTTAAATAAGTGAAAATTAAGGTAATTGTTGTTAAAAGACAGTTGCTTTAAAAGCAACAAGTAATATTAAGAAATTTGATATTTTATTATAATTTAACAAATTTAGTTTCTCCATTTTAGAAAAATTTATAAATAATTTATTAAACAGAAGAACATATTACATATAAATAGAACTGAAGTTTATTCCATATATTAGGAAAGGGTCCTTTCTTGGGAACACTAATAAATTTCTTCTCAATAATTTTTTTTAAAAATTTTAGATTCTTATTATTTAATTTATAATAAAAATCTCACTTCAAAAATTTTTAAAAAAAACAATGACTTGTTTAAAAAATTGTTTAAACAAGTTGTTTAAAAAAAACAATGAATTCGGAGCTGAAAAGTTATCAATGCAAAAGTTATCAAAGTTATCCACTCCAGATACTACACTAAAGCTCCGACTCCACTGAGATTCCGATTATTTACGTGCACCTCAATTTTAGATTTCAATTTGAAAATTTTAATATGAAAAGGAACATTAAAAAATAACATAATCAACTCACATGGAAAATTCAGATTTAATGTAATTCACATTAGATCAATCTTAAGAGATGAATTGAAACCAAGAAACCCACCTTCATATTTGATCTTAAATCATTATAAACGTGCCATAATGCCAAGAAAAATCTTCCTGTAGCAACTTAGGCATCAGGTAACGGCATTGCAAAACAGCAGGTCTCGTGAATATCTCTAAGATACAATGAAATTGCTGAACACTACTCTACATCACTTCAGCTCCCAGGTAAATGGTATTAACTACTATAATACTTTTGTCTCATGTTTAATTTTTAAAATAAAATGCAGTAAAATTGCATTTGCCCTGAAATTCCAGAACCCTGGAAGCATGATTGACAACCCCACTCCACTGCCAGTTTTTATAAAAAATATCAAACATCTTAAATGTATCACTTTTTGGAGAGGTGGTTAAAAAATTTAATTACCTCTTTCTGTAGAGACAATTCAGTAGCTGCAAAATCTGCAGCAGCAGTTAGCATGGTATGTGCATTCATAGAAATCTGTGATAAATGCATAGATATCATAGTGAGCTCAGCTCCTTGGCTCAGAAGCATATCACGGCAACTTCCTTGTGTGCGATCTAATTCTGCTCTAAGTAGTTGAACTTGCAATCTGCAAAAATACAAACACGTTTTAACAATTCAATATAACAAAGCATAAGCTTTAACATTTTCAGTAAAAAAACAAAAGGTTCAGTAAGGATTAAAAAATTATTAATAAATGATAGTTATCATCAAAATACTCATTAATACAAGTTCACCATTAAATACTAAAGCATTTGGTAAATTTATGGTCTTTAAAAATACAGTAAAATTGGTTTTAATAGTGAATAAGCTTTTATAACTTTTGATAAAACCTCACTTTATCAATTTTAATATTTAATGTAACAAGTACTTGTAGTCCCATTAAACAGAAAACCTCCAGCACAGCAGCTGGCACTATTTCATCTCAGATTTTCTTTAAAAATAAAAAAAACAAATATTACACATCTAAAGATTATTTTTCATCTCAAATTTTAAAAACAGGCCTAAAATATTACTAAGGGTCAAAATAGAAAAATCACTTTTAATTCTTAAACTTACTCAATTACTTTTTGTTTCAGGTCCTTAACAAAATTTATTTGTCAATCTGAAGATATATAAGCAAAAAGAAAGTGATGATTTTAAAAAATTCCAAAGGATATTCTTCAATTAACTGGAATTTTGAAAAATAAAGAATTTAAAAGATAGAAAAATTTAAAAAATAAATTCTTAATTTCCAAAAACTCTAGTTGCTTGTTCATAGATTGTAAAGGGATTCATTTCATCTTTTTCATATTTCAATTGCTCCATTCCAGTGTTTTCACTACAGCGCGAGAACGCGAGGATCTTGCACATTTTTTTCTTTTCTCGCATTAAAAAATGATTATCGCGAGCAATTCGCCCATTTTATAAATCAATTTCAAAATTCGCGAATTTCTTGCATTTTGGAAAAAGCTTCGAATTATGCCATTTAGAATAAAATCAATTTCACTTTTCTTCCTGGATTTTCAACATCTGTCCCGTTATCTAGCTTCTCTATTTACCAGTATTGTTCAGAACCTTTTCAAACAACAGAACACAACCACGGAACCCCTTTCACAACACATTTCTCTGTAACCACGTGTTTACCGTAGGTAAGGTTTCTTCATGTAAGACGCTCAAATTTTTTACATAAGATGGACAAATACCTTGTAAAGGCAAAATCTTCTATGACGATGCACAAAAAATGTTCAATGCTTTAAAAAATAGATGTTAAAAATGTATCATAATTAAAGAAATGATTTTTCTTTCAAGAGTTTTTGTGTTTTTTTAGTTTTTAGAAATCTCACTTAGCTTTTTGAAATTGTACCCTGTTTTTGAGAAAGGGTGAGAAATTCTCACCCATATTTTTTCTATGATGAAAACACTGCATTCATTTAAAAGTGTTTAAAAATTTTAACTAAAATTACAAATTTTTTAACATTTTTTTATAGAATTTTTCCTTATATGTCTCAGCCTTATATGTGTTAATTTCAAAACATATGATTTTCAAGTCAGTAAATAAATCATAAAAAAATAAGACAAGACTAAATTAAATGTATCAATTAAATAAATATCAGCTAGTAATGGGACATGGCACACAAAATAATGAAAACGGTTCAAATGCAACTTTATCAACATGAGCATTAAAACACAACTGCAGAACTAAAATTTGTTTACAATGTAAACAATCAAAAACCTAAACATTTCTATTATTACATATAAACAAACTTACAATATTTGGATATGATTACTTGTCACATTGAGTCATTTTACTTAAATATAAATATGAGATTATAATATTAATAGACTGCAATATATATATATATANGATTAAAAATCACTCAAGTTCAACTTAAAATGATCCACTCATGTAATACTGATAGTCAATCAAACACGATTGAATTTCACTCAAGTTGAGTTATTGTAACTCGTTCATTTTAAATGAGTATATTTTAGATACAAATGATATTCAATGTTTATATAATATATATATATATATATATTCTTTTTTTTTACCAATAATATTTAGAATATTCCAAAATTCAATTATTCAAAGGGCAAAGATACTTAATACTTAAAAAGATTGTCTTACATACAAGGTAATATTAGAAAACAAAAAAGCGCTTTTTCTTAAGAAAACTCAATAAATTTTCACAATTTTTCAATAAGGAAAATAAGTTTGGTTTAAAAATAACTGTAAAGTTATAATGTAATTCCTTGATGAAATTGGTTAAAATTCTGAAGACTTAAATTTTAAAAATAAAAAAGATGATTGGTTAGATTTTCATAATAAATATAAAAAGAATAGTTTGCTCTTTAATATAAAATGCAAATCAAATAAAATCTAATTTATCTATTTAACTGAACTTTCCTCCAATTAGAAGGGCTTTTACTAAAAAAAAAAAAAAATTGTCTTATTAATATTGCATTGTTGACTATTGATGTTGCCTTAATACTAAACCATTGCATAAGATGATTTTGCTGAACCACTATTTACATATTTATATATTATTTACTCTTAAAAAGTGTTTCTAGTTCCATCCTATTCAGTCTTAAAGTTTGTTTAGTTTAAAAAGAGAAATCTATGAAATATTAAAAACTTTACCCTTGATGCTACTTTACCAAATGGCAAGCTGGATTGAACACTTCAAGTTTCAATTCTTGTATGGATGCAAATAGCAATGAATAATTTTAACCTTTAAAGCTCAACAACAAACAAAAATAAAATTGAAGTAGATTAAATGCAACATACAGAATTGGATTGAATTGAATGCAAGGTTTAATGGTTTAGCCAAAAATTCATCACACATATGGTTTTCACCACAAACATATTTAACAAACTAAAAAAATTAATTAAAATGAAACTTACGCATAATCTTTTATTTTGGCATACAGCTTCCTTGTTCTGTCCATCATATCAATATTCTTACTTTTTTCATTACTTAATTCTGCTTTAGTGGCTAATAAAGATTGTTCTGTTTCCTGATAGGCTTCAGCCGACGTAGATCTTTCAATTTGTAAAAAGTCAATGTGGTCTTTAGCCTCCAGCAATGCAGATCTCAATTCCCTCAGATGTTTTCCATATTCTTCTCGTTGAACATTCGCATCTTCCAACATTCGTTGTTGATCTGAAAGAGCATCTTGACACTGTTGAAGTTCTAAATTGGAACCAGCCAAATGATTTTCCAATTCTTGTACTTTTCCTGTGGCTTCATGCAGTTCTGAAAAATTCAATCATAAAATTTACACTGATAATGCTTTGGAGAAATAAGAAATAAAAAGTTTTCATAATTTGACAATTAAACTACATAGGCAAAAAATTACATCACATGAAAAATTGATTCAAGTAAACTTTGCAGAATTCAAAAAGCTTTGAACAACATTTTAAATAGTATACAAAAATTAAACTTTAAAGGTATTAATGTTAAAACTTTAATTTTTATTAAGTTTATTATAACCTTACAAAGCCTTTACAGCAGAGCATGTCGTAAAGATTATCTATTCTCTTAATTTAGAATAAAAAGTATTAAAAAATAAAAAAACAGAAATTAGCAAAATGTGTTATAAATATTCAAACTACAAAAAAAAGTTAAATAATGTTCAGATCAGTCCAATTTAATTTTTTTTCTTTCAAATGCTTATTTTTACCTTTTTCTCTTTCATCTAATTTGTCAATAAGATTTACAATCTCCAGGGATGCTCCATTACAAGATTCATCCATGACAAGCTCAGAATTGAGAATCTAAAGTAAAATAATTTTATAAAATTTAAATTATAAAGTTATTGAGAAAAGGAAGAAAAAAACATTAGATGAACAAAACTCTTTAAACAAAAAAAGATAAAGCAATCATATTTTTAAATATTAACAATAAATACATACTATTAGCTATTGCTCTAAGATATTTGAATAAAATACTTTAGTTCCAAGAAATGCAAAAATGCTTGGCACAAAACTGAATACTCAGTTTGACAAAGGGAAAAACAAAGTATTTGGCCAAATAGATGAGCCAAACATTGAGAACAAAATTATTTATATTTATAATAATACTAATTGAAGTATTTATAAATAACACAACTTTTGGATTATATTTATTTATTTTAAATATTAAATACTTTTACTTTCAGTAATATTAAATTCTATAAATTTTACAAATGAACTTAAGTTTAACAATGAATGGATTTTAATTAATGTGCAATGCTTGAAAATTCATACAAGTAAATTTTTTCAGATTATTTCCTTATTCTTCAATTTGTATAATTATTAAAGCTACAATAACTATTTCAAGTATCTTTACAATGACACAGTAATTTCTATTAAAAACATTTATAATTTTTCAGCAATGAAAAGCATTTTATTGTTAATTATAACAATAACACAGCTTAAGACTCCAGATTATTAAGATTTATTATTTATGATTCAAACATCAATTTTTTAAAAGCTGAGTTAACACATACCTACAAGAGCAACAAAAATATTTAAAATCAAATATAATGAAAATCAAATTTTTAATACCAACAAGAATATTTTAGTTGAATAACATAAAAAGGAAATTAAGTGTACTATACTAAGTCCTCAAAAATTACTTGATTAAAATTAAAAATATGTACATTTTTTTTCCTGTAATTTGAAAAAAATATACCTTATTTCCAGTAACTAAAAATGGTACTAGAAAAATTCAAACTAAAAAGGGAGGGAAATTCCTGATCCTTTTAAGTGAAAATTAATAGAAAAAAGCTTAAGTGTCTACAATCACTTAAAACAAACATATTTTGCTATGTAAATGACTAATTTAGTAAATTGTTACATAATCCATTAAGTTTTATCACAGCATTAAATGCAATGTATTAAAATACTAGTCGCAGTCTTACCTGATCCCAATATTTCCTCTGCAATTTGCGATTATCCTCTTGAAGACGAATAACTTCACTTTTAAAATTTTGAACAGCGGCTTCAAGTGTTTCTGTCTGAGACTGATGTCCATTCTCCGCATCAGCAGAATTTTCAGGAATAGAAGCTAAATGGGAATCTGACTGTGATAAATGTTGTTGATCACGCCTCAAATTCGAAACAGGCTGTACACTGACATTTTCAAGTAATTGGATTCTTTGTCTTGCATATTCAACCTTTAAAAGAAACACATATTACAGAAAACAAAATTAAAATAAGAAGCAAGAGACATACGCAACATTATTTTAAACATGGATGCTTTAAAATAAAATTTTGTATACAGGAAATGCTGTAGGTTAAAAAAAATTCAATATGAAATTTTCAAAATAATTCATAACAAAATTTATTCTCAGTTATACTTTATTACCTATATTCAAAGTTGAAAGAAAATATGTTTCATATTTATTTAAACATTTTCTATTTGTTTAATACTGAAAATTTGTAGTTACTAAGAATATTTAAAAAATATTTCTTTTTTAATAGAAAAATATTTTTTCATCAAATCACAACAAACATAAAAAGTTACAAGCTAAGAGCTTGTAAAGGTTAATGTTAGATAGATAAATCAAGGTTTTTCAATTGGATGACAGTTTATAAAAGAAATTAAAGTTGTTGTTTTGAGAAACCAGCTATAATAGAATTTTATCGAGCACTTCAACTGATAAGGGCGAGAACTACACAAGTTTAGACAACGATTTTAATTGTTGTTGGCACACAGAGGTTATAACATCATTTTTTTTTTCTGCAGTAGAAAAGTGTTCAAATCTGTGTTCAAACTTTGGTCATCTATCTGTATCAATTTAATGGTGATTTTTTTTCAATGCTAACCATATTTAGTTTATTTTCTTTGATGCCACTTCCATCACATCCCCAAATACAAATAAATATTACAAAATATGGACACTTTAATGCTACTCACTTATAAAAGGTGTATCTTATTTTTTTTCCTTATAAAATTGTGCTTAGGTTTGGGCCAATCATTCCCTAAATTCAGTGGTGTTTCAGTGGAAACAACCAAAAATAAATGCCTTTAATTAGAAAATTATCTTCATAACTATATTTAATCCTTTCACATATGACAAATAAATATACTTTTGTCATTACACACCATACACTGTTTAAAAAAATGCATCTAGATAATAGTCTAACAGCCGATACACTAAGCATCAGTTCAAAATTAATTTTAATATTCCTTATTTATCCCATACATTGATTGACAAGTATGATCCATGCATAGACTGACTGTGTACAATCTGTGTAATTTCCTTACTTATATAGATTTAAAAAACATCTAGGTAATTCTTTAAACTTTAAAAAACAAAAAAAACAGCAGTGTCATGAATTGCAGTAAATTTACGCCAGGCAATCGCACCGGAACTTGGAGAAAGATTTTTCATAATCACAATGATTCAAAGTTAATATGAAAATGCACGACCAATCAGAACAACTGGGTAGTTCCTTAACCTTAAAAAAACATCAAAGAAGTAAATTGCAGACAAATTTATACCAGAAAATTGCACTTACACTTAACAAAAAACTGAGAAGGTATTTAGTCAAAACCTTTGCTTTTCTAGATCAGAGGTTCCCAATTTTTTTCGGAACCCTAAGTAATTAACCACTCCTTGGAAGAGCCCTAACTTTATAAATAAAGCTCATTAAGGTCATTGTGAAGGTTATAAGCTATATAAAAGACCATTTTAAAAATATTTAATTAGAGGAATGAAGATTATTCTTCGTTTTATCCTTATAAAATCAAGTCAGATTTTATATCCAACAGTTAGATTAGCAGTTCTTGTTCTATATCTAGTATAGTTATGAATTTGTGTTCGGTGTATACATAAACAGAAAACGAACAAAATGTGTCTAATTATGGTTTACTACAAGATGAAAACTTAAAAGTACTGATACAAATGCTGAAAATGGTTAAAGAAACATATTACTTTTATAAAAGAATTTAATTATTTTACTTTTTATTTGAAAAGCACAATAGGAAACGTTAATGCAATGATTTATAAATGCTTAATCTTTTCATCATTTGTTCAATAAAGTGTTATTAGAAATAGATTTCCTTTTAAAAAATGTCATTTCTATTTCATTAGTATTTTACTTGAAATTATTTCATAAAAGAAACCGAAAGATAAAATAAACAATGAAATATAGGTTGGATCAGGATAAGTTAGATATGTATAATTGGAGGTTTCAAAACTCATCACTGGTTTTAAAACCTACTCTAACTCACAGAACCCCAAGGCTCCACCGAACATCATTTGGGATCTGCTGCTCTAGAGCAGCCGATATCACGTCTATAATCTTCTCAAACACAAGTACAACCCAAGCATTACATTGAAAGTTATAATTGTCGATGTTAGCAGAAACAAAGAGTTCCACAAAAACAGCTGTAGAGTGGAAGCAAGTCAGTTCTGAAACTTGTTATATATAATCTTATTGTTACTTTCAGTTACTCTGTTCATCAAAATAGATTATGTTGACTTTATTCAAGTTCATATATTTTTAAATCAAATTTATTTTCATGGAACTCAGCTTTTTTTTTCTTAGAAAGTTAGTATTAATCAAAATTAAGGTTCTACGGCTATTAGACAATCATTTTATAAGCCCTGTGGCAAAATTGTGATGACATGGCAACATTGTCGCAGAAAGTTACACAGTTCTCGCAGAAAAATTTTTCTTTTGGAAAGTAACAAATTTTGGTTATTTTTTCTGAAGCAATTTTCAAAAGTTTTATCTTTTCTTCAGAATTCTGTTCAAAAGATGCCTTCCTCGCTCATCGTTGGGGGAAGAAAAAAATCATGTGATTTTTCTATTCTCATTTGATAATAAATGAAAAATAAAGAATAATAAAGTAAAAAATTTGGTTTTCTTTTCTGCAGACATTACTATTAATATCCACATAGTTTTTAAAATATGTTTTTTATAGAGTATTATTTATTACAACAACCAAATCTCGAAATTAAAACACGCATTTAGTAACCCATTTAGTAACCAAGTCATCCTTCAATTCGTGTGATTTCGTCGTTGATCTTTTTTTTTCATTAGTTACTGTTACAGATTTCATGATTTTTTAATGTGATGACGATTTACAAAATACGAAAAAGGAAATAATCAGTGTGTTTTCCCCTACAAAATGTGAGAATATCACCCATAATAAAAAATATAACATATTTTTATTTTTAAAAGTATCTTGTAGAAAGATATTAGTATTAGAAAGGTAAGTCGCAGAAAGCTCGAAAAATTCTGCCATAGAGTTTATAAGTAAGATCTTTTAATAGAAACAAAGAACTTTAATTATGCTATATGATCTTTAAAAGATGGTTTAAAAAGGTTCACTGCTGTGAAATCCTGATTTTAAATATAAATAAACAAAATTAAGGGGAACAAGATTTAAAGTAAATGATTAAAAAAAAAGAGAAAATTTAATAACACTTAATAATGCTTACTTGAAGTTTCTCATGTTCTTCAGTTAGCCTCTTCAAATGAGACACAAGATCAGAGTTGCACCAAGAACTTCCATCTTGAGAATGACTTTTATCACTATGTAAGCTAGTTGGCGATTCAGATGGAGTTAAATGAGAATCTGACGATGGAATACCTTTACCATCAGAGTGTTTGATCGGAGAATTGATGTTGGTTTTCCGAGAGTCACCCTCAGCATTTGAATGTGTTTTTGCAGAGTTTTCTATCTGGTCATTGCTTTTAGAACTACTAAAAGATGGTTTCGGTTTTAATGCTGGCTTTTTGAAAACTGAAAGTGAGGGCTTGGAAGAAGACAATGCAGGATTTTGAGTCTTTGGGCCTCTAATGCTACCATGTCTCGTTAAAGTACTTGTGCCAGACTGCTCCAGTTTAGGTCGCGAGGTAGTCAATCGCAAGCTCTTCGAGCGAACCAAAGAGCTTTTAGGTGCAGTTGGAAGTTGAGCATTAGAATTTCCAGGCATTATTACAAGACAATATTAACCTAAAATGGATTGACATCACTTATATAATAATTATAAAAAAAACATATTTCTAAAACATGAATTATAATTATTAAGTTTGATTATGCTAATAAATTAGGAATTGGAAACACAAAAACTTTCAGATGCGATTAGAGGTATAGCATTCAGGTATTATGACAAGACAGGACAGATATCAGTAATAAAATAAATCAAATTCAATTAAAAAATAGTATAGATATACTTTGAAGTTATTCTACACACGAATATAAAAAATATCGCATAAAGACATAATTTTTAAAGATACCGAAGATCAAAAATGTAGAATCACATTATATATAATTTAACAAATTTGGATAGTTGATCCAGTAAATATTAAGATGACAAATTTTAAAAGCTAGAAATGTCATTACACATTTTTACACGTACTAAGTCATAAAACTGTCAGATAATTTAAATTATCTTTCTTCCTGATGTTAAACCATGTGCTTTTCTAACATTCAAAAAAATTAACTATCAACAACATTTCACTTTATGAACTTAAAACAGCGACATAAAAAGTAGGTAGAGAGGAAGCATAAATGAATGTAACAGGAATACGTTATATTCCAGATGGGAAACGCTTTCGGCTTCTTATTTTCATCTGACTAAAGTTATGGTGAAACAACTTCTTTTCAAAGAAATTTCCTTAAAGGCCATTTTTTATACATATGGTTCATGCGCATCCATGAATTGATTGGTGAAATATGTTCTGACATAAAAATTTTACTAATCAAATTTCTCCCAACTTCCACAAAGTTGCTTAAATAGCATGCAGCAAAAACGTTCCAGAAAATCTATTCGTGACTTCAGTGACTTGCTACGGCTAGAGTTAGATTATAGAAATCAATAGCCGGAAGTTAATTAGTAAACATTTCTAAGGTCAACCGGTTGATCTTATCAGGTATGTACTTGATCTCTTTACTAATTTTTCTTCTATTGTGACTTAATTTTTTTAATAAAATTTATTTTACAACACTTTTGTCCATTATTTTTGGTGGAGGTTCAGTTTTAAAATATCTGTAGTTTTCTAAATGACTTGTATTCCCTCTTGCTATAATTTGTAAACATTGCATCATGTGTTAGAAGATGTCATAAAAAAACAAAACCTCGTATGATATTGTTGTAAACTTTTACCTCTTTATTTTAATAAAATCTTTTCTCCTAATCCCCTTTTTTTGTGTGCTTGTTTGTTGTCTCATCTATTTTGACTAAGCATTGCTGCATTAAAAAAATCAAGCTGAAAAATAAATTCTGTAAGGATAAAAGCACTTTCGAAATACTTTAGCAGAAAGTATGCAGTTACAAGATGACTTCGCCAAAATTTATCAATGATATTCCAATAATACATACTAGCTGCTCCCTATTACTAACTCTGGTTAGCCTATTTCCATCAGCAACTTTTGTATGATGGTAAAAAAAAAATATTAATATAGTTATGAAATGAATTACTCATATCGAAGGAACTGTAGTTCTTCAATCCTTGCTTTTTGTTTTGCTAAAGCAAGTAAATCCATTGAGATTATAAATATAAGGCCTAAAATATTTCAATAAAGGAAGCTGTAAAACTACTTATAAATTAACTAGATTGTTGAAACATTCCTAATTGCAGAAACTGATAAAATTTTTGTTTTTCATTATATGATGCGATTTTAAGTGCTGAAGTATTGTGCAGGAATTACGTTAATTTTTCAAATAGTACATTACATTCATTCATAAGTTCGCAATTAAAGAATTATTTTTCCAAATAAAATATCTTCTGATTATAGTGATATCCTATATTTCATCAATTTTTATATATTTTCATGTACTATTATCTACGTACAAGATTTTTTTCACATTGCTTGTCAAATTTAAATTATTCAAAACAAAGGACTAATCATTTATTTACAATTACCACTTTTCAATGTATTAACACCAGACTGATCGAAGTTCACTGCAGTCATTTTGTCAGCAAATCAACTTCGAGAGTCTAAATAACTAAATTATATCAATTTACTTAACTTTCATGACTTTTAGTTTTATAACAGTTTTTACAACAGTTTTATATTATTCTTTATGAAACTAGTACTAATTTTATGCATTAAAATACTGTAAAACTGTGGAATGTTAAAATTAATAAAAACTACTCATTTAAACTTTTTATAATGATATTCAGGATGAAAATAAAATACTTATTCCCGTTTTCATATTGCTGTCAAAATGACTGCTATGATCATTCTAGGTAGATAAAAATGTCAGTTGTTGTAGTGTTAAGTTTAATGTAAGTAAAAATTATCTGAATAACAATTCAACAGAAAATGCTATCTGAACTTATGTTGCTTAAAATCCAAACTGGAACAGATAACATTTTAGTGCATGTAATACTTTAAACTTAAATTATTATATTTTGTTTATCTTTTTTCTAGTGTAGGTTACTTTTATTGTTAGTTTTTTAGAAATCTATTTGACACGTTTGCTGCTGTAACAAACTATCTAACTTTAGTTTTTACATTTTATTGCTAATAATTCCCATTCAGTTTTATATTTAATGGGCAATAATATGTTTATCCGATGTTGCTTGATATCATTCAGCCTGTGTGTTCTTTCATTTGATTGTATTACCAAAAAAAAATTCTGACAAGTAAAAATGAATTTTATAAAAAAATATTTGATTTAATAAGTAAGTTGTAAAAACAGATCACACTCTAATTTATACGAGGTCTGTCTAAAAAGTATCCGACCTTAATTTTTCCTGCGCAAAGTAGTGACTTTAAGGCGGCGCCTTAGTGCACAGTGGAAAGAGGAACCTTAATGCACATGACTGAATTTTTTCACCGTGTTCGCTTGTGCAACTCGCTGGCAGGTGGTCGCCAAGTAAGGTGCTGTCCGTAGTGTTCGTCGGATTCAGTTTTCTCGCAAGATGACTGAACGAATTGAGCAAAGATACTGCATGAAATTCTGTCAAAAGCTTAGTGATTCTCAAAGCCAAACAATTCGTAAGATTCAGCAGGTGTTTGGAGAAGAAGCGATGGGTGTAACACAAATTAAGGAGCGGTTCAACCGATTCAAAGATGACCGCACATCAGCGGAGAGTGAGCAGCGTTGTGGCAGGCCTCAAACTGCTCAGAGTGCAGTTAATGTTGAAAGGTTGGAAAATTTGGTGATGGCAGATCGTCGTTTGGCAGTGCGGGAGATTGCAGAAGAGGTTGGAGTGAGTAAAGATTCTGCACATGCAATTTTGCGTGAAGATTTGAACATGAACTGAGTGGCTGCAAAATTCGTACCCAAATTGTTGTCGCAAAAGCACGCCTCTGCACATTCATCCCAATTGATCCACACTTTCTTAGCCAAACATGGAATTACAACCGTTCGCCAACCTCTCTACTCTCCAGACCTGTCTCCTTGCGACTTCTGGTTGTATCCAAAATTGAACACGCCACTGAAAGGATCCAGTTTTGAGAGTAGAGAAGAGATAATGTTGAACGCGACGATGGAGCTGAACACCATTCCAAAAGAAGACTTCCAGAGGTGTTTCCAGCAGTGGAAGGATCGGTGGGCTAAGTGTGTGCAAGCAAAAGGGGCCTACTTTGAAGGGGATTAGGGTCCCAACTCCGTCAGGTATTCGAAATATTTTTTCCGGCCAAAGGTCGGATACTTTTTAGACAGGCCTCGTATAGAAATATAATCAAACAAAAAGTCATAGAGTAATTGCATTATTTTTACTACAGTCTGAAACTTTCCTGGTCTACAAAAATCATTCAGTCTCAAACATGTTTCATTATTTTAACTTGAATTCTTTTTCTATCGTTTTGATAACCAGTTTATACAAAGCATTCACCTGAGATGGTGCGTTATTGTGAATCCTTACAACTGATATTAACTCTTTAAATTTTGATCTTTGTGTTGTTTTTTTTTTATGGTGATTCTTGAGAATATTTTTATTGACTTTCTCCACATGTAGTCTTAAAATACATTTAAATAGTTGTTCATTTTCTTTTAAATTTAGTTTGTTTGTTTTTTTTTTTTTCGTATTTGCTCATGCCAAATTGTTCTTCATTATTTACTCCTTTTGCATATGGAATTTTAATGTTAGTAACAAACAGTTTAAAGATTTATACTGACTATCCATAAATTTATAAATTTCATTCTTTCTCTAGTTCAGCATATATGTTTAGGTTTTTAACGATTTCAGCATTTGCAGTAACTACATTTCCTATTCCTTCACACTTCAAAAATCATATCCTTGAAAATATATGTATGTGCATAGTTGAATTAAAAAAGATTATTTAAATCAAGGAACTTTTTTCTGAAAAAAAGCAAATGATTTGTATGGACTAAACTTGTCACAAATAAGCACATTTCTTTATTTTCAGTT
This sequence comes from Parasteatoda tepidariorum, assembly GCF_043381705.1. NCBI lineage: Eukaryota > Metazoa > Arthropoda > Arachnida > Araneae > Theridiidae > Parasteatoda > Parasteatoda tepidariorum. The sequence continues at coordinate 50,267,298 of NC_092208.1, read as the reverse complement.
CACTTGTTTTAATTTTTCTTTTTGGCAAACGTAGTGTATGAAAATATGCTTAGAATAAAATGGCAATAAAAAAATAATTTTGTAAACATTGAGTTTTTAATATTTTGTCCATATTGCCTAGTTTAGCCATAACATCGTTAACACTTATAAAACTTTAAAAGAATGCTGCAAACAGGGTTTGACAATAAGTGGTTTGCCATTAAGCTGCTGTTTTGCTTCATTAAGAATATTTTTGTTATGTGGGATTGTTTAAATTTCCTGAATGGTTGACTGTAGGTATTCATCTGTATTCTGATGATTTTTCTGAAAAAGTTTTTTTTTTAAAGTCATTGAAAAACCAATATCAAAATTTTAAAACATAAATATATTATATAGAATTTATGCAAGTCATTGTTCTCTTTATTGTTTGTCAAGATATTCAATAAACGAGATCAACAATAGGATTGCAAATGTACAATATAGTCATTTTACTAGTAGATTGACTTTTTGATTATTTCGCGATAAATTTTTCTCGTAGCGGTGAGAAGCAAATTGAGGCTTGCATTGTCAACAAGAATAGAGCTCCTTTACATAGCTAATCAGAAAGTGATTGCTAGATTTCATTGTCACTAACGCTAAAACGAGGTAATTAAATTGTTGCTTTATGTTGCTGAAGTCAACAATATGTTATTAGGGAATGGATTTTTTTTTTCTTTTTTGAAAAATATACATAATTAACTTTTTTGATAGTGAAAATTTAAAAATTGTAACATTATTTATCCGCTAGTTATTTTTGTTAGTTTTATTTACAGTTAAAACAAGTTTGTGCTGCTTTTATGAATTCTAAAATATTTGACTTATTTTAAGAAAACTTATTCAAAAAGTGTACAAAATAAAAAGTGAACACTTTTGATTGGATTTTCAAGTACTAGCGGGCCCAATTTTAATGGTTTGAGAGCTTAATTCTAAATATGAGAATTAGTTAGTGCTAATGACATTGTTAGTTGCAAGATGAAACTCTAAACCGTACTTTCTCTAAATAAACTTTTTTTTTTTTGTACTAGTTTTGTTTCTTGACTCCCAGAATATGTGAGGTAGCTGCAATCTGCAAAACATGGTCCCAATAGTTTAGACAGAAGAGCGATCAAAAGTTTCGACTCCTTAAAGCCAAGTTTACTTTTGACCTTTTTCGCTAAACCTCGAGCAAGTTATCAGTCTTTAGGCACTGCTTCATTTTTCGCACTCCTAATTAAGCTACCTTAACTGTATTTTCCAATGTGTGGCTAACCACCCAAATCCATCGAAAAAAGTGTGTATTTGTATGTTTCTGTAACTGTAAATATCATCAGTACAAATTAATTAGCATATTTTAGGTTAGAGCAAGAAACGCTACACTTTTTTGATCATCAACCCCCAAAAATTTCATAATTCTTTTATTGACCCTTCTTTTAAAAATACAGTACAGAACCCGTTATCCGGAAATCAGAAAACCAAAAAACCGGAACGAAATTCGATAAATTTTCCCGCAATTTAAAAAAAAATTTTTTTTTTCCTCATAAGATTTTAGGATATTTCGTTCTTTTTTGAAAGATATTTACCTTACCATCATTTTGGAAATAATCATTAGTGCATTACTCTATCGTTTTTTCTTCTTTTTAAGATTATTTCCCAAAAAAAAAAATTTTTTTTAGTTGGGTTTAACAATAAAAAAACGGCTTTTTGTAGCGATTCAGAAAACCGGAAAAATCAGTTATCCGGAATAGCGATGGTCCCGATCTTTCCGGATAATCGGTTCCCTACTGTATATATATAAGTCTATTCAAAATATATATATAAGAAAGAAAAGCTGTTTTTTAAATAATTAACCAGTTTCTTAATTGAGTTATTTTATTTTGACAAAATTGTTTTTTTACACATATCAATAAGAAAGATGTGCTTGATGACACTTAGTTAGAATGTTAGTTTGAAATTTGTTAGCTTCAGTTTTAAATCGCCTCGTTGCTCTACATTCAATTTCTTTAATCTGCGTAACTGAAATAGAATTAACATGACTGAATCCGGATGCAATTAATAGAGGAAACGCCACAGTACAAAGTTTCGGATTTTTTTGTTTAGTAATTATATTCTTCCTGAATTTACTCGTGATTAAATATTTGAAAAAAAGTAATTATGCTGAATCAGGATATTAAATATGGTTTAATCTATTATAAAAACTTTGCTTACTGTATTGTAATTACAAACATTCCAAACGAAAATTGTATATACTGCGTCGCTGTCAAGAAACTTGCAATTGAATGTCATTGATTTTCATTCATCGACCCTTAATTATACTATGTCGTCCACTTTGGCCGTCAAACCTTCAACAATTGAAGCAGGCTTAGTAATGGCTCAAAGAAAAAATCGAGAAATTTTTTGGAGCAGTATATGTTTATCAGACTTATTTCGTAAACAGCAAACTAAAAAAAGTGTAATTTGATTTTTTTTTTGTGTAATGAAAGCTAATTTCATTGTAAAAGAATAATAAAATACACTATTTTTAATTTCAGAATTTCTTTGTTTAAAACAGAAAAATTTTGAGCTTAATTTTATCAATACTTAACAACTCATAAATGAATAATTATAACGACTGAAACGGTATGAATATATTACCTGATTGAAAACTTTATTCACTTCAGAAATAAAAAATATCAAAAAAAGGCTCCCATTTACATTCACATCAGTCTTGAAAATGGGCGCCTATTTTTGAAGCGCTTGATTCATGTGAAGTGTTATTTCATATTTGTCTATTTCTGAATCGAATAAAGATTTCAATCAGGTTATAACACATCAAATTAAAATCAGTACCTGGAAAATATTTATAGTACTATTGCTTAAAAAAAATAACCTAAATCAATTACTTAATATTCCCTCCTACCAATATATAACTAAAAATTGTATTTGAGTTCAAGATTTTCTTAATCAAATTATTTTAAAATAGGATTTGAAGAATCAAGAAATGAAAACGCAATGAATATGCCACTAACATTCTTGTACAAAATTTAGTAAATGATCCCTCAATTAATCATTTAAAAATTCAATGATATGATTACTCAGGGGTCTGTCTATGTTTTTTTGAGAGGTACCTATTTTGTAAAAATTTAGACATAATTTGTGAAATTTAAAAATTATATTAAAAAATCAACACAAAAATATGGTAAAATAAGAAAATATTCTCAAAAATATTTAAATATTTTTTGAAAATATGTAAAGGTATTTTATGAAACTACCGTTTTTCCTAAAACTGAATTTATGAAAGTACTGCTAAACGGCAGTAAATTTGCCTTGGACAGACCTCTGTACTGTATCGTTGATTGGAATGGATCATTTTTAAAATTAAATAATTGTATGATCCCTGTTTTAATCACCATAAAAATTCAAAGTATGAATTATTATTTTTTTCATTGGATGAATGAATTTCCAGAAAGGTTTAAACAATGAAACCTGTGGGTAAAGCTATATATCTGATCTGAACTATGTGTATAATTAGTAAATGTTCCCAAAATTCGAACAATCGAATTTTGTGATTTCTGCACGAATTATTAATTATAATAAAAGGATGTTAAATAAAAAATCCAAATCTTTAAACCTATTTTTAAAAATCCCCATTGGTATTTTTAGAAAATGGGATGTTCTGATCGCAACCAAAAACCAGAAATATCTGGACAGAAAGCTAGAAAAAGGGACACATGGGGACAAAGTATATTTTATTTTAAATATCAATACAACTACGAACCCTGCGTTATAATGTTGTTTACTTTTTTTTTTACACACCATGTCATTGTGTTTCTCGACTTTTTGTTATGTGGGCGCAGTAAACGACTAGTATCTGAAATCATGGTGCAACTATCAGCAAAGTTATTATAATATGAGTAGACTAAATACTTGATAAACTAGAAAATTGACTTGTGCTTGTTATTTGTATTACTTATTCATGTGTTTTCACTTTTGTAGCTTTAATCATGGGTGTTGTTCATGCCAAAGAACCTCCTCAAATGAGAAAATTAGGCCAGGAGGAATGGAAACCTCTGGATGAAGTTCCTGCCCGTGTTGATAAAGTTCGATTTGAAGGAATTGGCAAAACTAAAAATGATGTCCTGAAATATGTTATTGGTGATTTATTGCATGCAAAAAACATGGAAGAAGTAGTTCTTAAAGCTCACGGAGCACGACAACAGTTAGAATCTTTGGAAGCTTTCGATCGCATCGACATCATTTTGGACACGAGCCGTGGTAAAGACGCTTCTCCTGATGGCTTTGAAGTTACTTTTGATTTGAAAGAAAAACGTTCTTTTCGAGGCGGAGGAGACGTTGTATTTGAAACTGGAAGCAATGAACCAAATCTTATGTTTAAAATTCTTTCTCCCAACATGCTTGGAAGAGGAGAATCTCTATCTGCCCAATTCAATTATGGCAAGAAAAATTTAGGTTTCAACATAGAAAACACTAAACCTTTCTTACATTGGGCCAAACCAAAATTGAAGCAATCTGTTTTTGGTTCGACTTACGATAACATATGGAGTGCCTACCAAGAAAAAATCAAAGGGATTGGATTTGAGTGTTTGTTTGAATCCTACCCTCAAGTTGTTCATACTTTGCGTTGGGAGGGAGTATGGAGAGATCTGAAGTGTCTTTCTCCTTCAACGCCATTTTTAATCAGAGAAGACACTGGACACAGCGTCAAATCCTCTTTAAAACATATCTTGTCTTTCGATCAAAGAGATGATGCACTTCTTCCATCGAGAGGGAGCTACTTCCATTTGTTTCAAGAATACGCCGGATTGGGAGGAAGTGTGAACTTCGTGAAAAATGAAATACATTATCAAGTCAATAAGTGCATTTTAGGGGATTTAGTATTACAACTTAGTTTCATGGCTGGTTTGGTGAAATCTATTGGTGCTGATAGTTCTGTAAAAATAAATGATAGATTTTTCTTAGGAGGACCATTATCAGTGCGAGGATTTGCGCAGAATGGTGTTGGTCCTCAAACACAAGATTTCTCTTTAGGGGCTGAAGCCTATTGGGCTGCTGGCTTACATGCATACACACCATTACCGTTTCGCCCACTCCCTGAATTCTTCAACAAATTTTGTCGATCACATTTCTTTTTGAATACTGGGAATATAGGCAACTTTGCCTTTACTGATGACTATCACCATAATACCATGGTATTACTCTCAGGATTAAGATGGTCCTGTGGAATGGGACTAGCTGTTTCTCTAGCAGGGATTGCTAAATTAGAAATAAATTATACTGTTCCCTTGTCCAGCCAACATGGAGACAGATTAAATGGGGGATTACAGTTTGGTATAGGATTTAATTTTCTGTAATTAGTTGCTAATCTAAAGAGTAATTTAATAACGGAATTAGTGAAGTGAAGCAAAGATTATTTCAATATTAAAAATATTCTTAATTTGTTTTGAGTATTAATTCTGATGAAATTGTTTTCTCTGTTGATTTCTGCATTGTCTTAGCAAGTAAATTGATTTACCACACCTATAAAGCTTATTGATTTGTTATCAGAGATTTAAATAAAATAAAATTTAAAAAGCATGTTTTTTATTGTTTCAGTTTAATTTAACTACGAAGTGATGTATAGAATTTGAATTGAACTTTTTTTTACTCTGATTTAAATTGTAAAAAAACAAAAATATTAAAAATACTGGTTTACCCAATATTCAGATTCTAGTTTTAAAAATGAAGTTTATTAAATTTGCCCCAAAGTTCAGGATTTTTCATGAATTTAAGTTCAGGTATTTTACAAGTAAGAAAAAGAAAATAATTAATTCATTATTAAACAGGTTAGAGGAGGAATTAGTTAAGCTATTGTACCTGCATATTTTAATTTCGTATTTTCCAACTTATTTTAAAACAGTTTTGTGCAAATTAATTGGAACTGCTGCAAAAGTGTTCATTTATGTGGTTCAGTTAATGTACATTTCATTTATATTCATCTTATGGGAACTATGCAGTGTATCGAATTTATATCTAGATGTTTCTCAAGCTAATCCAAAACGATTCATTTAAAATACTTTCTTTTTATCGAAGTAGAATTAGGACAGAATTTACTCTGGGGCAGAATTACCTTAGGCATATAAGGTCCCCGAAACGCTGATTTTTTTTATAATTGATAAAAGTGGTGGATTCAAATTGCTTATGGCTTAAAATTTTCAAATATATCTTTCTATTTACTTAAGTAATTTAGTATCTACTTTTTAATATTCTTCAGTTGAGCTTACAATTATGTTAACAGAGTGTCTACCGTTGGTGAGAATCTCTTTCACTAGTTCTGTTAATTATATTTTCTTTTTAAAAGCTAATTCCTGTTTCACGATTTCAGATGTGTTTTAAAGATTGTATCTTAAAAATTAGTTAGATTAATTTTTTTGACCGGTAGACACCCTGGTTAAGACATTTTTAGCTCAAAATGTTACTTCTAGAAATTTTTGTATTTTGAACGGGAAAAAAAAATTTTATGATTTTTTCAAATTCCTTGCGAAATTTATAAACGCCTTTAGTATTCTCTTGTTTACGTAAATATAATGCTCCGTAATCCCATCAATTTTGACATTTTCATTCCGGATGTTATGTAGCTAAGTTATGGGACTGAATTGGGCTCATGTGCAAGAGATTGTGAGTTCGATTCCCTCCCGCTGAAGACTTTGTAAAATGATAACTGGTGCTTACTATATTTGTCAAATTTCCTTAACAAATCAATACCTCTGGAAGATAGATCGTGCTCTGGTTCAAGTAAAAATTACAATCTGTGGATGGTGTGTGAATATATCCTCTCTGTAAAATGGGATGTGACGTATGTGTGTAGAAGTCGAATTCTTGTCCATAGATGGTGTCACTGGAAAACAAGAAGAATCGTACCCCTCTGCCTTAAAATAGGCTTGTCAGAATTGACAAATAGCATTAAGACAACATGGAACTGAAGTTCGGACGTCAAAGCTTCGATAAATTTTTGAATAAAAGTTTATTTTTAAAAGATGAGATAAAAGTAGAAGGAAGTAAATTCTCATTACTTTATGAATTTATATCGGAGGGAAGAGCTTACAAATTGAGTCTACTACCGAGGGTTTAAATTATATTTTTCCGTGTAAAATAAAGCTCTTTTTTTTATTTATTTAGTTTGAAGATTTCGCTTATTTAAAAAAAAACAGCAATATAAAAGACATTTTTAAAACAAGTTTTTAATGTGCTTGAAAATACAAAGATCTTTAACTTTCCTAAGAATTCTTATACAGCTTCAGTTGTTTTGAGGTCGCTTAATTATTAAAAATCTTAGAATCGACGAACTGAACAGAACTGAGGGGGGGGGGGTNGGGGGGGGGGGGTTCGTATAAACTAAAGCTTATTATTTCATATTTATTTAGAAAATTTCGTTAAGATTTAACAAAAATCAGTATTTTGAAAAGAATTTTTCAAAAATGTAATTAAAAATTTTTTTAAGGAACTTACAAGGGAAAATGGAGCTGGACTTAGTAGCTAAGATTTAAGAGCCGGTTGGAGCTAAACTCTTTGACCCAGAAACGATCAGATTTAATCAAAATATTTATTCTTCACTTGTGTACAATATATCATTCCCGAAAAGTCATAGTTGTACTACTTTTTTATGTAAATTATTTGTTTTCCTAGTTAAAGTCCAATAACTCGGTCTTATCTTACAAGTGTAGTAAGACCAGGCACACATGTTAACTTAACGGAAATTTAGAAACACTGAAATTTCATTGTAAAAGTAGCAAACATTTCTATTTTATATTACAATTTTTAAAAATATTTTGCATTGTCCAGAATTGTTCCTTGTGATTTCTTAAGTGGAAAAAAAAATGTAGATGTAGAGAGGGATAATTTTGTCATGACTAAGATAAAATTTAAGAATCATACAGAAAATTTAATAATTCACTTCAAAAAATGCTCTGTATTATAAATTCTTTAATACTCTGTATTAAAAATTACATTTGAAAAGTAGCTTTTATTGTAGTTCATTTATGTCGCACTAGAGCTGCAAAGCGGGCTATTGGCGACGGTCTGAGAAACATCCCTGAGGATGATCCGAAGACATGCCGTCACAATTTTGATCCACAAATTTGACAGAGGGGGTTACGGGTTACGCTCCCGCTTCGGTACCCCGACGACCTGCACGCGAAGGCGAGCACTTTACGGTAGAACAGTTTAACGATACCAATACCGCACACCCTCGGTCCCTTGCCCTTCGCAGACTAATCCAAGTGGTTACCCACCCGCACACTGACCGCAGCCAGTGATGCTTGACTTCGGTGATCTGCTGGGAACCGTGTCTTAACGATCAGTTCACTGCGGGACGGTTTGAAAAGTAGCAGACATTTCTATTTTATATGACAATTTAAGAATATTTTTCATTTTCCTACAGAATTGTTCCTTGTGATTTTTTTAAGTGAAAAAAGAATTTTATAAATGTAGATGTAGAGAGGGAATTTTGTCATGACTAAAATAAAATTTAAGAATCATACAGAAAATTTAAGAATTTATTTCAAAAAATATTCTGTATTATAAATTAAATTTATTTCACGATTAGCTTTGTGAATGGAAAACTTACCCTCTCAAGAACTGTGGAATGCATGGATACAAGGTGTTACATAATGACCGTCCTTTATATGCATTTTTATAATCTTAATCAAAAATCAATGGTTTTCCCAAACTCACATTTAATCGAAGAAAAAACTAATGAAAATCTAACAAATTAGAGAACAGGAAAGTGCATGCAAGGAAGCAGGTTTGATTGCGGGAGCAGACAAAAGAGTAAAGAGGCGATTATTACAAAAATCTTCAGCTTTCAATTAAGCCTGTTAATTAAAACCATCATACGCTGCTGTAATTTATCAGTTTTCTCTAGTGTTTTTATTTTTTTCCTCGCTTAAATATTAATTTCTGATCCCAATGTGTGTCTTTTTGAAGTGAAATGCGACTTCCAACAAGGTTGCGTTAAACGTTTAACGCTACCATGGCAACGAGTGGCCTGTGATCTTTGCAGGAGATTTTAATGTGAATTTCTCGTTACCTGAAGCTGAAACATCATTAACCTTCCTTAAAGACAAATTTGGATTGGAAATTATAAATGGTAGGAATGATCCAACAACCAAAGGGGTTACTACCATTGATGCAGTTTTTGCAAGAAATATTGAAAAAATAGAACTCAAACATTTCGTATCTTACTTTAGTTATCATAATCCCATTGTAAATGTTATAGATTTGGATATTTCTCCACTCGAAAATGATAATTAAAAGATGCGATCAATTGTGAATTGTAAGCATTGTTAATAAAGTTTGTCTTAAAGAAACAATATGATTTCACTAAAAATCAATTTCTACCCCTTCCTATTTTCATTTCCACATTACGAAGTTTCACTTCTTCCGCACTATTTTTTTTTGTATGGATTCTAAAAATATATTTTAAAAGTGTCTTTTCGGAACACTCTGTATATAATATATCATTTGCTTTTTATTCCTTTGACTAAACTATAATAGATTGCAATTTCTGCAAAAGTCACAAAATTTGTATGCTTTTTTAAAAAAATATTTATTAAGCTATCAGATACTCTTCGAATACAAAAAAGTCCAAAAACCTGTGATTAAAGGATTTAATTTTAGACAAATTTTGATCGTTCACAGCCAAGCTGGAATGAAACGTACTTTATATGTTATAAACTTCATTAATTTAAAATAATACACCGATGTAATAACAGTAAACAATACATTTTAATGCAAAAACTAAATTTAAAAAATAATAATTTAGGTTTAATGACGCTGTTTAAGAACTAAAAGACAGCATAACCAAGTAAATTACTATTTACGTTAAAATCAGTTCATTTATTCGACTCGTTTAATTGGTAATAAAAATTAACTTTAGCTGACCAACCAGTTTTATTTAAGTGTTTTAAACCTAGGCGGACGGAAAATTTTTCACTGTTAATAAGTTTTTTCCGCATAGTGTTGAGACCCAGGAGTAGAGACTTTACTGATCTAACAATAAGTCTTAAATGTGAATGCTCAAATATACAGGATTATTTGGGCAAACCTTAAGGGGAGGTAGGAGATATTACAAGGATTCAGATTTGCATAACAACCCATGGTCAGAAACGTCGTCGTTTGCCGATAAGTGGTGTTATTCACAAGATCAAACAAAAACAGACTTACATAGCCGCAGTCATTTGAACTGTTATCTCCCAAAAAGGAGTATGCAATGTTTTACGAAAACCGAACTAACAGATATGCACATTATGTACGGATTGACAGAGCGAAATGCTCGAGCAGCAGGTTGCATCGTAAAAGGCCTTCACAGAGAGATTCACCGTACCAGTGGCCCACATCCCCTCCAAGCTCTGGGGCAAATTCTAAATCCCCCCCCCAAACTATTCGTTTTATTTAGTGTAAAAATTCCCCCCCCCCCAAGCTTTAAGTGGGCGCATCGTGCGTCCACCTCCCCCCCTGGTGGGGGCCCCTGCACCGTACCGCTGGATGTTTATTAATTTGCGTCACATTTCTTCTGAATAGATGTAGCGAGGACGGACCACAAGTAACTCGAACTCCCAGCATGGAATAAAATATATAGCAGGGCTGTCCAACTGCAAAGAGCCCACGGGCAGAATTCCGGTCACTGATCACCTGGCGGGCCGCAGTTTGAAAAAGTTGAACAATACCCTCTTAATAGTTGAATTATTAATTATAAAACAATGGAACAGAAGGATTATAAAACAATTTGCTTACATTTTAATGGGAAAACTGAGGTCGATCAGACTGAAAAAGAAGTTGGCGGGCCACGCAATATGTGTTGGAGGGCCACATGCGGCCCGCGGGCTGCCAGTTGGACAGCCCTGATATATAGGATACCGTTCAAAGAATTCCAAGTACCAGAACACGAGACGTCACTGCTGCCGTTAGAGGAGGTCGGAGTAGTGTTCATCGTGTTTTACAACGTAAAGACTTACATCCATACCATCTTCAAAGAGTACCGTCACTGTTCCCCACAGATCATCCTGCACTGGTGCATTTTGCACAGTGGTGTACCGCCGAGACACACATTTCCCAACCTACGTTTTATTTACGAATTAGACGTCAGATCACCGAAATCAAGCATCACTGATTGCGGTCAGCGCGCGGGTGGGTGACCGCTTGGATCAGTCTGCGTAGGGGCCGAGGGTGTGCGGTATTGGTCCTCGTTAAACTGTTTCACCGTAAAGTGCTCGACTTCGCGTGCAGGTTGATGTGCTACCGAAGCGGGGGCGCCATCCCCTCTGCAGAGGATCGAAATTGTGATGGCACGTCTTCAGATCATCCTCATGGATATTTCCCAGACCGCCGCCAATAGCCCATTGTGCAGCTCTAGTGCGACGTAAATGAACTACAACAACGAATGAGACGTGCTCCACTCGAGATAATGTACTCAACCACCACAATGGGCTGGCAGGGCCCGACTTAGCCTAATTGGGGCCCTAGGGCAAAAACTTCTTTGGAGGCTCCCGTCTGCTTCAGTAATGAAGAACCGACCTTTATGAAGGTATTTAAATTTTTCACCTCACTACAGATCAGGGGTTTCCAACTTACATGAGGACGGGGGCCGAAACTTTATCAAAATTTTATATCGGACTCTTTTTATGTTTGAAGGAACATTAAATATTACTGTCAGATTTTTATCAAGTTGTACAAAACAAAAGTAGCAAGTAGATTTCGAAAAATATTTTGTTTGTAGCTCATTTACGTTGCACTAGAGCTGCACAATGGGTTATTGGCGACGGTCTGGGAAGCATCCCTGAGGATGATCCGAAGATATGCCATCACAATTTTGATCCTCTGCAGTGGGGATGGCACACCCGCTTCGGTAACCCGACGACCTACACGCGAAGTCGAGCACTTTACGGTAGAACAGTTTAACGAGGACCCATGCCGCACACCCTCGGTCCCTACGCAGACTGATCCAAGTGGTCACCCACAAGCACACTGATCGCAACCAGTGATGCTTGACTTCGGTGATCTGCTGGGAACCATGTCTTAACGATCAGTCCACTGCGGGACTTAAAAATTTTTAATTGCATATTAAAAAATTCTTCCTACTATAATTTTTATGTGCTCCTATGTATTAAGCAATTAATATGTAAGAGATAGGTAACACATGAATCTTCTTTTAATCAAAATCTTAGTCACAAGACTTTGTTTTCCTTTAAATTTAATTTTGTGATTTTTTTTTTTTACTTATTAGGAATTATAGCTATAAAAAAAAATTCTCGAGATTCCCGAAATTAATTTTTTTCTTCTTTTCCGCTTAGGTCATATTCAATTCAAAGAATATAAATAAAACATGATATTCATTATTTCCTTTATTCGTTTTAAAATTTACAAATGTGAATAATTTCGACCAAAATGAATGGTTTCAAAAAGTTAAATCGGAGAATTACTTCGAGAAAATTTCTGATACTCACATGCTAAATTATATTCACAAAATACAAAAAAAAA